>NC_135179.1:25834733-26155046 GCF_041146795.1 Maylandia zebra | reverse complement strand
GAGCAGCCTCAATAGCCTGGAAAGGTGCTAACCGCTAGGCTAACTAGCAACAAGATGCCTTCCCTCTCCACAGATGACTACCACAGCCTCCTGCAGAAGATTGCAGTACTGGAGACAAAAATTCATCGCTTAGAAGTAAACGTGGAGGTAAATGGACTGTGTGGAAATGAAACAACCTTGCCTTTGATTCAAAACAATGGCGATGAGCAAGCTAGTACACAGCTAAGGAGCACAGATAACATGACCAAGAAAGTAGACTCTGTGCATTATTATAAATCCTCAAGTGATAATCCCCCCTTAGACTGTCTTGGTGCAAAACCAAGACATAAATCATGTCTCCTGGAAAGGGGAGGACGTATCACAGGCAGGGCACAGCGAGCTGAAATCTCTGAAACCGACTGGCCTTCACTTCCTACGAGACAGAGAAGCTCTTCTACCCCTATATACGGGAGGAAACAGGACTGGACAACCGTGAATAGGAAGGTTAACAACAAACCTCCAAAACAACTGAATGTGAAACTGCAGAACAGATTTGCTCCACTATCAAAGGACCCTGGATCTATATCGGACAACCATCCATCTAAAAGCAGCGAAATAAGGTCTGAATATCTGTTGAAAAGTGAAAGGCCACAGAGAAAGCTAAAGGCTAGGCCTGAAACTCTAATTGTGGGTGACTCTGCCGTAAAGGATGTACAAAGGATGTGCGGTAAGAACACTAAAGTCCTCTGCTTTCCTAACGATATGGTCAACAACCTGAAGGAGAGAATTCTTCAAATTGCAGATGAATATCCAACTGTGACAAACATTGTTCTGCATACAGGGTCAAACGATGTGTCCAAACAACAGTCGGAGGTTCTGAAACGGGACTTTACTGGATTATTAAATACTGTAAACTCTCTGAATGCAGCTGTATTCATCAGTGGACCTGTACCGCCGGTCAGAGGAGGAGACGAGAGATTCAGCAGGTTGTTTACACTGAATAAATGGCTTATATCAGCATGTGCTGACCACTCAGTGCACTTTATCGACAACTTTAATATTTTTTGGGAACGCAGGCATCTGTTCAAAGCAAATGGATTTAATTTTAACAAGTCAGGGGTGAAACTGTTCACCTCCAACTTGTTTTATTCCATACGTCATCCATCCGTGCTTGGTGCCAAGGCTGAGATAAACGAGGAGTTATCTCATAAAGAGGAACAAACAGTACTCCAAGAACAGACAAAGCCCAGCAGAAACCTTGAGGAGGAGCTCCATTTGCCCCCACCCGGGAAGAGCCTCAGAAAGGAGAGACATCCATGGCATCTGAGGAAGAGCCTCAGAAAGGAGAGACATCTAAGGCAAGAAGAGGGGTCCCTATTTGCCTCCAACTCTCTCAACAACACCAACGACCAGGACAAGGGACCACGACCTTCCCCAGTCCCCCAAACCCCTGACAGGCCATCACCCTCCTCCCCCTCCCTTTCTCCCTCCTCCCCACACCTGAAATTCACTGAGGAGATGATGGAGCGGGTCAATGCTGGGCTCAGATCTACCCCCCGTCCCAATCCCTTTTTGTCCCCCATAAACCCCCCACCAGAGCGGCCAAAGGTTCGCCATCGAGCCCCACCCTCAACAGAGCAATCGAAGTCACATTGCCCAGCCTCGCCCCCCTTAGTTCCTCTTCATGCCCTGTCTCCGCAGTCTGATGCGTGATGTGTGAAGGGTCCGGGCTGTGAGGATTATGGCAGTGATGACTTTTCCCAGGAGAAGCTGGGACCCTGTTTACTAGAAGGTTTTAAAATTTCTGTACTTTTAGGTGACAGGAGACATGTGGCCTGGTCAAAACACAGAGAGCTGCACTCTAAAAGATCTTTAAACATAGTAAACATACCTTGTGTGCCACAGACTGCTCCCAAACACGAGGGGACAAGTAATACCTCTAAAACACTTAAGTTGGCTTTATTAAACATTAGATCTCTAGCTGGGAAAACATTTTTAATTAATGATTTAATCACTGAGCACAGCCTTGATTTTATGTTTTTAACTGAAACTTGGTTGGACCAAAGTAACAGTGGAGCTGTTCTCATCGAGACGACCCCTCCTAACTACAGTTTTATCAGTGAGGTCAGGGCGAGCAGGAGAGGAGGAGGGGTTGCTGTCTTATTTAATGAATCATTTCAATGTAAGCAGCTATCTCCTGGAAGTTTTCAGTCTTTTGAATATGTGGCTTTACAGCTGAAGGCCCCATCCAAAGTTGTGTTTCTTAATGTTTACAGGCCTCCCAAATACTGCACAGACTTTTTTAATGACCTCAGTGAACTGCTGTCTGTGATCTGTGTTGATTTTGACTGTGTAATTATTGCTGGGGATTTTAACATTCATGTGGACAACCCTCAGGACAAAGGGACTAAAGACCTGAGTAACACTCTGGGCAACTTTGGGCTGACTCAGCATGTAACAGAGGCCACACATAATAGAGGACACACTCTTGACCTACTGATCTCCAAAGGCCTGAGCATTTCAAAGGTTACTGTGTCTGATGTGGGCCTGTCTGATCATTACTGTGTTTTCTTTGAAAGTAAAATCTCAGCCCACACAAATATATCAACAACAGTGATCACAAAACGGTGTATAACTGAACACAGTAGTGCAATTTTTAACCAGGTCTTCCCATTAACACCTGACCTGCCCAGAGGGTCAGTCAATGAGCTCGTCAATAGCTTCAATGCTAACATGTTAAATGTAATGGACACTATTGCTCCCATTAAGGTGAAGGTTATCTCTGGAAGGAAAAAGTCTCCATGGAGAAACTCCACACTGGTGAAAAAAGAAAAAAGAGAGTGTAGGAAAGCTGAGCGCAGATGGAGAAAAACAAACCTCCAGGTTCACTATGACATTTATAAAGAGAAACTTCACAATTATAATTTACAACTGAGGAATGCAAGGAGGTCCTACTTCTCTGACATCATCACTAAAAACAGCCATAATGCTCGGGTCTTATTTTCTACAGTTGACAGGCTAACAAACCCTCCTGTGTCAGTGGCAGCTGAACTTCATTCGACCATGGCCTGCAATGACTTTGCCAAATTCTTCACTGAAAAAATCCAAAAAATTAGACAAGCAATTGGTACATCAACAGCAGATCCAGGATATGTACTGTGTCCACCAAAAAACTGTTTAAACACCATGAAACAGTTTCAACCTATTAACAGCAAAGACCTGGAGGACATCTTAGGTAAACTGAACTCCTCCTCCTGCTGTTTAGATGTCCTGCCAACAAGTTTTTTCAAAAAGGTCTCAAAGACTTTAGAGTCAGACCTGTTACAGATCGTCAACTTTTCTTTATTATCAGGTGTGTTTCCAGAATCACTAAAAACTGCTGTAATCAAACCTATACTGAAAAAGGACAATCTTGACAAGACACAAATGAACAACTACAGGCCGATCTCAAATCTCCCGTTTTTAAGTAAGATCATTGAAAAAGCAGTTTCTCAACAGCTCAGTTACTTCTTAAAACAGAATAATTGCTACGATGCCTTCCAGTCAGGTTTTAGACAGAACCACAGCACTGAAACCGCTCTGACCAAAGTGTTTAATGACATGTCTGAATACAGACAGTGGAAAAATGTCAGTCCTAGTTTTACTGGATCTCAGTGCAGCATTTGATACAGTTGACCACAACATATTACTCAAACGACTGGAGAACTGGACAGGTCTTTCAGGAACTGTACTAAACTGGTTCAAAACATACGTAGAAAACAGGAAATACTTTGTATCAATAGGTAACTTCACATCTGAGCAGACAAGTATCACATGTGGAGTTCCCCAAGGTTCCATCTTGGGACCCCTTCTGTTTAACATCTACATGCTCCCACTGGCACAGATTATAAACAACAACAAAATAAACTATCACAGCTATGCAGATGACACACAAATATATATCACAATGTCACCAGGAGACCGAGGCCCTGTACAGGCTCTTGGTAAATGCATTGAGGAAATCAATGACTGGTTGTGCCACAATTTTCTCCAGCTAAACAAAAACAAAACTGAGGTAATAGTCTTTGGCGCCAAAGAAAAACGATTACAGGTCACCAGAGAACTTCAATCTATACATCTAAAAACCACAAACCAGGCGAGAAATTTGGGTGTAGTGATGGATGCAGACCTAAACTTAGAAAAACACATTAAGACAATAACAAAGTCAGCTTACTATCACCTCAAGAATATATCAAGGATAAAAGATCTGATGTCTCAACAGGACCTGGAAAAACTAGTCCATGCATTCATCTTTAGTAGGCTTGATTACTGTAACAGCATCTTTACAGGTCTACCTAAAAAATCAGTCAGACAACTACAGCTCATTCAGAACTCTGCTGCTCGAGTCCTCACTAAGACCAAAAAAGTGGACCACATCAGTCCAGCTCTGAGGTCCTTACACTGGCTGCCTGTCCGTCAGAGGATAGACTTTAAAGTTCTGATGCTGGCCTATAAAGCTCTGAATGGTTTAGGACCAAAATACATCAATGACCTCCTGACCCAGTATGAACCATCCAGATCCCTCAGGTCATCTGGATCCGGTCTTTTATCAGTTCCCAGAGTCAGAACCAGACACGGAGAAGCTGCATTCAGCTTTTATGCTCCTTATATCTGGAACAAACTCCCAGAAAGCCTCAGATCAGCTGAAACACTCAGTTTATTTAAATCCAGGTTGAAGACTCACCTGTTCTCAGCTGCATTTGAATAAAGCACCAAATCCACACTTTAAGCTTAAATTTCAAAACTTATATTTTAACTACTTTATTTTATCTAGCGTTCTGATTTTATCTGTTTTGATTTTATATACTGTTTTGTTTGTTTGTTTGTTTGTTTGTTAATTAGTTAGTTAGTTTATTTGCTTGTTTTAATCAATTTTAAATCATGCCTTTTATTTGTTCTTGTTTCTAATGTCTCTGTAAAGCACTTTGAATCACCTTGTTGTTGAATTGTGCTATACAAATAAACTTGCCTTGCCTTGCCTTACCATTGTTTTTACTGTAGAGTAAAAACGATAGCATTCAGGACAGCTGTGCAATTATTAAAACGTGCTGTACATTTGTAAGCATCTCCATGAAATCTCTGTTTCAGAGGAGAGGGAAAACTTACGTTGGTACTGCAATAGTGAGCAAAGCTTTGATCTCCTCCAGCATAAATCCGTTTGACACAACAGTTCTCCTCTGAATCTGCAAAAGTGAGGGAAAATAGGTTTTTTGTGTTATTAAAACATCTTACCATCGAGTTTTACGTTTGAAATAAACCCATCAAACTAATGATGTAATGTGCTTTTACAACTTCAGATTCAGATTAAAGCTAATAAATCTCCACGTTCAGATGGATACACAGCAGAATTATAGAAAACGTAGTCAGAGAAAACGTAAATGGAGAACCCTATCGATTAATACATTTGACTGCTTATGATTCAAACTTTACACCCCTCAAAAATGGAAGGATGTTTTGGTTTTACATTTGCTGTCCCCTCACCTGTATCTGTTGCAGTGCTGGCGACTACCCAGGGACCTTTAACAAGAGCAGGGCTTTTTCTGTTGGAAGTGGACCGTGTGCCAAGCTGCCCGTTCCCTCCGAGCCCAAATGAATCCATCTTCCCCGATGACGGCGTGAAAGCCAGCGTGTGTTGCCTTGACCGCACAGCAATTTGAAACGTCACTAGCAGCCTTGTGACTTTTTAGTATAATTCACTGACGTTGTATTTTAGATAAACGCGCAAAAACAAAGTCGATTTTACCTTCCACATGCAATCTGTGTGACTACATTTCCCATGAGCTCAAACACTTTTCTGGGGTTTATTTCATGATTTGTAGAGTTATGCCCAAGCTGTCCATATCCTCCTGCTCCAAATGTGAACACGCCCCCTTCCTGCATTTAAAAACAACAGAACCAGTTATTCCGACCTTCAAAAGGGTTAGCACTGTGCTAACTTGCTAAGGCCAAAGTGTTAGCAAAGACCACTGAACATGAGGCTTGAAGAGACAGAGAGGCATGAAAGACAGCTGTCGTGTTAATGATTTCAGTCTAGTTTTTCCTTAACCAGAAACAGCTAGATTAGTAATGGCACATGCCAGGAGGGGGATTATTTTAACATCCAAGTCTTACAGCAGGGATCCTCCTCCTCTACAGCGTCAGGCCACTACTGAAACAAACTTACTGCGTCTGGGCACCTGGACAGGAAATGGGCATTTTTATCCACCGCTCGAGAAGATTTAAAACTTCACTATTTAACAAACCAAAAAACATTCCAGGTTCTAAATAACGATCCCAACTCATCTATTCTTTTCTAAAAATTAGAAGTAAACACAGAAATGGCATTACTTATGAGCCTAATTACTGAAGACTATTCATAAAAGAAGACTACATGATGAGCATGATTACCCACTGAAAACGTATAATGCTTTTCCCTGTGTAGAAGAGGTCACACCTCGTACTTGTACCAAAAAATGTTGACATCACACCTCATGAAGACCCTGAAGAGACTTATCCTGGACCAGCTTCCAGCACATGGTCAGATCCCTTCCGGTCCTTGACCTGCTCAACAGGGCCTACATCCACCCAGCGCTGTGAGGGTCATGTTTTGATTTCTCCAGTGTGTTCACCACCACCAGCTCGGCTCTGCTGGGTGGATGCCTTGGCAGTGACCTGGATAGTTGGCTCACTGATCTGCAAACCACCTGCAGCACCATGTTGGACAGCAACACCGAAGCCCAGCAGGGGACTGTCCTCTCTCCCTTTCCCTTCACCATGTACACCACAGCCTTCAGCACTGCACAGACACCTGCCACCTTCACAGGTTTCTAATGACTCTGCAGTAGTGATGTATCACACAAGGTGATGAGGAAGAGCATGGGGGTTGTGGATGTGAGAAGGGTTAGAATGCTGGTCACCCCTATTTCCATCCGTGTGGTTTGGGTGCAGACAGGATAAAAATACCTCAGTGTTCATGCCCTCTACAAGAAGAGTCATCTCTATTTTCTTGGATGACTCCTTTAAAATCTAATGGATGACCCAGGATGTTTTGAGTCTGTAATGGCCACTGCCATCCTCTATGCTGTGGTGGGCTGGGGCAGCATGATACCAGCAGACTCAAACCGATCCACAAGGCCAGTATTATAGGTGTGGAGCTCGACTCTGAGAGCAGATGTCAGATGATAGCCGACAATCCTTCACGTTCATTCCATGACTTGCAGGACAGTAACAGGAGCAAAACCTCACTGCACTAAAACGCCACAGGAAATGATTTATAACTGCGATGATCAAACTTCATATCTTCCCCTTATGACACCTGGACTATTTTTACTTCTCATATTTTCTTTATATTGTACATACTATTGTTTAACTTTGGAGTATTTATTTTAACATAATTCACCATTGGTGGAGCATCTTAGTTTTATAAGGATGGTTTACATTTTTTTATGATTTCTTTCCATTTTCTACCTTTCATATCATTTGCTTGAGAGTCTGTGACAAAGCAATTTCCCCCCGTCATTATAAAAGTATTCTGACTCTGATATAAACTGTTACAATGGAGGGTGCTCAGACGAAATGCCTGCAGCATCAAATAATGAGCTCAGTATGTGCGCAAGTAATCCCAGTGAGCCAAATGCTCAGGCAGTTTCAGGCAGTTTATTCTATATCAGCATGATGTCAGTGAGTGCAGACATCCCTAATATAGTCATCTCAGGCGTATAGCTTTGGCCGTGAAGCCACACTGATGTGTTAGTCAAGCCTTCGGTATGAGGGGCAGCCAATCAGAAGAGACTTGGCTAAATGGGAGGGGAGCTAAGGAATATAAAAAAAGAAGAAAGAAAGCAAGCTCGTTTTAAGCAGTAGAGGAACCCAGAAACTGCACCTACAGCACCCGTGGGTACTGAACAGTTTGTTCATCTGACAACAGCTTAATGTTTTTCTAAAGGAGAGCTTTTAAACATCTGTGTGACAAAGCAAAACACGGAAATCTTAATGTATAGCAGACTTAATGTACTGCAGTGATACTGGGATGTTTTCTAACTGGTCGCTTGGCAGCAGCTGTCTCTGAGCAGTATGCAAACTGGAGAGCGAGGACACAACACACTGACTGTGACAAGTGATGCATCTGTAATCCTGCTTGGCTGCTGTTTGGGATCAGTTAAGAAAATGTAACACATATACACTGGCAGATTAAAAACAACAACAACAACAGCAATGAATTAGGAAGAAGGTAAAGAAAGCATAACCCAGCATGGGAGTAAATCCCAGTAAAAGTCCAAGGCCCAGTTTAATGATTTTAAGCCTAAGAATTAAAACCATTAATTAGATTTAAAAGAGCCACTTTTAAATCTAATCATTAATCCCACAGTTTCAAATTTCGGTCTTCTGTACACACAACACTGCAGATCTATCAAAGAACCAAAAAGTATGCAACTTAACTTGGTCAGTGCAGCCGTGTGATCTTCTCCACAGCAAATGTAAATCACTCTCTGTGATCTGAGGGACTTCAGGAGGGCCGGGAAATACCGATCTGAAAAAGACGTCCTGAAAATTAGTCAAAGTTTCGGGTTTGAATGTACAGGGGCACCTTCTAACCTTCTACCACTCACCGTTGCAGTCGTTGAGACCAAGCTGACCGAAATTGTTGCGCCCCCAACCGAACACAGCTCCCGAGGGAGTGAGGGCAAAGCTATGTGCTCCACCTGCTGATATTTGAGCAAAAGGAATGCCCTGCAGAGACTGAATCATCTGGGGTGTGGAAATGCTCTGTCCGTTGATTCCTAACCCAAGTTGGCCATATCGATTCTGGCCCCATGAGAAGATGTGGCCCCCTGTGTTAAAAACGCATATATAATTGAAACGGTTTAACATGACATAAACACTGTAAGCTGCTCTGGATATGTGCTAAGTGCAAACCATTCCTCACCCTTTGAAAGTGCATGGGAGTGCCAGTACCCACAGGCTACCTGAGCAATTTGAACATCTGACAAAGTCTTGATGTTTCTTTTCATACAGAGGAAAAAGAGAGAGAGAAGAATGGCTATATTAGGTCTTTTCATGGTGCCTTTACAAAACAAAGGATGAGCAAGTAGTGCGTTAAGTAGGACACACAGGGGTTTCCTGATAGTTGATGAATTTACCTAGGCACGCGAACACATTCTTCAAAGTTATTTAATCCCAGCTGTCCATCTGAACCAAGACCCCACGAGAAAACCTGTCCTTTGTCATTTAGGGCGAGTGTATGGGCCTCTCCACATGATACAGCCACTATGATCTGTGCATCCAAGGCCACAACTTGCTCTAATAGATGACATAAACAAGTGCTTGCACAGTGAGCAACTTTAAAAAACAAAACAAAACCCCCCAATGTTTTATTAGAAAAACAAACAAACAAACAAACAAACAGCAGACATCACCAACCGGGTTTCTTTCTGGCTTTCTCATGTCCAAGCTGCCCAAGATCATTGCAGCCACAGGTATACACCGTCCCGTCCTCCAGCAGGAAAGCTGTGTGTCTGCGGCCACACCCCACATCACTCACTTGCTTCCCGTGAAAGAATTCACATTTTCGTGGCTCAACCACAATCTCTTCATCAATCCCACCCAAGCCCAGTTGTCCATAGGAAGCATTTCCCCAGCACAGCATTGTAGTTCTCCCTTTAGCTGCACGCAAAAGCAGGATCTCAGGCTCTGTGAAGAAGACACTTGGGCTAATATAACCTTCCAGAGTATAGTCACATATCCCCCGTTTCATTTGCAAGGTGTAATCTAGCTGGTATCACCTAGCAAAGCCGAAAGAGGCAAAACAACATCATCGCCACATGAAACAGACGCAAGCCTGCGGTCAGATTAAGTCATGACTTCAGGATCGTACACCTACATATATATATATGTGTGTATATATAGCGAGAGCACTAGTACGTTGCAGTCTAAACTGACCATGTAAACAGATTAGCCTAGTAAGCTACAGTTAACGGTGTTGGGTGAGTTCCGTTAGGGTTGCTAAAATCGTCAAATAACACCACTTCCGTCGCGGGCGGCTGGGTTTACAAATTAAAGCACATGCCAAAACGTGTTTAAATACGAGTATTGCCAATAACTGTATGTACCCCTACGATTTACACTCTCATAAACATAATTAATAAACTTACACATTTCTTTCTGGGTCACAAATGTATGCGTTTATAATATTGTAAGCGGAAGTATAACTCTTGTCCGTAATGTTAGCACACGCTAGCATGCACCTTGACGAATACAGGCGAGGTAGATCATTTCAGACTGATGGCACTTGACCAACTTAATGACAGTACTTAAAATTATCATAGTGCGATTGGAAAATATTTTAAGAAACATATATGTTTAAGCACTCGACACGTGGTACATGGCTGACTTATACAGACAGTCCTGATATAGCAAGCTAACGTTAGTCAGACCCAAAGACTTTATGTCTGTGTTTGGAACATAACGTACTTAAGAGTTCATTCAGAAACCTGAAGTGACTTCACAGCTGAGTATCTGAACTTAAAGCCCCGCTATTCTTTACTGTTCCGCTAAAAACACAAGTTTAACAACTTACAGCCAGGTGTCTCTTATGTTAGAGCCAAGAGCAAATCTTACCAAAGCCACCAGACCCGACAAGTTTATGATCTGCCAGTGCCTTGTTCGTTAGTTAGTCCGACTGTTAAAAACACACATTACAGTACGCTGCTGTCCAAAGACAACTCCCAGGTAAAACCCTACTTAACGCGTTTCTTGGCCGTACAGCAGTTGTTGACAGAGCATCGGAGTGGTTACATTAAAGCAGTCGTCTCAAACTCTGGATGTCCGTTATGTCCTTTTAGAAATAAAAGTGTTTTTATAATAGCAGAGCGGAGAAGAGTACAAGATAGTTAAAATATATACATAAGAGTCCCGAAATGTCCAAAACACGGTCAAGGAGATTTGAATACTTCTCTGAAAGACGCGTAGAGAAGCTCTACACATAAACGCTGTAAGGCTTAATTTGAAGGCAGCTTACAATACCGGAAGTATTAACAGCGTTTTCACGCATTTTCCTTCATGGACGTGAAGAAATGTCGCGAAGCTGCCGAAATGTTCTAGAGCGAGCGCATCCGCGCATGCGTATACCGGCTGCGCTGTACTACCTTTACCTAGGTATGAAAACACGGAGGTTACTCTCCTAGTCCCCGAACTCCATATTCATACACACACACACACACACATACACACACAGACCTCCCCGTTTTCTTTTTCTTGAATGTTTCGCGTTCATACAGAGCACACACGGCATTTATTTGTTATTAATTAGTAAGTAAAAGAAGGAAAGTGAAAGCGCGAAAGACTACTACTGAAGTGCGTAGTATGAACTAGCAAAAGAAAAGTCCACAAATGAATACATTCGAAATAACAACACATATAACGGTATTCAAGATTAAATGTTAATTAATATGTAAGTACATATAAATATATAATACAAGCACATTTTGAATGTGACTATAAGTTGCAGATGTATGTGATTAAATGTGAGGCGTTATAAAAAAAGTGTTATATCTGCATTCTAATCGCAGATATTTTATTTACCTGTAGTTTTGTTCATCTTATGTAATCAGGCTGTAAGTATACTAGAAGAATCTCGAACTTCTACCGGTCTTTTTCCAAAACCATGTTCGCCAACTTGAGCTGGTTCACAACCACCGGGCTCCCCCTGGTGGAGAGCAAACTCACTTACTCCGATTCAACAAACAAACAAATAGACTGTGTCACCTTCATTAAGATAAGATAAAATACGAGAAGAAGAGAAAATGTAACTTTAAATACAAGGTAAACTCAACAAACATATTAAAAAAGTAGGCATTAAGAGACTCAAATATGCATATATTTTAAAATAATGAAAACAGCAATGCAGCTAATGAGGACATCAAATCAATGTAATTCTCTTTTTTATCATCTGGTTTTAAAAGAGCTTTTTGCACCAGTTAAAAATAGATTGGACATTTCCTTGATGTACAGTAAGCTTCTGTAACAGAGATCCACATCTGTTCATTCAAAATCCGGCGAACACAGCTAGGTTTCAGACCAAACTTTTGTTTGACTGAATGGTTTAAAAGGAGATGAAAAGTCAGATAGATTCATATCATTCAAACTCCATCTGCTGGTGCACAATGCCATTTATCAGTCTGTCTGTCTCTTTTTGTGTTAGCTGATTTCTTTTATACTGCAATATACTACACATAAAATATGAAAATGTTTATTTGCATTTGTGTAAAATGTAAATGCAAACAGAACGCAACGATTTGCAAAGCTGTCAAACCCATATTTTATGCTCATCACATGTTTAAACAGAGACATTTTAATATTTCACAAAAAATATTATCTCATTTTAAATTTGATGGCAAAAACATGTCTCAAAAAAGCTGGGATTGGGACAACAAAATGCTGGAACAATTTTACATCATACAGTATCATCAAAAGAATCAGAGAATGTGGAGAAATCTTTGTGTTCATGGGACAATACTGGACAGCCTCTGGCCTTTGGGCCCTGAGGAAACACAGGCATTAAATACAGGCATTATTGTGTCATGGAAATCAGTGCATGGGGGCAGGAACACTTCCAGAAAATACTATCTGTGAACACAGTTCACCATTAATACAGGTTGTATCATACAAAGAAGAAGCCATATGTATGCATCTCTCATTCAAATCTCTTTAAAATGAAACTGAGCTTGTACTGAAAACAAACAATGCTATCTGATCTGCATTTTAAAATCGACTACTGATTGCACGAAACAGGGGACAGGCTGAGTCAAAAACAGGTTTTTGCATACTTTGAAAGTATGATAAACATACAGTAGATATTATTTCAGTGCATTGCCGGTGAAGGAGGAGGAGGCAGTTTAGTTAAACTTTTCCAAGAGTTTCCAATGCGTAAATATATGACAGAGCAGATGACAGGCAGGTTGTCACTCTTTGACATCTGTTGTTTTTAGGTGTCACTGGTGAGATCATCTTAACCTGCGTTAAGACTTACAGCTAATGATAGCTCTTATCACACACAAATCCGCCTATTTTACGCAGTTGTTTGCGTAACCGCACATTTATCTCATGACTGACATCATTCAGGCATAAGATAACCTGTTTGGTGAATATGCAGTCTATCCTGTACGGCTGGTTCTTCTATGGGAGTTTTCCTCTCCTGTCTTACGCATTGTGGTCTGATGTCTCGGAGAAGAAGGAACCTCTTTATTTCTCCTTAGGTTACGAATCAGAGCACAAACAGGGCAGACACAACAGAAGCAAACATGTTGTACTTGATCGGAGTAAGTGCAGACCTATTTATATATTATTTTAAGTCTTTTAGCTGTAAGTAAGTTCATTTTTCAAAGATTGTGTTTTCTAGTGGTGACTGTAACCTGTGTGATACTGACTGCTGTTCGTTTTGCCTTAAGATCATTGCTGGTCTTCTCTTTGTCATATATTGGTTTTCAACGGGACTCAAAGAGGTAAGCAGCTATTTATTTTTCTTTCTTTCTTTCTTTTTTAAATGTAGCTCACATCAAGTAAGAAGCAAACAGAAACATTTATAGAGAGTGCATAGAGGTGGAACAAGGAAGCAAAGACTAACTCTGTGTAATGATTCTTATCATTTTCAGGGAAACAAGTCACAAAAGTCCCAGCTCCCAGAATCCTCTGCAAACAACAAGTTGGTAAGTGGCAATCAAAAGTTAAATGCTGAGCTTACTGAGAATAGTTTGGATAAAATATCTGACTTCAATTTCTTCAACAGAATGATCTGAGCGACGATGACTTGCATTTATTGGCAAAGATCCTTTCGGTTGGATTGGTGGATGCGGATCCAAACTACCTCCATCACCTAAAAGGCTACAGGGACTTGCGTGGTCCCTGATCTCCTTTGGAAAAAAGAAAGAAAAAGAAACAAGGAGCTCATCTGGAGCGACGGATGGATACAAAAACAGACTTTCATGGAGATTGTTAAGGTTCAAAATATTGGGGATGGAGACAAGAGAAAAACCACAATAACAACACTGGTCCGGTCGGGTTGAGTCAAACGATGATTTAATGATCACACACGTGGGAGATGGACACTGATGCAGACAGCCTCAAATGGATTTTGAAGGATTTGTGATGTCATCAAATCAATGCTTATTTGGATTACAAGTTATTCTCACGTCACCCTGCAGATTTTTCATGATCACAGGATAAAACATGCAGTATGTTCAGTTTAAATGTTGCACTGAATATCTCAGAGGTGCACACAACTGCGTTATGTTAAATATGGATCCTGATTGCTTTAATGTTACCTTTGTAACCCACGGCTGTACTGCTTGTTGCAAGTAATCTGTCTCAATAGTGCTATTTAATATTTAGCTAAATGCTAAATTGGTGCTACAAGGAGTGCAAGTGGAGAAGAATACAGTCTTTATCGCAATCATTACCCAGTCATCAAATCAGAACAATGTGTAACGCATTAGGCAAGGGTGTGTTTTGTCCTGTGGTTTAAACTGTTTTTAGTAAGAGAAAGAATGGATTGTTTGCATAGCTTCACTTCAAAAAGAACCATGTGGCCATGTGGGAGAAAGGTTCAATTAATTTGTTTCTCTTGTCTTTTTGTTCATGTCCTTTTCTGGAGAGAGGAGACAAAAGAGAGAGTTAAGCAAAGAGACAGATTAGATTCTGTTGTTGTTATTTTTTTAAACCTTTCTTTTTTGGTATGATATGGCAAACGTAACTCCTCTTACCCCAGACCCGTCTGCTGAACTCGTTCCCGAGCAGGTAGAGCAAGATCACCACAGACATGTTAAAAAAGAAGAAGCCCACCAGACCAGCAGCACTGAAGCGCCCAAGAAGAGGATACACCCAAATCCCGACTGACATGTACACCCATATAATCCTGCAGAACATGTTCAGAATATAAAATAAAAAAAGGAAGGAAAAAAAAGGTTTGGCTCATACAAACATTCACCCAGTGTGTTCACGCAGTTATTGTAACAGCAAAACAGCAGCAAAACTAAACATCTCATATGCAATGAACAGCATGCTTATGGTTTGTTCTGTACTCATGAGGAGTTATTGGCTGCATTACAACATGTGAGCCCGAGCTGTGGAGGTTGAAAAGAAGCTTTTACCCGCAAGCTGTATACACACTGGAGCAGCAAAAATAGGTGCATTTAGACAGTGTTGTGCTTTCAGCCACATGAAGGTGAACTTCAATCAGTGTCAAATGAAAGATAAAAACTGAAGAAATGCTTTTTTTAAAGTGCTTGATTATGCTGTTAATGCTGAGTCAGCACTTACCAAGATAAGTAAGCCAAGCCCACGATTCCTAATGCCGTCAGTGCATGTTTAGTCTGTGGGTAGACGTGAGGCTGCATCAGCACCTCTCCAAGTAAGATGGGAAGGACAAATGTGTGCTAAAGAAAAAGCCAACAGCAACATGAGAAGTCCCGGCAAGCCAACCAAGAATTGCTTAAAAATGTTTTAAAAATACAAACGATGCTGAGTAATTATTTATTATGCCGAAGAACATAAGTCAACAGACCATAGCGTGGTTCATCCACGGAGGGAAGAAGGTGTCGATGGTAGCTGGGTAGACTAATTCTCTATCATATGCAAAGATTGCCCAGAAAAGTAGAACAACAAACTAAAGAAAAGGCAGCAAAGGCAGAGTTAATGTGAAGCATAGTGTTTTGCTTTGGGGGTTTTTTTGCACTTGAAAGAATGTAGGATTTGCAAATGTGGGGTTCTCACCGTGCCCACTGGAAAGGCAAAGACAGAGAAGAGAAGGTCTTTAAACTTGCTCAGAGTACTCTCAGCCTTTTTCTCAGGTTGAAGATCATTCACTGCCGCCAGTCCAAAGAACGTCATTTGCAATAACTGAAACATTACAAGCAACATTGTTGTTTTTTCCCACTGTCCTTGTTGGGATCGCAGGGTCATTAATCCTTCACAACAATTACCCATAAACGATCAAGGTACTCACCAAATTCAAAAAAGTGAGGTACTTCCAAGGTCCTCCATAAACAAAGATTCCTGGTGGCAAATCCTCTCCATCCATATCAATTAGATTCTTAATAATAAACGCATACCAGCTGAATGCTGCAATGTGATACACTCTCCTAACAGTCATTCTCAGTGTAAACTTATATTCTTCTGTAATAAATAGTGAAAATAAATTAAAATGCAAGCAAAAAAAGCAACAACAAAACAAAACAAAAAGACTAAACTTCAAAGTTTTCCCTTCAGATGTGAGGCACTTGAAGCAGTGAAGGTTCTTTAAAGATTAGTGTAATTCAGCGCCGGCTTATCAAGACATTTGCAGGCAGCAGAGACAAAGAAACACAAGAGAACCACTGTTCAGTTTTTTACGAAACATATGGCGACTTCTTTCATAACCGCTTGTGGCTGGGAGGCAAATTTATGCACAGTGAGAGTGTAATCTGTTATATAGTGTTTTGCAAGAGAAATCCCAACGAGTTAGGAAGGTTACGTGAGTTCAGATACAGTACTGTGCAAAGGTTTTAGGCAGGTGAGGAAAAAATGCTGTAAACAAAGAATGCTATTTATTTTCCACCAATCAACAAAATGTAGTGAATGAACAAAAAAGAAATCTAAATCAAGTCAATATTTGGTGTGACCACCCTTTGCCTCAGAGCAGCATCCATTCTTCTAGGTACACTTGCACACAGATTTTGAAGGAACTCGGCTGGTAGGGTGCTCCAAACATCACAGATCTTCTGTGGATGTAGGCTTCCTCACATCCTTCTGTCTCTTCATGCAATACCAGACACACTTGATGATGTTGAGATCAGAGCTCTGTGGGAGCCATGCCGTCACTCCAGTACTTCTTGTTCTTCATGCTGAAAATAATTTTTAATGACTGGCTGTATGTTTGGGGTCATTGTCCTACTGCAGAAAACATTTGGGGCCAATAAACAATCATTTATATTTCTGAAAGCATTCTTTGTTTACAGCATTTTTTCACACCTGCCTAAAACTTGCAAAGTTCAGATAGGTAAATATCTTCTGACAAAGACTGGATCACAGAAGAGTTACTTCTTTATTATTGCTGGAAATCTAAATTCAGGAGCTCGACACATCTCTCGCGAGCTTATTAAAATAATAGTAAATGTGACGACAAAATAACCCGATAAATTCATAAGAAAGAAAATTTCAAAGAGCAAAAGTTTCACGTTAGAGAATAACAGGCAAAAATAAAAATAAAATAAAGTTTTCTCCTAAACTTGTTCTCCCATTACTTTTTCCTGTGATCCTTAAAGTTTTCATAGATGTCATAAATGGCCTGAAGATGGTGCTGGTGTAAAGGCTGTGATCTGATTGTACTGCGCCAAAACCAATATGCAGTATGTTGCAATCACTGTGTTAAAGCTACTAAATCTGTGTAGGTTTAGAAGAGAAATCTGTTATATAAAATATAATGTATGTGTTCTTTTTGGATATTTTAAATCAAATGGAGTTTTCAAGTTACACACGAACATGTTACATATGAAACATTATATACGTAAATATTTAAAAACCTCTTGCAATTAAGGATTTAAATAATTTATTATTTAATTCTGGTTTTATTTTTATTTTAGATGGCATGTTTAATTTTGTGGAAATAGTGTCATAGTACCTAAAATTTACTTTTAAAGCAGTACCTGAGTTTCTTTCTGTGCTATATCAAAGATGAATTTAATGAACTGCACCACAGACATGGGAGAAAAACAACAACAAAAACAAACAAGCCTCGATATATTTAAGAAGTTTTATTTACAAACAGCAAAAGGTGATGAAGACAGGTATGATACTGTAAATCTGTGAGAACTCACTGTCACTGCTCAGCTCTACATACTCAAACATACATATGTAAACTCTTCACAGCTTCAAGATCAGTTTCAACAGACACGTAGAGCAAGTACTGATTTAAAAACTGCAGGGTAGAGAAAAGTTTAAAAGACAAATAAAAGGTTGGTTTCAGCAGATTATAAAATGCAACCCCATACTGTCGGATAGTTTTGGCTTTCCACGGGCAAAGTAAACACTTAAAAAAGCTTCATATGCTGGATTTTGGGGTTTGTTCCCCAAAATGTGTAAATGAAAAAGCGTTGAATGGTGTATATAAAAAAGACCTTGAAGTAAACCTGATGCACCTTTGAATATTCATCATTAACCTTAATGACATCTGCTTTCAACAGCTGAAAACAAAAACGACACAGTGTTACACGTCGACGTCTGAGTCCATCGTGTGCATTTCCTTGTTTTCGGTTGCATGTTTAGGATGAAAAACTTTACAGTTTATTTATGCCAGCATGATCCACAGATCCACTTACTTCCAAATATATGTAATTATCATCTTTTTAAGATGAAGGTGAACCATTATAATACAAACTATAGTATATTACAGCTTTACAAAATCTGACCACTGCAGATTATCAGTTCTCTAACATCTCGTCATAAAACTAGCTGACGCTGCTGTCAGTGTTGTAAAAGATTACGGCAAGAAGGCCTCTTCACAGAAACTTGGTTTGACACATTGCACGTTACCCTGCAGTCAGTAAAAACATGTTCGATCCTGCACTCATGCTCTCAGTTCATACTGGGAGCAACTTGATGATTCAGCCACAGTAAGAAGCTCGTTGTTGAACACGTCGCACGTAATTGGGACAACGGCTTTGCAATAACTTGCATATTGTCTAAATTCACGCTTCAGTACACGTTCCCTGACTCTTCTGTGCATGATAAGCCTTGTTTTCCATACAACCCAGAAGAGAAATCCCATTTCCAACAAATATCTTTGCCAGCTTTTTATTTATTTAATTTCACTTCCTTCTACACATCCTGTATCCACCTTTTAATATCTCATCTTTCTTTGGATCCCATTTAAGTTGTCATCTGTGATAGTAGAGACAAAAAAAAAAAATAGATTCACCACAAGGGCAATTAAATATATATTAATGCTTCTAATAGCAAACAATATTGGTAATACATTCATACCTCAAATCGACTGTAAACCTTCCTCTCCTTTCTCATATTCTGGATCCTCTCCAGCAGCTTTTCTCGCTCCTGAGGTGATTTTTGCCCTTTGTTTAGTTTATCAAGTCCTCGTTCTTTCTCCCTTTTAGCATTTTTGTCAGCTTTGTCTTCTTTCTCGTCATCGGTAACGGGAGACTCTTTGGTAGCCTCATTCCTGCTTTGGCTATTAGCGGAAATCTGCTCCAGGAGCAGCTTGGTATCGTCTCTGAGGTTGCTGCTCGAGAGCACGTTGGCTGTGGATGAGTGGTAGCGAGACTGGCTCGATTTGGGCTGCTTGGATGTGATCTCTGCTGATTCAGAAAAGTTACTTTGCTGTATTTGGTCATTCGTTTTCTCACTGCCGACAGACTCTTTGGCACTGCTTTCCTTTGTACCCTGGGTATGATCTGAGTTTCTCCCGCCTGTGTCCAGTTGCTCAGGCTCTGTTTTACTATTTTCAGCAGGCACAGGTGGCTCTGAGGTAGGCTCATTTGTGCTAGAGGGAGTTTTGGGGGCTTTATCCGATTCTGATGGAGTCTGGTTGGAAAGGGAATTTGTATCAGCGAGAGTGTGCAATGCAGACATGTTGGTTTCTGCTTTTTTAGCTTCAGGGGGCAAAACGAATTCAACTGACTCAGACAAAGGAGAGGAACGTGATCCTGTTTCAGCAGGGGTTGGTGCCTCAGCTCCTGTAAAGTTGAGGTCAGAGGGAGGGGTTGCTTGTATCTGTGCGTCTTGAGGAGCTGCAGTTGTTTCTGACTGCGAAGCATTAAGAGTAGAGTCTGTAATGACAGTGGAGCTTGCTTCTGATGGCAAATGCTTGGCTGGAGTGTCCGTGGGTGTGGGTACAGTAATAGTGGGCTCTTTTAGCTCAGGTACACATGGCTCAGGTGGAGAAGGGCTACTAGGTATGATATCACCTTTGACATGTGAAGATTCAGGAACCACAGAATCCTCTGCAACAGCCTTTTGAACTGAGCAAATTTCTGATTCAGAAACTTCTTTTTCTGTCTCAGTAACACCTTCCTCTGATTCAGAAACAGTCTTTGCAGTCTCAGAAATACCCTTTTCTGATTCTGGTTTTCCAGAAATTGCCTTTTCTGTTTCAGATACATCTATCTCTGATTCAAAAACAGCTCCCTCTGACTTTTCTCGTTCAGAAACTATGTTTTCTACTTGAGAAAGGCTCTTTTCTGACTCAGTAACACCTTCCTCTGATTCAGAAACAGTCTTTTCAGATTCAGAAATATCCTTTTCTGATTCGGGTTTTTCAGAAATGGCCTTTTCTGTTTCAGATACACCTATCTCTGATTCAGAAACATCTCTCTCTGACTTTTCTGGTTCAGAAACAATGTTTTCTGACCCAGAAACACGTCTTTCTACTTGAGAAAGGCGTGTTTGTGGTTCACAAATATCGTTTTCTGATTTTGATGTTTCAGAAATAGATTTTTGTGATTCAGAAACACCTTTCTCTGATTCTAAAGTACCCCTTTCTGGGTCTGATGTCTCAGAAATGGCCTTTTCTGTTTCAAAAACAGCTGTCTCTGATTCAGACGTGCCTATTTCCGATTCAGAGATATGTTTTTCTGGTTCAGAAATGCTCTTTTCAGAGTCAAAAATATCTTTTACTGATTCTTGTTTTTTAGAAATGGCATTTTCTGTTTCAGATAGAGCTCCCTCAGATTTTTCTGATTCAGAAACACACTTTTCTCCTTGAGAAAGGTTCTTTTCTGATTCAGAGATATCGTTTTCTGATTTTGATGTTTCAATAAGGTCTTTTTCTGATTCAGAAACACTTTTCTCTGATTCCAAAGTACCCTTTCCTGGGTCTGATGTCGCAGAAATCGCCTTTTCTGTTTCAGAAATAGCTGTTTCAAACACGACTTTCTCTAATTCAGATACACGTTTGTCTAATTCAGGCATGCCTATTTCTGTTTCAGAGGCATCTTTTTCTGGTTCAGAAACCTGTATTTCTGATTCAGTCATGCTCTTCTCAGCTACAGAAGGATCTTTTTCGCTTTTACAATTGGCTTTCTCTGATTCAGAAATATCTTTTTCTGACCTTTCTGTGGAAGTTGTAGCACCAGAAACGCTTGTGGTGGACTGTAACGAGGATGAGCTTGACTCAGCACCACTAACAAACACCTCAGGAGAAACACCAGATTCCATATGTACAGAGTCAGTTGCTGAAGGAGTCTGGGATGACGGCAACTTGGAAGAGGAATCTAGAGGAGTTTGGTTACTTGTATCTTTAGATTTAGAATCTTCTGCTAACCCTTTTGGCGAGGAGCTCATAGAGTCATGTGCCTCTGTTTTATCATCATTTGAAGCTAATATGCCAGAAGCAGGGTGTGAACTGGAATCTTCTGAAAGTCTGTTCTCTTCAGTGGTAGAAAGAGAAGGCGTACTGGACGATAAAGAAACTGGACTTTTCTGTGAACCATAATCTAGCAGATTATTCTCAGAGGAGGATCTCAGCATTGATGGGTCAGAGGCGTCAACTGTTGATGTTACTGCAGGAGGGGAGATGCTGGTTACTAAATGAGTCAATTCAGGATTTTGGGTGTGAGAAGCCAACGCAGAAAGTCCTTCATCAGAATTGGCACAGACTGATTTAGACTCCTTTGAGGTAGAATCCGGGCTTGGGGTTTCCTTTTTATCAGTACTTTGTGTAAGTGAAGAAACATTAGTGGGAGCAGGATTTGTGGGTGGATGACTGGGGCTGCTCTCGTCATCAGCAGGATCTGACAGCATGGGTTCTTGTGGTGATTTGTTCAGAGGTAACTCTGAGGAAGCAGGAAGAAGATCTGTTGACTGACTGTTGTCCAGTTTTGTTGTGCCTAAATCTTCTGCTACTTTATTTTGTTCTTTAGAGCTCTGGGAGGTATTGGAGTGATTTTCGATCTGACTGTCCTGCTGGTTAATGTTTTCACTGGATTCAAAAGACACACTAGCTAACTGACTGTCTGCAGTAGCACTCTTTTCCCCCTCAGTTTTGGAAGCCCTGTCTTCTGAGGATTCTCTTGGTTCAGGTCCCTCCTTTTTGACACCACTGTTGACTTTTAGTTCAGTTTCTGGTTTCACCGGGTCTTTTCCTTTGCCCTTTGCAGCTTTTGTGGCTGCTTCAGCTTTGCGTTTTGCTGCCAGCTCTTTGAAAAACATTAATCTTACATCAGGATCATTCATATCTGCATATGGTAGAAGGGTGGCTAAAGGTTTAGGTGGTTGTACCGGCTGATTGGTTTTGGGTAGCTCAGCTTCAGAAAGCTTGGATTGAGGCATGGATGGCGAAAGATTAGGCTGCTCTACATGGGGTACTTTTGCTGACTCTGTTTCCTCACGCTTTTCTGAAACGTCTTTTGAATCTTCTTGCTTTGATGAATTTTTATCATCTCCTTTAGTGCTTTCCTTGTCTGGTTTTGTTTCTGTGGATGTCTTTAGGTACCGAGTCCATTCGTAAGGTTCTCTAGCAGCAGTTCTCCTTTGTCCCAGAACTTGAGAAACAAAGGGTAGTTTTATCTTTTCAGATTCAGTTTTGTCACTGTCTTCAGTGTCTCCGTCCTTTTGCTCAGGAGGGGTAGTTTGACTATCCTGAGGAGCTGGCTGATCCAGAGAGCTGAATATCAGAGAGGACCTTAACCTGGAGCACCTGTTCATTCCACTAGCATTTAGTTTCCTTCGGAAAGAATCGGACCGCAGAAGCACAGAAGTCTTTGGCTCATTTTGTTCTCCCTCCTCTGTCCTCTTTTCCTCCTTGTTTGTGGTTTGTGACTCTGATGGTGTTGTTTTGGTTTCTTCTGCCACTGCAGGAGGTTCATCGGGCAATACCTTAGGCTGTTCTCTGGCTGTTGTTTTGGCATAATTTGGTATCTGACTCACCCTGGATATAACAGGAACTTTGAACTCTCTGACATTTGGGATTTTAGGAAGTGACAAATCAACCCCTGGTGCTGTTTTCTGCATGGTGTTACGGGGCTCTTCAAAAGGATCTGGGGCCTGAGGTGGTTCCACTGGCAGGCCTTCATCTCCTGAATTATCATATGCACTAAGGTATGAGTTAATCCTCCAGTTTCTCAGCCCCTTTTTAACCATGGGATCCTTGCGGTCACTGTTAGACTCCTGAAGAAACTGCCTCTGATCAGCGTGGCTGGAGGGCGTGGGAGAGGTTTGGCACGTATATGGATGGCCTAAACTTAGTCTTCTAGGTTGAGACGAACTAAAATCTGCTGCAGGAAGCATTTTCTCTGAGCTCTGATCATAGTCTTTGGTAGATGACAAGTAGTTAAAAACAGGGTCAAAATCAGGTGGTTGCATCTCTTGTGGTAAAGCAGATTCAGAGTATTGATCTCTTGAAAGATAGCCTTGGCTCCAGAACTTGTCATAGCTGTAATTTGCTTCTGGTCCTGGTGCTGGTCCTAGATAAGGCTGCTGGCCCCTGTAAAAATGCCTCCCCTGGGACTCAGGTTCTGGCATTCCCTGAGTTTGCAGGAATGGATAAGGATATCTTCCTTGAACACCTTCAGCAAAGCCAGGATGTTTAAAGGGTCGATTTTCCATCGGTGGAATCCTGGCACATCCCTGATCAAATGATGGGTCCACGTGTGGTTGTTGGGAAGGAAACCTATTGTACAAATCTGCGGGTCCACGCAGGGGTTCCTTAGTGTTAAAGGGCACCCTTCTCCAATCGTCATCCATTCGTTCATCACAGGACTGTCTGGCCCATTCATCTGGTTGACTAGAATCAGCTGCTGGCAGAGTTCTCATAGGCTCCCTGTACAGTGATAGCCTGTCACTGGCGTATTCCCTCTTTTGTAATGGATTCATGTCTTCCACTGGAGGAACCAAATCTTCAACAATCAGCGGCTGGGAATGAGCATACAGGATCCGAAACTCTTCATCAAAGGTAGTCACGAGCTGTCCGAAGAACAGGTGCGCCATGCAGCGGTGTAGTTTCTCAAAAGACCACATGAAGCTGGACATGACATAAGATAAGTGCAATTTAATACAAGAATCGTTAAAACGTTCAATAAACTGTTGCAAACACAACACATTTATTAGGAAACAATCCTGGTGTAGTAGGATTCTGCAGTAGTTTTAAACAGCCTCACCTGTAATTTCCACTCAGCACAGCCCTGCAGTCAGTCAACAAGAAGCGATCCATCATCTGACCTTTGAAGGATTTGCCTGAGCGACACTTGTACGAGCTGCCAGACACTGTTCTCACTCGTAAAAACTGCAAGGCACAAGGAATCACCTTAAGATTTATAAAACCTAAAAATGTATGAAGCACATCTAGCAATGTTTTCAATTGCATAAATCCAAGATAGGTGGCAGCATTGCATTAGCACTGCGTCTTCTGAGATAACGTCACAGAAAAGGAGAAAAAGATTGTATACGTAGTTCACTTTTGCAGTACTATACTGGTCATGTGATTTTTTTTAAACATCACTAAATGAGTCATTCTCCATTTACTCAACATATCAGGCTCAGATGTATTAATACTGGCATTTTATTTATATTACACAATAGCATAAAATGCAGTTCTAAGAACTTTCCTGTGCCAGTGGAGACTTGAGAGAGTCATCTTTTACCAATTGCTTAGCTTTTGTTGGACAATATAGCTTACTGTGAAAAGACCACTGGGAGATAAAGCTGGTGATATTCAAAATTTTGTAATACTGTCAACAAATCCCATGAAAAGACAAAACAACTATGGGTCATCTCTCAGTGCTTTCCAAACACCCCCACCCCTCCTCAGTGGCCTGTAGTGCCAAATCCATTCATTCCAAATGAAGACAAAACAGCCTTCAAAACGCATAATAAAAATAGATTTCAACCATTTAATCAGTTTAAGCAGACATAAACAGCAAATTTGTTAAGGACTACTTTGAGCCACAGATCGTGCATATTGTATATGAAGTAAAAGGCCAGACATAAAGTATAAATGGGAGTGGAAATTAAACATGTAAGAAGACAAAATGCATTGCAAAGAATACTCAATCACCTGAATGCTCTGCAGGTTTACTCTGCAGTTGGATACCATGCTCACAAAGTGATGTGCATTCAGCTCGTCTAGAAGGATGTAGACAGCAACGTTTCTCGTGGCAGCGTTAAGGACATCCGCAAAAATGTCAACATCGGTAAACATATCCATCGCTATGGCAATGACCTGAGGAAATGAAAGAAAACAAAGCGACCAAAGCGAAAACAAAAGCGCCATGAGCATGACAGTCGAAAAAAGAACAATGGTGATTAATGTGAAGGAAACCCCAGGCCAACCTGTTGAGCGTTTTTGATGAGTCGCCGGGCCTGCTCCTTGATACTTGGCATGTCTGGCTCAGGGGGGTTGACCAGAGTGGTAACCTCTGTGGGCACACTGAAGAGTTGCAAGTGGGGCCACCCGAGGTCCAAATCTGGGACGTCCTGGTCGCTGTGAATCGGCCAGTAAGTGTCTGAGGATCCATCTCCCCCGCTTTCCAGAAAAAGCTGTTCAGAGTGTCCGATCAGCTGGGGACCCTGAACGAAGCCCATAATGTGCTGAATCTCAGGTGTGGACAGAAAGTCCACCACATCCGCCTTTTTGAGGAACTCATAGTACCCCTCCAAATCCCCCTCAACCAGAGCGTCAATGGCCAAGCGGTACTCTTCCCGGTAGTGAGGAGGGAGGTAGTTGGGGTCCAGGGGGTTATCCCCAGCAGAGGAACACTGAGAGCGACGCGCCATACTGTGGTCTTAGGAGAGGACAAAGGGCAAAAAGATACGCAACTTGTAAATGTTTTTGAACCAAATTTGGGTTCAGCTGTAATCAGATACACTCACACAACCCACAGATGTCTAATTCGCTGCTTCTTGTTGTCATGCGAGATAGAATAAAATCTAAAGATAACAACATGTACTATTTGACAAAAAAAACACCCTGACATGATAAAGACTCTAACAAATCAAAAGTAACAGAAGCATTTATTCTACTGTTTGTGTGGCATATTTACACTGTCTGGGTCCATAGTTACAACAGTGGTGGAGTTCACTTTCTTAAAAATCAACTAGCTGCAGCCAAGTTGAGATACCACTCTATCAATACACCGTGACAAACCCAGCTCAACAACCCAAAAAATAAAAATAAATAGACGCCAGTGGATACTTCTCAGAGATATTGCAGCATCTGCTACAATTTCATTGGACCGGTGAAAGCACAATGAGGGAAATGGAATCTAACCACAGGATAGATGGTTAGGGTGTGGCCCCTCCCTCTGGCCAAACACCCTCGACTCCATTTGAACTTTCATGTAAAGCCAGAAATCTCATATAAACGAGAAAAGAAACACCAGGAGTAAAGAGTAAAGCTCAAAGCCCTGGAGCAGACGTTAAAGGACAACAAGCTCTAAGTAAATAAGTTAAAGATAAAATAGCTTTGTGTTGCCGCTACGCAAGTGAGTCTGTCATTTACGGACAAAACTTTTCCCCCCACCGAGTTAGAAAAGTTAACCGGAGCTGGGTCAGTCTGTAGTCTCATGTTGGATCCAGCTAGCCCAAACACCGCAGGGGCTAACAGCACAGAGCCATACAGCCCCCACAGTTACCGTCTGCTGAGCCTACCTCATTGGTGTACCCGTCAAGCTCTCCGTCGGTTAAACTTCACAGCAGTCATCTTGCTTTCTTCACCGTGTTGTTGTTCACAGCTGTCCCGAGCTTCCAAGTCCAGGTGTGACCTGCCGAAAGTTTACTCTTACACTGCCTTTTCCCCTGTCACCCAGCTAAACCAGTTTGCTGTCATGCTTGAGACATGTTGGCGAGAATGTCTGAGACGCATCGACCGGAGGAAAAAAGTAGTGTCGACAGACCTCGCCCCGCCTCACCGGCTGCAGCAGCTCCGCAGTTTGTTCACTTCTGCTCAGCTCTCAGTGTCCGTGGCTGTCCTGAGCCAGCTGAACTCTGCCCAGATGTTATCATCCCACTCCTGACACTCACTCGCTACTACTGCTGTAAACTGGAGCCGAACTTTGTGGCTAGTTTTAGCCCTATCAGGTAATGCGTTGCTAGTTCATAAAAACCCTGCGTTGATCGCTCATATTTCTCTCCCGCCCCCACCTAACACTGTTCTGAATCATTAGTTATTATCAGTTAATACGTTTTGTGTGATCGTGCTGGCAGATATTGTTACCCGGTTATAAAGGCCAAGGATAAACCCACTGTAAATTAATTATCAACAGGTCATAGCAGGGTGTTCCACCAGGGAGTAGGGGCATACGGACACATTAATACAGACATAGTAGTTTGAGACGGCTGTTGTTACCAGGGACGGAGCGAAGGGCATGGCTCGGTACCCCCCCCCCCCCCCCCCCCCCCCAAAAAAAACAACAAAACAAAACAAAAAAACAAAACAAAACAAAAACCCAAACATTCAAACAAACAGGAAGAAAGGCAAAAATGACATAAAGGGTGGATGAGGAGATTTAATTCCTTCTATAAAATGTTTAATAACATTACACGTAATAAAAGCTATTAGCTTTAATTGTAGGTACACTCATGTACCCACGCACACTCTGGAAGGAAATCGCACTGACATGGCGACAAGTGAAAAAATAAAAAAAATTTGAATCAATTCAAGCGACTTCAAACAAATAGAGGTGAAAAAAAATGCAGGCTGGGCAAAGCGAGTGGTATCTGGGATAAACTCAACATTCAGGCGAGTGACTGTAGCTACCTGAGGAGTGAAGAACATACTGTAGTTGACTGAGATATGACCTGGTAGTAAATAGAGGGCCATCTAAGCAACTGGAGCCTGGAAGTGACCATTTCAACACGATGTGCTAGATGTACTGGTGTACTGCCTATCATTCCCTAAAGCTCCATCCACGCTGCAAGCAATTTGCTTTGAAGTCAAGGGCTGGTTCCTTGCATACATTCCAGGCTCTGGTCTAAGGCCTTCTAAGGCAATATATCAGTTAACAGTATCCAGCAATAAAAGTTTATTTCAGGTCCCGCCCACTTTGCATAGCAGTTAGTTAGTTAGTTGCTTGTAGTCACGGAATGTCATTCACCTTCTATGGCATCTGGTTGCCACATCACTGTGATTTGCCTCAAGGATGGGTCCTGTACTTTGCAAACTGCAATCAAACAATGTATAAATAACATTGTAACCAGACTGCATTTTGTTAACTATGTTACTTTGCAGTTAAAGCTTGTGCTTCAGAGTAGCCTCTGACTTGTTCCATGGCAGCCATGTAGGCAGAAAGGTCTGTGTACATTGAAATCATTATAAGTCAGTGAATTTTCAATCAGTTTTCGGGTGCTTTTCTTTGACATTTGTTTCTTTCTGATTGAATTTTCAGATTTCACATGTTGTACCGCTGTCCTGACCTTTGGATTCATAAGTCAATAATATCTGTTACTGCTGATATTCTGTTTAGTTTTGTATAATTTGACATACTTTACCATTTTCCCCAGTTTTCCTGGCTTTTTGACAGCCACCCTTCGACTGAGACTTTATCTGATGAGGCTTTGGTCAATAGTAGATAGATCAACTAAAGGGTGAGATGGATCTCTCGGGAATCAAAATATAAAGAAATGATTGGACACTTTGCAAAGTACTGTAGAAATAAAATGAGAAGAACATGCCATCAGTGACATTGGTTTAGTCCTTTTTTGGCAAATGAATAACACTTAAGGAAATGTTTGTGGTTTAGGTTTAGGATTAATGCTTACTTATTTAATTGACCAGTTTTTAATGTTTTCTTTCATTCACAAAACATCGGGGTGGCCATTAAGGGTCCATGTCTTACTTTTTCTCATGGTGCACTAGCTGATAAAGCCATCTCTGCTTATAAATATGTTAAAAATGGGAACTAATGGGACTTCAGATTCAGCTGTACCTAATTATAGGCCTCTTCATTAAAAAAAATCATAGTTAATCATATTTACTTTGATGATATACGCTGAATAAAAATAAACAACTACCGGTAATTTTAAAGCTGTTAAGAGGTTGAGACGCTGCAAAGGAATAAATGGTAGAAATGGTAAATGGCCTGCATTTGTATAGCGCTTTTCTAGTCCCTAAGGACCCCAAAGCGCTTCACACTACATTCAGTCATTCACCCATTCACACACTGGCGATGGCAAGCTACGTTGTAGCCACAGCTGCCCTGGGGCGCACTGACAGAGGCGAGGCTGCCGGACACTGGCGCCACCGGGCCCTCTGACCACCACCAGTAGGCAAACATGGGGTTAGTATCTTGCCCAAGGATATTTGGCATGCAGCCAGGAGGCAGCCTGGGATCGAACCACCGACCTTCTGATTAGTGGCTGACCTGCTCTGCCACCTGAGCTACAGTCACCCACCCAAAAACTAATTAATACAGGAATGAAACCTATCCTCTCTGAACAATGTAAACAGTCACTGGAATTCCATTCAAGCCTGGATTCTGTAGAAAAGACTTCCTAATAGGTTAACCTCAAACTTCTTACTATGATGAGCATATTAACAAACAATAGAAACACTGGGCGAGGATGATCATTACAAAGAGTGCCGCCCTACCAGCCCTTGTTGAAGGTGTAGCCTCAAGTGTGCAAAAAAAAAGGCTACACCTTCAACATGATCCCATCATTCATTCTTTTTTTCTGCTTTTCATGCTTCATTAACGATTTCTTTTGTGGCATTCACTATAAACTGAAATGATATTATCCTTTCTTTGTTGTTTACTAAGGGTTCTCATGTGGAAATGTAGCCTAAAAGTTGGAGGAAGGACATCTGGGTTTCCAAGACAGGATTTTGCAACCCGTGTTTTGTTAAACCTTGAAAGGAGAGAGATAGAGAGGCTAAAATTCAGTGATTTTTCTTTAAGGGCAGCTCCAACCTCATACCTAAAATAGCCATGTCAGCGTGAACGCTGATGTAACCAATCCAAAGGAAATGAGACAACATAGCAGCTCAAGTAAAGACTTGAAGACAATCCTTCATTGTTCGCTTCAGGCACCACCCAAGGCACACAGAGGAGCAGTTGGAATAGAGACATAAAAAGTCATGTTCTCTTGGTTCATAGATAGTTGCTACACTACATACCATTGGGTAGCATTCACAGTGGCAGTCCTTTAACCCATGTAGCTCTCAATAAAAATACACAACCCATGTCTTGCCTTTTGGTTTTGTGACTGACAGCAGTGATTATGAAACATGAACTCGGACACACAGTGACTCAGAGCTGAGGTCCTCCCCCTTCCTAAAACACCACCAAGAATGTGTGAATCAAACTCAGTGTGAACTGTTATGATTTATGTGATACCACAACTTCAGCTCAAATGTACAACTGTTATTGTCAAAAGGGGACAAAGAAGGCATATCACTGGAGGAAGAATATCCTGCACCGCAGATCTGATTACCGCGTCCTTGCAGAGACCTCGTAGACTAAGTAAGGTTCGTTTAAAGTGTTGAGTGATACAGTTCACACTCATTCTGCATGATGCACACACTTTGATAACACTGCTAAACAAACAGAGGAGTGCAAGTCGTGAACAGCACCACCTTCCCGGACTCCCACACTCTTGGACTGTGCCCCACCAGTACACACTCTGTAATGAAGAATATAAACCTTGGATTTAATTGGCAACCTGCACAGATTCAACAGCTGCCAACCTTAGAGAATTCAGCACCAAACAAAACCGAGGAGGTCCCATGAAGAGCTGGAAAGTACATGGCACGTAGTTTGTAGGCCATACCTTTTTAATGACATTGAATGACATCTGAACATCTTCACAAGGTGTTCACCGTATAAATGGGGAGAGCTCTGTATCACTTCAAAAGGCTTCATATTCTCATAAATGCTTCAAATGGAAAAGCTTAACTTCAATTGTTGGGTGGGGCCGCAGTGCTGTTTGCAGGTCTTTTTAAATGTGGGTATGTACAATATAAGCCTTAACCGACCATGCTTTTTAGTTAGGCTTGCAACATGACTCCAGAAATGACAATAATGGTTGGTTGTTCTAGACCAGGGATGTCAAACATAAGGCCCGGAGGCCAGAATTTGCAGAGCAAAGACACCGATCCAACCAACTAGACAGTTTTGGAAAATCCGAACTGTATTTTCATGAGTCCGATTGCTTTTCATCCATCCTGATTTCTTAAATTTACTACAACATAATTTATTTATCCAGTAAAACTGATAAAATGGAGATGTATTATTGAAATTGCACTTTTTCTTATATTAAGATCTATCGAATTAAATGTGCACTTAAACTTCTTTACATGGTCAGAAAGAAGAGGTTAACTGGTCTGGCTTGCTTAATATCAAAGCGGTCTGCATGTGGCCTGAACCATAAAAGGAAAGTTTCTATCTATAAATCTATCTATAAATCTATTCTATCTATTTGAACCCTAGAGTCTGACATTTTGATTGTGTCATTATGGTTTTTTAAGCCATCATATCATAAAAAGGAGGGCTTAATGTAAACGATAGCTACCTTCATTAGCAAGATACCCCCAGAGATCTGTGTCTGTGCTAACATATAAAACAAATCATGCTAGAATTTCACTACCAAAAAAACTGAGCATACTTCTTTGATTGTCTGCCAGTACAGTTGACTAACACTGGCCATATTGTTTGCCATAATTGTATTAAAAAATTCTCCGGAAGACTCCAACACCACAGACACAATGGGTTAGCAGAGGTGAGGCCTAGCATACAGCTAACATCTATCTGTTACTGAAATAAGCTACACCCTTAATCCTGCATAATTTTAAGGATAATACATTTAAAAAAGAGTGACTTATATACAAATTCACTCCATTCACAGTTGTCATGAAAAGGGAAATAAGCTATGGACATCTTTGTTTTGTTTTTGTTTTTTAACTAGGCTGTAAAAATGGTTTGCTTTGTATTTTAGCATGACGAGTTTGTGGGGATGGAAGCCAGCCTGAAGGTGCTAAACAATGGCCGTGCTTTGCTCCGATTCTTGTTTGACATCAATTCACACTGTAATATTTAAACATCTGTGGTTTCGACAACATTTTTTTATGTACGTTCATGTACAGAAATGACTCTTGTTGATATCCTGACCTTGTATTCTATTGCCACACTCAAAAAAATGTGAAGACATGTAAATTTTCAATATTATTTGTTACATAAGAACAGTGTGAAACATGAAGTGTAATTGAATCTGGTCAAATTTAATTTACTTGAGTGGTATAAATTTAGTTTATACTAATCACATTCATTTAATCACCTGATTGTGGCACTGCCATACATGACAAAAAGAATAACATGCAAAACTGAGACATCCACATTTCATCTATTTTTTATTTACTCTGTATTTAGTGATAACTCCAGTAGTGACACGTAATGTTGATTATATTTAAAATTCAACCACAGAAATGGTTAAACACAAAATGATTTGATTGAGTTTTTGGCTGAAGTTCCTCTCTTTTACCTCTATGTAGGAAGCCATGTGTTCATCTGTTGTTTATAACATGTCCTGAGGCTATTGTGCTGATAAGGAGAGCATGTAGGAAGAGGAAGATTGACACTAGAGAAAAAAATGGAGTGTGAGAAAACAAAGAGAAAAGGAAGAGCAGCAGCTGCTGAATCCATTTCTGGGCGCATACTGTCACGGAGGGACACAGGAAGTCTTAGTGGTTCTCAAAGAGGTGAGATCATGCTTGGCTAAAGAGATGATGAAAGTTAATGAAAGTCTGCAGACAATGGGCTGAGCACATTTCCAAACGTGTTAACGTTGTTTTGCTTAATTCATCCATATCCAGATGAGATTCAGCCTATGAAATTCTTGAATATGATAAAATTAGATGGCCACTCTTATCTGGGTGGATTCTGGATCTGTGCCATGTTGGACAAACCTTGTCATTTGAGCAAAGACTAGCTCCTCTATCTTTGTCACTTGTTGAGAGGATGGCAAATTCCGCAGATTATTGCATTCCCACATCAAGAGTACAATAATGTACTCTTTCAACCCCCTGTCACCAGTTTTTATCTCCATTAAGCCAGAGATTACCAACTTGCTGGTGACAAAAGGTGTAGATATAAACACACAGATGTAACAAAACAGCAGGCTTGTGTCAGTGCAGAATGTCTAGAGAGCGACTTGAAGGTGTGAAATGGATCCACGTTGTTTGGCGTACGTGGAGGCCGTGTTGGGCCAGTGCTGAGCTCATTTCCCAGGGTGCTCAGCAGCAGGTGTGCATCTCATTTGCCTGTCATTTCACCTGTTGACAGTGTTTGTGTTTTTAGAGTATTTTCTCTGTGTGTGTCTGCAGCTTGCAACAAGAGAAAAGTTTATTTAAGTCTACCTTTTGAATCCACTTTGGACACGCTTTGGCTTACAAAGCTGCGTGTGTGTGCATGTCCCGTGTGCAACTACACTAACATGCGTGCTTGCTTGTGCCTGTCTTTACGTGTGGCAGGTCGCCACAGGAGTGGCAGAGCTGTAATCAGCACTTTACACTATGTCGCACTAGAGGAAATGTTCTGAGAAAAATAGGAGCAATTACTGACTGGAGTAATGCACAACCAGCTCTGACCTCATCCAGGACTTGAGATTACATTGAGACAGGACACAGACTTACTGCAGGGAGGGTAGCTCTCCACAATGATGTTATACATGCTGTCTGCCAGTGGAAAAGATAAAAAAACAAACAAACAAAAAAAAAAAAAAACAGGGAGCAGCTATAATGCCTTACATCTTGCTTACATTTACTCTTTTTTTTTACATGCCTGCGTTATTTCCAGCACTATTGTATTGCATCCTGTGGTACATCCTGCTGCTGAAATACTGCATACTGGGATGTCCTGCACTGAGTCAGGGACACTGAATAGACATCAAGTCCCCACGGTACATCTCAGACTCAAGCACACAGCTATAGCTTTTCCTTTGGCATAAAGTGATCGATGTTACCGCAGTCCTTCAAGGTTTAGCTGCAGAAAGAGCCTAGAAAGCACAGAATAAGCAAATCACAAGTAAGACAAACATTAGAGTCACATTTCTGCCAAGATGACTTCCTTTCATACTTCCAGTGACCTCTTAGGTTGTTCCATTTTCTTTTGTGGCCTTTGTTTGCATACGCCTGCAATTAGTTGTTTGATGGCACTGAAGTCGAGTTGGCAAAGGCTCAAGAAGGCGGCACAACGAGCTGCTGAACTTCTAAACCCTGCCGAGTTAGCTCTCGGGGCTGCTTGCATAGGCATATACTTTTGCATAAAAATGAAAAAACGGTTACACGGAAATAGCCTGGTTCAGATTCTGAGGGGATTTACAAAACCAAGCAGGATTTCAGGTGGAAAATATTACGTGGCTCTGTGAGAACTGAGCTCACATGGTTTCTCACTGCAACTTAAACCTCAGCAAAAAGTGTAGATGAAATATATTTTGTTTGAGACCTCCATTATAATCCATATTTGACTCTAGGCGATATAACAAAATGCAGATTCCTGGGTACAGGGTGGCAGAAACTTACCCAGTATGTGTTTTTCACTGCTACCTCATTCTGTTTGCTTTCCTGCAGGTGTTTGAGGACAATCTGCTTTTCAGGATTGAGATTTTGGAGTATTTTCATTAATTCTTGCTGGAAACCCATTCTTAACTTTCAAATGAAACTACAAATTTTAAAATCCAGCCTGGATTTATTTCAGATTGCAGTGGGTGCGCTGAGAAACTCTAGTGCAGGGTACTATCTGAATGGTGACACAAGGCCTTTTCTCACAGCATTTTATCCGATTGAGGTCACCCTGCTTGGGGCTAAAACGTAGCAGCAACATAACGTAGCAGCATAGCAACATAACTCTGGCACCTAGTGTCATAATCACAGAGGGTTCATGTAACCTAGATTAGTTTTCATGAAAAAATAAATCCTCATAAAATATCTGAGAAGATTTGCATTTTGGAAGATTCTGAACTCCCGCCACTGTTCTGCCGTAGCCCACCGGCCGAAAGGCATGCAGCTTTGTGAGGAATGCAGGCAGTTTGTGGTCTGGCCAACTATGTGCACAGGCAAGGGCCTCAAAGGTGAATCAGCCAAGAGTACAGGGGAGAAAACTGCACTAATGCCTAATAGTTTTACCTTTTAAAATACGTAATTTAGTAATTATTTAGTTTTGCCTTGTCTGAACATTTGATATTATACAACGCAGACCATGCCACTGTGGGTTAAGTCTTCTGGTGGAGTGGAATTATTTAACATACAAACTATTTGGTGGGAATGTTGTACTCATACAGAACAAGGCTCTGGAATTTAGAGGTCAAATGTCTTTACCTCTGTACATGCCATAGCAGGTTTATATTGTATATGCTACTGTCAGCTGCTCCCATGTGAAAAACAGGCAGCTCTCCTTGTTTGATTTGGCAGATTTTTACACAGCATGCCCTTTCCTGATGCAATCCCAAGTGGATTTCTGCCTCTGTTGGAATCTTTCATAGACCTTTCACTTCATAGGTGAATATATAAACAACTACGTTATGGAGCTGCATTGTACGTACTATACCATACATTTTGCTATTTTAACGATTACTGTGTACTATTCAGATATTTGGATGTATGTTATTTTGATGCTTTGGCAATACTGTTTCTAAAAAAGGTCATCAAAATAAATCGCTTTTTAATGTTACTTTGGCCATTTATGTTATATATTCACTCAACAGCATGGCGGTTTACGCAATTTCCTCACAAGCGAAAGATCCCTGTTTAGATCATTAGAGGCGACACACATCCCTTTGGGATTTTGTCAGGAAGGACATCTGGCATTAAAAAAAGAAAAGAAAAAACTCTGCCAAATCAAATATGCTGAGCTACCCATATGTGGTTACCTCTTGGGAATAAGGGAGAAGCCCAAGTAGCTTTAGCCTATGCTGAAAATTGCTGAAGGCAAAAGATGAAGCTAAGGTTCCCTTAAATGAATGTAATGTTGTTATACAGTAGGTCTGTGATTGTGAAGCCAGGCTTTTTGGGGGCAATTCTGTAAGCGGTTGTGACCCCTGACCTTTTTGTAGACCAATCTTTACCAGGGCGCAGTTCTCAGGACTTCATTATGTAATGGTATTTATGGCTAATTACTTAAGCTATTTATTACCTTAAGCCTAAGTAAACACTTCAAAATTGTACAACCCAGAAATGGGCATGGCAAAGACCCACAGTATTATCTGTCTACCAGTCTCAGCACTAATAGATCAAACAAAAGGGGGGGGGGGGGGGGGGGAAGAAAGTAAAACACATAATTGCCATTTATTTTCTGCAAACATATTTGTAATTGAACTATATAACCGTAATTATTTTAGCTTTTCACAAAAATAACTGTTTACTCCTCAAAAAGCATGATTACACAACCGTTACGGGTCGCTAGGCTACAGTATTTCAAAAATATTTGCCAACGAAGAAGACTTTTCGGGAATTACGTAGCTCTACAGCCGGACGTAGTCACCGCCCCCGCCTTCTACCCGCGCTGTCGTCGAAGATTGTGTGTTTAGGAAGATGCGTGCCTTTATCTAAATAAATTGAAAATTATGTCTAAAAATTTTCTCCGCAATTATAGTTTATTTTTTTAAAAGAGATTAAAACGTTTATTATAACGGTCATTGAGGTATTTGAGGGACCGACATTATAACTTCTGACATACTCTGACATTTTCAGGCGGAGTGAGTGGTCTGTTTGTTTGCTTCCTCTCTGGTCACAAGCGTGCTCAGTTTCGTGTACAGCAGTAATGCTGCACTTTAGCTTAAATAAATACCGTTTATTCCATATGTTTACGTACTCGCACATTCTGCCTGCTCTTTAACCAAACTAGAAGTCAGCAGCTCTGTAAACATGGCGGGAGTTATCCGGAGGCTCGACGAGACTGTTGTCAACCGCATTGCTGCGGGAGAAGTTATTCAGCGTCCTGCCAACGCCGTTAAAGAAATGATTGAAAACTGGTAAATTAGCAGCTATATAAAGAGCAGTTTCAATAACGTGAGCACTAACGTTAGGATATTTAAGTCACTGTACGACTAGTGACTTAAATATCCAAGTAGCGGGATTATTAAAGGTGGCCATACATGGCCGGGGTGACTGTTTACATCACGTGTAACATAGTAACAGACCTGTAACTGTCTCCTCTTAGCGTGCAGTGTGACCCTGTGGTAAATACACTTTTGTGTTTTACAATTGTTCCAGTTTGGATGCAAAGTCCACAAGCATTCAGGTGACGGTGAAAGACGGCGGACTGAAACTTCTTCAAATTCAGGACAACGGCACTGGCATCAGGGTGGGTGACCCGCCCTTTTAGCTGGGTGGCCTCTGCTTCATCATTACGCAGTCAGGGTTAAGCTATTTTGGTTTTCTTCTGTCACTGAGTGTGCTAAGTCTTTCCCTGAACTGAAAGACGGAAGACACCAACTCAAGTGTACTTGTTAACACATTTGAACATTTTATACTTGAGCTGTTTTCTTGTAACTACAGCCATTTTTTCATGTCTTCTAACAATTTGCCCCAGTAATTTCTGGTAACATTAAATATGACAAAATGAGAAGTAATATAAGTTTTTTAAAAAAGGATTGATTTTTCAAGAAAATGTAATTAAAATGACATGATTTTCATGTTCCAACCCACGGCGATGTATTGTTAAATTGTATAAATCTTAGTTTTGACCAGATGGAGAATTACATAGTACTTACTCATAATTACTTGTCACAGGCTTTAGTTTTCCCACCACAGTGAGGAACAAGCATACAATGATATATGACTATAACAACTGAATGCATGAAGTTAAAACTGAATGAGTGCCTAAGCTTACAAACAAGCTTACAAATGATGTTTTATGTTACGTCAGACATATTTATGCTATGAAAAACAAAATTCTTTGTTTGGCTTTGATTAAAAATCACTTCAAATTTTAAGGGTCAGTATGAAGGGTTGCCTCAGAATGACCCTGCTGGTGACGTTATGGTAGTTTGTTCAGAATATGCTGTGTACCAAGTGAAACTCTTTTTCACTACTGCAGAAGGAGGACATGGAAATCGTTTGTGAGAGGTTCACCACGAGCAAACTTCAAACTTTTGAGGACCTTTCGAGTATCGCAACCTATGGATTCAGAGGAGAGGTGAGCTGTGCACCTCTGTCTGCCTTCACTGTATTAATTTGTTTTGTATTACATTTATTGTGTTTGTTCTTGTCTGCAGGCCCTTGCTAGTATAAGCCATGTTGCCCATGTGACCATAACCACAAAGACTGCTGATGCAAAGTGCGCTTACAGGTACTGTTGCATTCCTTATCTGCTCTAAAGCCTTACTAAAGGCTACAAAACAACTAGGATGTCAGCTCTCTCATAAATTGGTTGTGTTCTCTTGCAGAGCCAACTACAGCGATGGCAAACTAAAAGGCCCTCCCAAACCATGTGCTGGAAACCAGGGAACGCAGATCCTTGTGAGTTCTCCTTGCAGATGAGCTGTTCTCTAAAATACAATTTATAGATGCTGAGAAGCTGCTCTTCTTGTTGATTGCAGGTGGAGGATCTTTTCTATAACGTCTCCACCAGGAGAAAAGCTCTAAAGAGCCCGAGCGATGAGTACTCCAGGATTGTAGAAGTGGTCGGCAGGTGTGGGTTTTATTCGTCTCTCATGATTCTTGGTGAATTTGCTTCAACTTGTTAACATTGTCTTACTCTGCAGGTACGCCATACACAACTCAGGAAAAAGCTTCTCTGTCAAAAAGGTAAGATGTGCTTTATTTTTCATTTAAATTAAATGCCTCCCTCAAGCACGCGAAGCAGTTTTCTTCAAATAAACTATTTGCTGTCTGTTTTTGTGACTCCTCTTTCCAGCAAGGAGAGACCGTGGCAGACGTAAGGACTCTTCCCAATGCGTCTGTAGTGGATAATATTCGAGGGATTTTTGGCAACGCAGTCAGCAGGTATTCCGGCAAATCTCCTTTGATGAGCGCTGCTTTTTATGCAACCTCTTCTCACCTCTGAGCTGATTGCATGACCGGCTCTGTGGTATGTTCCCAGGGAGCTGATCGAGGTTGCCTGTGAAGATCAGAAGCTCGCTTATAAGATGAAAGGCTACATCTCAAACGCAAACTATTCAGTCAAGAAATGCATTTTGATCCTGTTCATAAACCGTACGTACCACAGAAACTTACTGGAAACGCAGCAGTTAGCATTTAATCTTGTTAGCTGCTGTGTTTCTGTGAAATGAAGCTGTCTTCTGCGATGTCTCAGATCGTCTGGTGGAGTCGAGCGCTTTGAAGAAAGCGATTGAGACAGTTTATGCTGCATATCTCCCCAAGAACACACACCCGTTCCTTTACTTGAGGTAATGTACTTTACCTGTGTGGCTTTGTGTGTGTGTTTGCTTTTTTAAGTCGTACATCTGTTAATAACAACAATAATAGTTAGGCTTAGCAGGGGGAAGACACACATCTTTTTGACATTCATCTATCCTTGTAACTCAGTTATCACAGCTTGACCATCGCTTGAAGTTTTATGGAAAGGTTCTTGTTAAAAACTTGTTAAAACTGGACCAGGCACATAATGACGCGTGTGTTCCAGTATCATCCAGTGCTGCCTGGTGATTGAGTGAGTTTAATGAGAAATCCTCTTAAGTAGTACATTTTTTTCCTGCCACAGAAAAGACAGATGTAAATATTTGGGAGATCAAGGAGAAGAGACAGCAGGTTGAGCTCAGTTTCAATTCAGTTTTCTGCAATTCATAGAGAACTCAAATGTGTGTAAGACAGTTTATTTTACACTTACAACATTAAAGTGAAGTGGCAGACTTGAAGTTTGAAAGGGGCTGTGTGAAAGAAAAGTCTGCCAACGGTCTGTCTCAGCTGTCCTGGTCCCAGAGTACACCCTCTGAATTTTGTACAACACGCTAACTGAAACATTACTCCTTGTAGAAAATTTCAGTGTCAGAGTCCTTGACCTTGTTTAGTGGACCGGTTTTGTTATTGACATAGTCTCTTATCTGAAAGTAATGCAAGAGGTTGTTCCTATCTTACATTCTTGCTCTATTTGATTAAAGGTCAGTAGGACCACATTCTCCAGTTGGTCTCTAAAAGAAAACCTCACAGTCCATTGTTTAAATGACCTGGTAAGAAATCCGGATTGGTAACAGTTGGGGAAGATGGATGTTATTTCAGTTCTCACTGCAATCCATTCCCTCCAGTCCTTGAGTGTTTTTATTGTGATTGGGTTCCTACACCAATCTTTTACAGTTTTCATATTCTTCATAACAATTAGGTTTGAAAGAGGATGCTTAGACGCTGAAGATTCAATATAAAGCTAAATTGAAGAAGACATCTCAATTGATATTTTCTAAATTCTATGAAGCTGCAAAGTTGACTTCTTTATGAGTGCCCATCTTTTGGACCAGATGAAACTTTCATTTATATTTTTAAATTTTTTTTTCTATTTGAATCATCCTCGCTTGATAGAGTGAGACCCCGTGTAACCAGGACATAGGGAGTGAGTTGTAAAGTTCAAGATCTTGCTTAATCTTATTGAATAAATAAGCTTTAAACATCTGATCGAACTGGGATGTTGGAAATATACCCAAGTAGACGAAACCCATCAGAGACCATTTCTAAAGGGGAGGAAGTAAAAGATTTGGGTGTCTGTTGCTGACATAGCCTCAGATTTGGAGAAATACATTTTTATACCAGATAAGGTGCTAAATAAATGTTTCACTTCTATTAGACAATTTACTGATTTTTTTGTAGGGTTAGACAAGAATAATAAAACATCATCAGCATATAAAGTAATCTTATGAAGATCCTGACCGATTACAATCCTGCAGACTGCAGGGTCACATCTTTTTGTATCAGTTAACGACTTTATAGCCAGACTGAATAATAGTGGCGACAGCCCTGTTGGCTTCCTCTTTTAAGAGTTTTTAGACCTAACCACATTAGCTGTAACAGTTGCCATAGGGCCATTAAAAAGAACCTTAAAGGAGTTAATGAAATTATGACCTAAACCAAATTGTTCAGCTTGGTCAAAGGGCTTCTCTGCATCAAGAAAGACCATCTGTTGCTTGTTATTGACATATCTGAATCACAGTTAGGACTCTTCTAACACTGTTTCTTGAGTTACAACCTTGAATCACTGTTGCTTTCTAACTTTCACAGCTTAGAAATCGCTCCTCAGAATGTGGATGTTAATGTTCATCCCACTAAACATGAAGTGCACTTCCTGCATGAGGACAGTGTCATCGAGAGCGTTCAGAAGCACATCGAGAGCAAACTCCTGGGCTCCAACTCCTCACGTACATATTTCACTCAGGTATGAAGTGACAAGGTCTCTTTCTTACTGTGCCCCTACTGTTTCACGTCCACATTATCTGACGTATTGTGCACCGCCACGTGTTTACTGCAGACTGTAGATAAAAGATGGATACAGTCGCTTTAATTTCCTGCATTTATTTTAAAGCTCAAATTTAGCGTTCCTGTCTCCATCTTTGTTTTTTTGCAACCACAAGTGACAACATTTGTATGAAAGGCTTTTGCCCTGGCTTCATCTTTCAGCAGTGGAAGTTACCACCAGGTCATTTACAGTCTGTGCCCATCTCTGTCTTTGTGTAGACGTTGTTGCCGGGACTGTCAGTCTCAGGTAACACTGAGGTTAAGGCCTCCAGCACCACATCGGAGTCTAGCGAGCGAGTCTACGCACATCAGATGGTGAGGACCGACTGTCGCACACAGAAGCTAGATGCCTTCCTCCAACCAAAAGAAAAGCCGCTCCCTGATCCCGAGCCTGCTGGTCCCAGCAGTGGGCAGACTGCGATCAAAGCCATCCAGGCGGACAGCATAGAGATAGACGATGTAGATGACTCAGACATGCTGGAGGCGCTGGCTGAACAGGAAGCAGAGGTGCCAAAGGGCGAGGAACAAGGCAGCGTCGGTGCTCTTGATAATCAGAGGTGAATGACATATGTGCAGTAGCAGTAGCAGCATTAGATTGTGTGAGTCAGCAGGGATTACAGACTCAGTCAGGGAGTAACTTTAAGTGTAATCCTGTCAGAATTTCTGCAAGTTAGATCAGGACAAGTCTAATGTACGATTGATCCTGCACTGTGAGCAAATCTGAACATTGACCCGCAGCAAATGAGTTGTGTAAGAGAGCAGAAAGAAGAATGTAAAAGTAAACATGGATCAGCCCTCACTGATGAGACATCACCCTTAGGGCCAATCAGTAACAAAAGCAGTGTTGTGTTTAACTAACACTGGCATTTAAAGTTACAGCATGTCATTTTTTAAGGTTATTTAACTGAAAAAAAGAACGCTGTGCTCTTAAATATGCATTGAGGAGTGTATCAATATGTCTTCCAACAAAGTGTTGCTTTCTCATTAAATTAGAATTAATATAGAAATAGAATAAAATACATAGGAGCAGGCGATGGTTTGTGAAAGCTGCCATGTTGCCCAGTCATATTGAATACAGTGGCTGAGATGGACATGTGTTTATGTATGTGGCTAAAGATTGGCCATACATACATGAGGTAATAGTATACCACCAGGCTCGAGTATCCTAAGAATCACACTTTCCCTCTGATAAACTATTTGATTAAACTCAGATTGTAAAAGAGTTTATTCACTACCTGTGAGAGTGATTTTAGATCCACTTTAAAGAAAGTTTCACTTTCAGCGCCAGCTAACAACAGCTAACAGCTGAAAAAAGAGCAGCGCTTATCAACAGAAAGGTTCAGGATATCCTCAAAAACTCAGCTCATTATCGCTGTGATTACACAGGAGTGATTTTCACTGACTCACCAAGTGGTATCAGACTCCTTTCACAAAGTTTTACAGCCTCCGCCAGAGTAAATAGACGTGGACACATATTGACGGTAAACGGTGGAGTGACAGTCACACTCACTACAGATGAACGGCCAGAGATGTTTGTCCTACAGCAGCAACTGTAGCTGGCATTATTGCATTATTCACTTGAATATGGAGGAGTAAGAAAACAGAATTCAGCTGACTGTAACGTACTGACATCTAGGGGTGAGACTGAATAACAGATTGTTAAGAGTTTTGGCGAGACAGTTGTTAAAACATGAACACTGAAGATCCTTCATAGATAGATTCCTGAGCTGTAAAGGGTGATTAAAGAGTTTCAGGCAAAATTTAAAGTGAGCCAACTACGCAGCACAAAACAGCTGTGACAAATCAGACAAGAAAAGTCAAACATCTGGCAGCTTCAGAGCCACATATTCCTCCTTGTTGTAGAAGTAGATAAAGAAAGGATAAATATTGGAGTTAGCTTAGCAGAAACATGACTCCAGATGAATACTGTTGGTTTCTTCTGCCCCCAAGTGGCCAACAAAGAAAGTCATCCAGTCCAATCTTGGAGTACATGTAGACTTTATATTTTTAAGACAACAAATATCTGCAACTAAATGTGTGTTAACATGTATGATCATTGGCACATCCTGTTAAGTCCCACAGCATTTTTAATGTAACCGGGTGTGATTGGGTCTGTGTGCGTTATTGTGAGACAGGAAGCGACCGAGGACAGAGCAGAAAGAGCAGCAGCAGGAAGAAGGCGAGGACTTGACGGCTGCAGCCACGCCCAAGAGACGACTCATCAAACTGAACAGCATCAAAGAGCTGAGAGCTGAGATCACAGAGAACACACATAAAGGTGTGGCGTCACAAAACCTGCCCTGTACCTCTGAGCACTAGCGCCAAATCAGATCTGGGGAATCTCCATCCCGGCTAAACTGAGCAGTCTAACATAAGAACCTCTTTGACTCTCTAAAATGTTCCACTGATTTGACTTCCTGCTCTGGGGCCCAGGTCGTTTTTCATAACCAGCTTTACGCAACTTCTTCTGCTGCTACATCATGCTCTCGTAATGATTCATTCGACCTCTCAGCATGTCTCAAATAAACCCTTTCTTGATGAACTTTAAGAGCGGTTTTTGTGATTTACATAACAAAACAAAGCCAAACATGTTTTATTCATGCACGTTCTCTCCAGGCCTTCAAGAAATGATGCAGAACCACTCGTTTGTGGGCTGCGTCAATCCCCAGTGGTCTCTGGTGCAACATCATACTAAGCTCTACCTGCTCAACACCAACAAACTCAGGTGAGAACCGTGAAAAAACTCTGTTCAGCTCTGCTCTTTCAAGCTGGTGCTGCTGCTTTATGTCAGATAATGTGTTTCTCTTACAGCCAGGAGCTTTTCTACCAAATACTCATTTATGACTTTGGAAATTTCGGTGTACTCAGACTGTCTGTAAGTAAAGTGTACAACGTCAGTGATTAGAAAACACTGTGTGGATCCTAATGATGGATAATGTGTTTTCAGACCCCAGCACCTCTTTATGACTTGGCCATGTTGGCTTTGGAGTCAGAGGAGAGCGGCTGGACTGAAGAGGACGGTCCCAAAGAAGGCCTGGCTCAGTACATAGTGGACTTCCTGAAAAAGAAAGCGGAGATGCTAGAGGACTACTTCTCCATGGAGATAGACCAGGTCAGAAATATTCTCTTTAGATAATTTCTGCTTGCATTTCAACATTGTTCGAACTCATGTTATAACCAAAAAAGAAACCAAACCCAAAACACACCCACAACAGGAAGGAAACCTACTAGGACTCCCGCTGCTCCTCGACAACTACACCCCAGTCATGGAGGGTCTCCCTATGTTCATCCTGCGCCTGGCAACTGAGGTAACCTAGATCATAGCCTCTCCATTTAAGCTACAATTCTGGAAACACAAACTGAAGACCTTTGTGCGGCGATGTCGTGCAGGTGAACTGGGACGGTGAAAAGGACTGTTTCAGAGACTTCAGCAAAGAGTGCAGCATGTTCTACTCCATCAGGAAGCAGTACATCCTGGAGGCCGAGCCAGGAGAGGAGCAGGTGTGAATACTGAACTTTGCAGAAATTGTCCAGCCAGTTATGGACCTTGTTTTGTCTCGTGTGAGGTGTAACGCTCGTGACGTTTCAGGGCACTGAGGTGAAGTCTTGGCGGTGGAAAGTCGAACACCTCATCTTTAAAGCTTTCCGAACCCTCTTCAGTCCCCCGAAGAGCTTCAGCGAGGATGGCACTGTGCTGCAGATTGCCAACTTACCCGATCTCTACAAAGTGTTTGAGAGGTGCTGAAACTGCTCATCATGGCTGAAAAAAATCAACTATATAAGCTCTTTTTCTTTTTTTTCTTAAATAACACATACTGTAAATAAATACTTTATAGAAAACAAGACTTCACATTTCTGTCTTTATGAGTAAAAATTCTGTTATAAAAGGGTCTCTGTTGCAGGAAACCCTTTCTGAACGGCTTACTGAAAAGTGCCAAGGCTCCACATGGTTTCCTAACACTAAGACTTCAGGCATGAAGCCAGGAAAATAGAAGTGGGTCACAAGTCCCATAACGAAACCCGAAAACGTGCCAGCAAATGAGCTCGACTTTTATTACTTCTCCATTCCACCTGTCAGTCGAAGCTGTGTCAGCACTCTGTGTGAAGGAGGTTAAAGCAGCTCTGCCAGTGTTTCCATCAACACCTGAGGGACAGTAACTAGTTTAACACCTGCAGAAGACCAGAAAAGTGAGTGAACTGTACTTACCTGATTTACTCTGTTTTGTTTTTAAAGAAGAAAGCGAACCCGAGTTATTCTAGTGATTCCAAACGGGGACAAATTAAATTCATACATCTTTTGATTTCAGAGTTTCAAAAGTGGAAATTGGTGTAGGCTTCCCTCGCTCTATGCATAGAGAAGCAGAAATCTAAAAGATGTGCTCCACTTTTTAAGATTCCAAAATCAGCTTCAATTCTTTACTCGCACATCACAGTAATACAACCTGAAGTGAAGAACTCTGACAGCCCCTTTCAAGTATTGCTTAGCAGTGGGATTAACGTGTTAAAAGACATACATGGGAAAGAAAGTTTGACTGGAAACAACACAAGAAAAGCAGATAATATTTAATAAAAATGGTCCACAAAATTTGCAGTTTTGTTCTGTGGCTTTTTTGTAGCCTTCACTTTCAGGGCAGTGGGAATGACAGGACACCAGATGTTAGCATGAATCTTCAGCTTGGCCATTGAAGTATTTTTAGCTCATAAAAGAATCACTAAAGGGCCATAATGATGGGCTTCATTTGAGGTTTTTAAAATCCTCCTGGTTTGAAATCATCTTTCAGGATGCCAGCAATTTGACCATAAGATGGCGCTATAATGGTTGGGTTGAACATTGACAGAGTATCCGGTGTATGTGGTTAAACCAGCCTTGTCCTCGTTTGGCCCCTGATAACATTTTGGGCTTCTCTTCAGTATTAGAATCAAATGAAGACCTCTTGGTTAATAAGAACAGCTTAGTTTCTCGTCACTGGCTCCCTGTTAAATTAATTTCATTTCTTCTCACATGAATGAGAAATGATCTCAACGGAGCCTCAGTCTCAGAGTGACAGCTTACTTCTTGTTCTAAGAGTATCCAAAAGTGGCACATCATCAGCCATCAGACCCCTCTCCTGTCAAACCAGCTTTTAGTTTAGGTTCAAGAGACAGAACTTAAGTAGGTGCACCTTGCTAGACACCCCTTTGCCTTCAGCACTGTATTAATTCTCCATGGCACAGATTCAAAAGTGCTGGAAACATTCAGCAGTTTTCGATACATGCTGATGTGACAGCATCACACAATGATCCTGCAGCAGAAATCAGCCCAGGGGGCATTTTTCTTTTTAGTCTCAGTTTCCTGTTCTTAGGTGAAATGAGTGGCATCCAGTGTGGTCTTCTGCTGCTGTAACCCATCTGCTTTAAGGTTCAACATATTGTTGCAGAAGAAAATGCTCTTCTGCACAACTTGGTTGTGAGGAGTGGTTGGGTTATTGTTATTGTCCTAGCAGCTTTAAGCAGTCTGACAGTTCTCTGACCACTGGCATCAGCAAGGGATTTTCACCCAGAGATTTGGACCCCCCTCTGTAAACCCTATGATGGTTGTGTGGGAAGATCCCAGTAGATCCCCAGTAGTACAACAGTTCCCAGTAGAACTATTGTACCTAACATTTAAAGTGCCTTAAGATCTATGCAGAAATAATGTAGGTCGATTGTCCTACATAAAAAAATAAAATAAAATGGAATCCACACTTCTGTAAATGACACATTTATTTTCAAGAAATCTTTTAAATATTTGAAAAATTTCAAAGAAACCGCAACAGACACAGTTGGTTTTATATATATATATATATTCAAATAATAACTGCACCTTTATTTATTTATTTTTATTCCTTTTTAAATACATGTACCTGTTAAAACAATTATTGTTTTATTAAGCGGTGCAGACCCCCAATCTCCTGGTGTGAAAAGGCACTTCACTGTGTGAGAGGAAGTCAGGAAGGTGCGGGGCTGGAGCAGCCATCAGGGTTGAATTGTTTAAAAAGCATCATTATACTCATTCATGCAACTTATGGAACAAAAAAAAAAAACAAACAAAAAAAAACAAAAAAAAAAAAAAGCACATCAAAAAACAAAAAACAAAAAGTACAGTCAAGCACCCAGTCAGAGGGAAATAAATCTCATGGATAACACGATGTAGTATAAAGCTCTGAAATTTTAAGTAGTGAGTGGAGAAATGTCCTCAGATGTATCTCCCAGCAACTCGTGTAGTTTTATTAGTCGTATTTCTGAGTTCATTCCCACACAAAACCAATGTCTCTTGATTCAGAAAAACAAAGAAAACAGTTCAGTTCATTTGCCTGTGCTACAGGTTTTAAGTGTTTTTGGTTAGCTACAAATCTCAAAGTGTTACAGCTGAAAATGGAAATGTGCTCCAGTCGCAATATGGCAGTCAGAGGTCTGAGGTGCGGATTTAAGGGCTTCTGTGGTGACGCTGCCTTGCCTCATTGCTGTGACAGAAGGGCATTCCTGTTGGCCTTCATTTTCTCAAGGCGCTTTACTAGGTGGTTGTTGGTCATCTCCATCTCCTCTACCTTATCTAAAGCTGTGCGCAGCTGTGGGGGAGCAGAGGGAGATAACACAGTCAACATTCTGCCACATCAGGTTTGTGCTCTGGGCTAAATCTGATTTAGGTGTTGTTACCTCTCTTTGAATTTTACGTTTTTCTGCTTTAAGTTCGTCCTCGATTTTCTCTGCGTTATCTGCCGCTGCCTTGTACCGGGAGACTTGCCCTTCAAGTCTGTTAATCTGGGGGAGAAAAAAAACAAAACCCGGAACGGATTAGTTTCCCATTTTAGCCACAATACCAACTTTTTTACTGAGGTTTCTGCAAAACATTTCACTTACATTTTGTTCCATTGTACCCATTTCCTGTTCTGCTTTTGAAAGCTTGAATTTGTATTCACTAATCTGTCTGTTGGCATCTCCTACAGAGAGCAGAGTTTCAACGTTAAAAGAAAAAGGGGTGGTTGCGGTTTAGCTGTCGTGTAAGTCGGGTAGCGAGGTCAACTTACTCTGCATTTCAATAAGGTGCAGGTCTGTACCGTTTTCCATCCTCTCCCCATCTGTGTACGAACTGTCCACCTTTGAGTGTTTCTGTTTCTCCTCCTCCAGCTGATTCTTCAGTTTCCTAATCTGAGCCAAAAGTTCGTCCTTCTCCTCTGCCAACTTCCGTAGCCTGACATCTACAAAACACAAGAAGAGTACATTTAATCAAGCTGAAAACTTTAGTCTTTTCCAAGGAAAAATTAATGAAATGCCTAACTTGCTGTAAACATTCCCACTATATAGGCAACAGGTGGTCCAACTCACCCAGTGGACCCTCTCCTGCAGACTCCAGCACCTGGGCGGCCTCCTGGGAGACCAAAGTGATCCCTGAGGACGGAGACTCGTGGTTGACATCTCCGTTTGGTGTACCATCTGGGATGATGACCAGCCCATGTTTCTGTAGTTAAGGAAAAAAAAGCTAGCTGAAGCCTTGTTCTATTATACTTTTTTTTATAGGATACCATCCCGCACAGTGAGTGCTGTGGTTCCAGGATGTAACAGTTAATGATTTTAGAGGTTTAAACGTGTGGATCAAGACATTCATTCCAATGTTTTACACCCTGACACTGCACAGGCTGCACTAATCCAAGCCTGAAAGCACAAACTGGACTGAAACAACAACTGCTTGATGAGAATAATGATGGCTTCAAACAATGTTCTGCTTGTGTTCTGACAGGTTTTGCAAAACACTTTAATATTATTGCAAAATTTGATATCAGATAACGTCACCCCATCTGGCAGTGGGTAAAGAAACATGACTCTAGTTAAATCTATTGAACTGTTACAACAACACGTCCTAGCAGTGTGCATTCTCATCATCTGAACTCACATTGCTGTTATTGACTGTTTTTGAGATCCAAGTACTACAGTGATAATGTTTGCATACATTAGGAATTTTATTTAATGAAATGTAGTCAGGGTCAAGAACAAATTCAGCAGTTACCAAAAGTTATGCACAAGTAGGAAGCAGGGGAAAAAACAAAAAAACAACTAATTAAAATAAGTGAAACAGCAAAGAAAGCGGAAAGAAAAACAAAGCGGTGGAAGTAAAAAGTATAACAACAAAACAGCAGGCTTAGTTCCAAGAAGAACAAAAAAAACAAACAACAAAAATCTTTTGGCCAGCAGCTCTTTCCTGTAACCTTTATTTTTTTTTTGTCATTCGGTTGACCTACCTCTCCTGCTTTGGATTTCCCCTTGATGTCAGCGAGCTCATCTCTGAGCTCATCTCTTTCATTCCTAATGCAATCAAAGTACTCTTTCTGCCTCTCTAGGGCCTGGCCACATGGATGAGAGAAGACAAGAGAGAGGAGAAGAGGCAGAGAAGTTGGATAGACTTTGGATAGACATGCAATGCCACACATGCTGGAACAAGACAGGTACCATGCACAAACATGCACTGTGCATATCGAACAAAGAAGAGGGACGTAATAACAAACAGCACACGAGCAGAGAAGGACAAGGTGACGAGCTTTGAGGGTTAAAGGGAAAGATTAAAAGGAAAGGTAGAGCACAGGGGGTTGAAAGGGCACTGCTTCTGATTCTCACAAAAAAACAACAACTTTACATTAACACGATGCTGACTACATTAACAAATTGACCGATTCACAGATGGAACATGCATCTCATGCTGCAATTTATGGACTTAATGTCTCTTAGAGTTCACATGACCATCCTTCCAGAAATGTTGACCACAGCAGGCTTTAACGCCGTGCCAGTACACTGTTATTGTTAGCTGAGGCCACACAATCAAACTGAAATCTGTTATTTTGACATGCAAAAATCCAAACCGTATGTGAATGGGTTCTGTTATGTGCTAATGCCTAAGGGTCTCCATCATGCAGAGACAGCATGAGAGGCAAAAGAGCTGGAGCGGAGAGGGGGACAAAAAACCCCACAGCCATCGATTGCCTCTCATGTTCTGTCAGAGCAAAGGCATGGGACCTCCTACCGCAATCTTTTTGTCCTTCCAGTTTATCGTTTCCTGCAGGTCAAACACCTCTCTGGTGAGGGCATCTAACTTAGTCTGCATTTTCTGGCTCTCCTGGAGTGGTGTTGAGCAGCAACAAGAGGACACAACACAGGACAGGAACAAAACAAGAAAAACTGAATGGAACAAAGAAGTGAAAATGCACATGTATAGAGACAAAAAGACAGACACTGGTGAAACAGTGTGAAAAGACACTAATTAGAGCAGATATAGCTGGAATAGGAATAGATATAGAAATGAATGATTGATAGGATATATGGAATGAGAAGAACTGTCAGAGCAATAGACAGGATCTATGGTAGAGGATCTAGAGGCAGGCCAGTGCCAATCAGTCCTTATCAAGCTAGCGCAGTAGTTTCCGAACATCTTCCGCAGCCAGTACAGACACATCAACACTAGGCTGAAAAAAAAAGTTTAAGGTTCAACAATACCTCTATAAGCTCATCTCTCTGGCGGATTCCCTCTTTCAGTTCTTCTTGTTTATGCTGGAGAACTGTACATGTGTGTTTTTGTCTTTCTAGATCCTGAAAGCACAGACAGAACATTTTAGCCACAACTCTTCTGTAAAGAGTTTGGGACGTTACAGGTTACCACACGGGAGATTTATCACCTTCGACTTTTCTTCCAGCTCCCTCTTCATCTCTGACATTTGCTCCTCCATCTCCTCTATGACATCCTTGAGTGTGTCCACTTGATAGATGAGGTTGGCTTTGTCGTTGTCCAGCTGTGCATTCGATACCATGGCTTTCTTGTACTTCTCCTCTACCTCTGTGAGTGACTCCTGATAAAGGTTTGCAACATGTTAATACGTAAAAAAATTAATTAATTATTTCACACTCCACCTACATGCAACAGGTGCGTTCTCTGGTATAAGAACAGCTTTTGTAACACATCAAACATGAAATGGCCAAACATGCTACACATGTTTAAGTTTCAGATTAATAAAAAGATATTTAAAATACAAAACTGCTATTAAAAATACTGAATATGTAATTTGGGACTATGTAATGCACAAATGGTGAAAATGATCATACAATAATAAAAATGCCTTCAACCACTTTCAGCAGTGAAATAAGGCAGAAAAAAAAACTATGAGTGCACCAGAAAGCAGAAAACCAGTTAAAAGTGCACCAGTTGTATCCAACTATCAAGAACATAAGATTGTTAGTAAACTACTCTTATCAATAAAAACATACAGTTTCCTTCCTTAGAGGACAGGAAGTTGCGGTGAAAGTCAGTGAGCCAGAGGGCCATTGAACCCTGTGCCAAAGAAAGCCTGGGTGGAAGAAATAATTTGAAAGAACGACTGATCTGTCAGCAGGTGGAGCTTTTACTCTTCTTCTTAAGACATTAAAAACCAGCACTAACTGAGGGAGTGTCTTCATTTAAGATCAAAACAGGAAGAGGGAGAAGACCATGCAGGAATAAAGAGTCATTGCGCAATTCTGACTGGTAGCAGGCAAAGAAACAGCTGTGGTGTTAGGAGCTACAGGACAGACTTCAAGGGGTGTGAGTGGGGAGGCAGTGTGAGTTAGTGAAGTCATGCTGCTCCCAGAGGACAAGAGAAGACATGCTGTGAGCTCAAGCCCCTCTACCTTCAGCTCTTTAAGCCCTTGCATGTACCGCCCTTCTACATCCTGAATCTGGTCCTTTAGTTCATAGATATCCTGTAGAGCAGATGGAGGGAATGGTTGGGGTGAACTGGGGCATCAGAGAGGTTGGGGAGTATAAAAGGGAGAGACAACAAAGCACCCGTGCTGCCATGTCAAACAGTCCAGCTGACATACAGATGCCCACTTAGAGACAGACAGTGTCATGGGCACATGTCCCATCCAGTCCTCCCATGCACACACACAGAAAACTGGTTAAAGCAGACACAAAGAACAGCAGGAGGGCAGCAGAGGCAACGCTCCAGAAGGAATATGTGTTTACATGAAAGGCTCAAAAACACAATAATCAAACATCCAAAATCAAATTGGAATTTTGTGTGCTAACTTCTAATCAGTTATTCACTAATTATTATAGAAAAGTGACACTGTGTGTATTTGAACTTCTTACCCTAAGTTCACTCAGACTGGTGTCGGGGTCGTAGGCGCTGCTGGTGTCTGTGCTACCTCGACGTGATGAGGTACCACCCAGTGATGCCAGGGTGGCTGCCGAGAGGCCTGGGGTGGCACACCGGGAGGATGGCTGAGGACATAAAGTACCCCAAACCCCAGTGAGAAAAACAAACGCAGCACAGCACAGCAAAGCAATCATCTGATACTACATGGCTCTTGAGTAATCCTGTTCTATTCAAATCCACCTGAAAGAGAAACCAGCTCAGACTCCCAAACGGCTGTTTGTATACACTAGGTTACTTTTATTCCCATTTTTTTGTGCTTGCATGTAATACAGAAAATTAATTCCCAGTGGAATTTGATTTATTGATGACTCAGACATTACATTTAATTTTTTTTAATTAACTTTGTGATGAGGAGTGCAATAGTTGCAACCAGAAACGTGTCTGGTGTCATTCTGCTCTCCACATTCCTTTGTATAATTGTACTATAGTTGTTTACACACACACACACACACACACACACACACACCCTTTCTTAGCGCTACCTGGTGAAGCTGTATGTGCGATCTGAAATGAAACACTCGCTAACCCTGCCTCGCGTTGATGTGAGATAACATGATAATAACACAGTGAGGGTGACACGCATCCTGGCTCTACCCAGGATGCACCCTTGCCTAAACCAAACAAAAGCCTCTCTAACAGTGAGAAATGATCCGATGGAGATCATCTTCTGGTGTGCGCTACATGTCTGAAAAGCAACAATATTCCGACCTCTTATCCCCAAGACTGTCCAAAACTGTCCTTTGAAGACATCTGTTATAGCAACCTCTGCATGACTCAAACAGGATGTACAGAAGTCTTGTGCGATCCCTCAAATCTCTATAGGTGTAGCAAAATATGTAAATAGGTGTAGCAATTTATCAAAACGTAGCAAAATTGGAATTCAAACCAAACAATTAAGGATGACTGTTGTACCCGTACTTATTTTGGTGATGTTTTGAACTAATCAAATTTGGATTCATTACTCCATAAAACATGTTGCCACTGATTTTCGGTTCGGTTCTTGTAACCTGGCACACCTCAGGCTTTTCTCCCCGTTCCCCTTACTAAACAACAGCTTCTTGACAGCCACACTTCTGCTGAGACCATTTCTGAGGCTTTAGTGAACAGTACGTCAGATGGGTCTTTCAGGTCCTGTGTCAGGTCTATGCCCTATTTCTTAACGACCTCTAAGGGTCTGTCTTCTTCACTTGTTCCATTTTCTGCCTGTCAAACTTTTAAATTAGGGCATTTTTCACAGTTTCAACTAAGAAAAAGGGAACAAATGATTTGTTTTTACTTCAGGCTGCTGGCAAGACGTCTGTTATGTGTAGAAATGATACTGGTTATTATGTGTGTTTTTTTTTTTTTTTAATACCTGAATGATTCATAGGTCAGTGTTAACTAGCTTAAAAATTATTTTGCACAGTATCCCCAAAACACCATCATTGGAGATCATTTAATTCTTTGCTTAAGAAAAAAAAAAAAAAAAAAAAAAAAAAAGTAATGGCACTTACTCTACTATAATCTGAATACTGCTTGTCACATTTTTCATCCAGCTGCAAAGCAAGCAAGAAAAAACCCCCATCAGTTTAGTTCATATTCATGCAATAAATTAGGAACATACAACCTGTATGGTCAAGCTTGAAGCCGTTTCCTCATCTGTAAAAGCAGTTTACAAGTTAATATGAGTTAGGTAAAAGTGCTGCATGTTCACAAAAACTACAGAGCTGACAGCTGATCAAGACACCAATACATTAGATACCCAGCAGTCCATGCTGCAATCACAACCACTGCAGTGGCCCACAGCACCCTACTATCAATAACAGATTAATTTCCACACAAAAACAAACAAAACAAAAAAATATGAATGAGTTTTAAATACCAAATATAATTTTTAATCGTGCGTAAGCCACTTCTGTCATTTTTATTTGTAAGTAATTTGTGTTAGACTCCATTCCCAAGCACACCGTCTGGAACTTTGTTCAGTCACTTACAGCATCCAAATCTGGAATACTCAAATCATCAAGGTCAGACACAATACTGCCTCTTCGGTTGGAGCGGCTGAAATAATCAGCGGCCGATTCACTAATGTCCAAGAGGTCAGAAGACTACTTACAACAGGCGCAGGATGAAGAGAGAGAGAGAGAGGGAGAGAGAGAGAGAGAAGAAAGAGGCAGAGACAGGATAAGAGAGGGCCACTGAGTAAAACACGAGACAGGATAAGTACACATGAGTATTACATTATTGATGCCCAGTACAATACAATTAAAAAAGCAAAAGCGCTTAAGTTTACTGCCACATCAACTACCCCATTACTACAGCTCACCCCACTGTCCCTCCTGCCTCTGCTACCGCGTTCCTGGGACACACTGCTGACAGTGTCATCATCTGAGGAAGACTGACACAAATACGCACACAGACAAACGTCACAAAATGAGGAATCACTGTACTTTTATACAGCAAACAGCAACTGACAGAATTCCAAGTCTTGGTCTTAAATAGAATTGATTTACTTTAAAGCAGCAGTAAGAAACCTAATTCAATTTTATGCATTTAGGATAATTATCTCAGATGCATCAGCTGGACCAAAGTTAAACCTTGCTACAACTTCTCAGCCTGCACAGAACTGTTCACACACTTGTCACACAAAGTCTGTCAAAAATGCTTTCCTGAAACGGTGAGAGGAGGTGAGGAGGAGGCTGTTAGCAGTAGGTTTTTGGGTGCTCTCATGCAGATTGGCGGTGGTTTTAAGGTGCTCACCACAGGGCTGCTACGAGTGGAGCTGGCTCCAGAGGAGTACCAGCTGTATTCAGAGGGCTGTGGATGGGATGAGGAGGAGGACAGGATCAGCATGGAGCCAGACATCACACTAATGGCATAACAGTAAACTGCTGTGGGATGACAATGCAAACATAACGTGGTTCGACAAACAGAAGACTTACAGCTCTTGAACTGTAGCCTGAGCCGTAAAGGCCAGCGTCGTCGCAAATAGAGGCCTGAGGGTACACGTGGGAGACAACGTAGGACTCAGCAAAACACGAGAGCACACATAAATCTATGACGCACTAGCTAAACAGACTCTCTTTTAGCCATGCAATAAACAAATACTTGGTTTTCCAACTTCAGCTTGGTTTCAGTGCTCCACATCAGAAGCCTTGGCTTCACACAGACTTCTGTCTTATCTAACCGAAGCACAAAAATCTGCCCACAGATAAGTGCGCAGAGTCCAGGAGCTAAATATAAGCAGACCCAGCCACACTGGGCATCCAATCTCATGTACGTGGCTGTGACAGAGGGGGGAGGTCTGCCTCTGAAGGCAACTAGAAGCGTGCAGAGATGCTGGCCACTTAGAGAACAAAAACTGACCGTGCTGTAGCTGCGAGACAGCCCTGTGCCAGTGGTGCAGGGTGAGGAAGTGGTGGCCTGTTGGAGAGGAAAGGAGCAGGGAAAGGTCACCTTAGAGGACAGAGGCAGACCATTGTGGAAAAGTGAGGCGGTGAGAGAATAAAGAGAAGCAGCGAGTGGAAACAGGACGAATGTTTTGCTGAACCTAACACATTTAGGACTTTGAGCTCAAAGTGTGATAAGACATGACATGTCCATTTAAATAACACCCTGGTCATAGTAATTTACATGAATTCAAATGATTTTAAGAAGTGTGGGTATAAAGTTCTGAGCAACACTATGCGCCAACTGGTATGTTTCTCTCTACCCTGATTATTATGACACACAAACAATGCCCCTTATTACAAATATCTAACAAATATGTAACACATAAAAACTCCACTAAACGACACCATGCAGACAGGAATAGTCAGCTTCAGCTGGCTCCATTTTCAGTGAGTGTCTGTCAACTAAAAGTTGCACAGCAAAGGACCAACCCGATAGGTAGAGGTGGAGAGAAGAGGTGGTGGTTTGGTCTTTGTTAGGCTGGTGTAGTTCCTCTGATCGTGGTACAGCCCAGTCTGGAAGGATATAACCACCAACAGAAATTTCATCCTCTGGTGTGTGTTTTATTAACACTTCTTGATCTATGCGCCACTTCACACGGTGATGACAAGTAAAGGGTAAAGTCAGCTGCCAAGAAAATACCACTGCAAGCCACCACAATGACTCTACACCATCTCCATGCTTGAGATCACAGCCAAGACAACAACACTGACCAGAAGGTCTTTCTTTGAGGGCCGGGATGAAGCCTTCTTATGGCTATGCAGATCATTGTACACAGAACTCTGTTCAACACAGAAAAACAATGCAAAGAGAAAGAAAATGCAGCTGTAATGGGAAACAGGAACTTCAAGAAAAAGAAAGTTATAAAGAATGGCAAACACCTAAGTTTCATACAGTGGAGCGTGAACTCTTGAGCGCAGAGCTAGTAGAGATGCCATCAGACTGAGGAGGAGAGACCACAGAATTATGATCGGATAAAGATTAAACAACAGAAACAACCAAACGAAAAAAAAAACATCTGGGATGCTGTTAGGTCAACTTCTACAAATGCATGCATATGTTTGGTGTACTAGACACATAACTGTGTTTTGAAAAAGCTTTTGGTAATGCTGAACTGTACACCCTGCTATTCTTACACAGTTTAGAATCTGTGACTTTGTTTCTTTGTCTGCCAACTCATGCTGTACGACCAGAAACTGAGCAACCAAACTTGACACGCACACTGCCACTCAGGCCCCACAAGGTTCTTTATCCATTTCAGATATGATGTTGTCATTATATCACCTGGCAACCGCCTAACAATGGACATTTATGTGCCTATAACACCTTTTAAAAGCATTGCATCGTTTGTATTTATGACAAAATCCTCTCTCTAGATAGATATAGATATCTATCTATCTGCAAAACTTCACTTATGTGTGATATATTATGAGGCCATCAGGGTGCCTGTCAACAATCTAGGAAAACTACTAAAATTACGTATAACCGTAACATGACATTATATTGCCCTTATATTACCTACAACACCTCAGGAAAGCACTGTATCACTTTTATTTCACAGCCAAGACCACAAGCAGGGCAAACAATACAGTACTATGAGCATATACTAGTGGGTAGAAATATACCATTATGATATCTAAGAACCAGTGTCAATGTGCATGCATTTCCAGCACAAAGAAAAAAAAGAATTTAAAAGCTGAAAAATGTCACACCAAGTTTTCTTATGAATGAATCAGAATCATAAAGCCAGGCATTCAGAAAATATCATGGTGCAAACTGCACTGAAAAGGCATTTCAAGATTAGTAGATGAGAAACTTCAACAAAAAAGGTAACTACTCTAAAACAGTTGCCATCTAGGAGTTAGATCTGCTTGCAAAAATAAGGTTAGGTGAATCTACTATTTAGCCTTCAAACTACTCTCACACATATGCACAGAGAACAAACCAAGGCATCTTTTCTACGGGAACTGGATTGACTCTTAGACCCCAAGTCACGTATTCCTGATGACGACGACTTAGAATAAAAAACATTAAAAAAAAAGATAAGCAGGGAATTTCTCAGAGAAAACTAAAGCAACAGTCAATACTGTCAAAATAAAACACAGTTCAGCCAAATCTTAATATATATAACAACTGGTTTCCACACAAGAGCAACGGCTTTCACACATTAGTGTGCCCCTATGAGTGTGCAGTCTTAATAAACCTGGCAGGGGTGTATTATGTACGCACCCTGTAGCTGCGGACTGACGTGACATCATCATCCAGCCCCTGTTAATGTGGAAATATGGAGTCACAGTAGAAAAGCAGATAGAGAGAGACACACATGAGTGATGAGAGATTAACTGTATGCCTAAAGGGGAAATAAGAAAAGGAAATAGAGGGAGACAAAGAGGAAGTATGTAGGGGAGATACAGACCCGCTGATGACGGCTGCTGGATCTACTACTACTAGAGGCTCTGGCTTTTTCTGCGTCAGCCTAGATTCAGGAAGGAAAGTTGGAGTGAAAGCAGAGAGATCACTGGAACACTTGGTTGCTGTGCAAAGCCCGAGCCATTCAAAAAAACCTCTGCGTGTTTATCACCAAATGGGTGTCATAAACATTTGCAAATGTTAGCCTTTTCAAGCAAAACGGCAGGATTAATGATAAACTAGACATGCTAATATATTACAAACCTTTGTCTCATTAAACAGCACACAGTGAAAACCTATTTTCTGCATCAACACACCAACACAGATTAATTTCATGCAGAAGTAGTTCATAAACATTTAAGACACTATCATTTCTTAAGTAGCTGGAGGAGTACAGCTAACGGTCCAAACCGCCTCCTTACATACAGACTCACCCACTCTAAATAAAGTCAAAGGCCAAAGCCTGCTCTCCAAATACACAGTCACAGATTATGGTGTCTCCAAAGCAAATACACTGTTGAGGCATATTTCCACAGTGAGGTACATAGTAGTCAGCAAGTCAAGTGTAGCTAAATTGTCAGGGTTGACTGGGACTCAGTCCCACACAACAGGCTGTGTTAGTGGAAATGGAAGCAACAACACTGCCTCACTGGCCTACCATCCACTGGTGGATCTGACCCCATTTTCTGCTGCTACTGCTGGATGAGCGGTAAGAAAGCTGGGCAGAGGGAGGAAATGCCAGGAAAAACATACAATCATATTTCATTCAAAACTGCTGAAACGGAAAAACTGGGTGACATTTAAACCAGGAATAGAAGATTTTTTTGTTGATTTGTGGACATGCAGCACTTTCATTTTTTTCTTTCCATGGGTATATTTCTGTATGTGAACTGTCACTGTAGACTTTCTTTTATGCTATAAAGCCAACAGCTTGTAGATCGTCTGCTGTGGATGCAGATGAGCACTTTGCAAACAGGAGGTAGCGACAAAACATTAAAATGTGATTAGCAGAAAGAAAACAAGACCAAATCCCATAGTAAAATTACAAAACATTTGTGCTAACAGACACAGCAGTAAATCAGAGTACCTGATGGCCTGAATTACGGTCAGAGTATCTTTGCCTATCAGGTCCACTTACCTCTTTCTGTTGCCGTTCAAGTTCCCTCATTCGAATGTCTCTTGCCTCTGCCCGAGCCGCCCTCTTTGCTGCCAGCCTCGCCTCCGCCTGTAACACACAACATGAACACACCTGTCAATCTCAAATGGAAACTTATAAAAGGTATAAAAGAGACAGCAGAGCGCTGCAATAAAAATAATCACACTGTAGAATTTACATGAGTATGTTTGGATATTGAACAGTTTCCTGTAAAAGAGAAGGCATCTGGCAGACGTGGGTTGATTTCATTTCTTCACACTCGCTTGAAGGTCGTGCTGTCACATAAGATGAAGCCCTGCTTAGTTTTAACAACACATCAACAATAACAAATCACCAAAAACGACCTAGTTTATGGATCTACCAGGATGATAAAGACAAATTAGTGCTTATTTAAAAAAGAAAATTATAATAAAGAGATTTGTTTTTATTTCACAAACACTGCTTTAATCACACAGTAGAGACCACTCAATGTAACTGTAAAATGATCTGCTCTGTAAATACCTTATTCTTAAGCAATATCAAAGATTTCTCTATTGAACTTTTTTGTTTTGCCTCGACAAAAATAACATTAATATTCGCTGATTTTGTTGTTGTTGTTTCTAAACTCAAATATTGCTACAGGTGCTAAAACGTCTGTCTTTTTACGGTATGGAAACTTTGCAGAGTCCATATTACATTGTGGACCAGCTTCCTCTGTGCCACAGCTCCCGTTGAGTGCTTGAGATGCCTCATCCCCACCAACATGTGCTAACCATTAGCTTCAGGAGGGCTAATTTAAAGCCCTCACAAGGGGAGATGCCGATAGCGCACAAATAAACTGAGAAGCAGAGCAAATAGAAAAAAAACAAACAAAAAAACAACATGAGTCAGCCTGAAAACAATTTCACAATATCCAAGTGACCCTGAAGCACAAAACAGCTATAAATAAAAGCTAACCTGAATACCAAAACTCCTCTTTTATTGCACAATTTGTTGTAGTGAGTCAGATTATAAACAGGAGATAATTTTACAGAGCATGGAGGCTAATGTGAGCAACCCCTTCACAGCTCCGATTAGACACAGGTGACTATGTAGCCTAGCCTTTCATTGGGTACTGAATACGGCATACCAAACATGCTCTGAAACTAAACATGCCACAAACAGAGAATGGCAAACTTGTTCGTGAAACTATAAGCTCTTTATCTCTAGCTAAAAGGCAGTCCATAAATACTGGGGGTAGTGTGTACAGTATCTCACTGCAGACAAACACTGTCAGCATTCCAGCAATTTCTTATCTCCACTGCCAGAATCGAACGCCTGTGGACATACGCTATTCCCGTTTCAATAATAGCCTGAAGCGCACAAACACAATTTAACAATCTTGTTTAGCAGATGAATTATCATTTAATCCTAACAACAAATACAAGCTAGAGATGTTCATATCCAGACATGTTTTAATAGATTAGTATCAGCTAAAATACATTAACCAAACTCTGATCTTGTCCTTGCTGCATTTCCAACTAAAGCCTGCCAGTGTTCTCTTCTTAAAAGACATTAGGGATCAACACTGCAAGCAGTTCACTGCTCTGTGACTGAAAACCAGAGTGCCACTGTGAAAAATTATTTGGTCACAGAAGTGACTCAACTCACACTCAGGCTGGCAAAATTAGTTAAGTTCCAACAAAAACAAACCCATTAGTAGGGCTGGGCTATATCATACCGTTCACGGTAATACCGGTGTAATTTTGGGCAACGATAGGAAAATGAAATATCGTGATAGAATTAGAGATGGACCGATCCGATATTACGTATCGGTATCGGTCCGATACTGACCTAAATTACTGGATCGGATATCGGAGAAAAATAAAAAATGTAATCCGATCCATTAAATATCACGAAAGCACCTCACAAAACTTGCAACACGCCGTAACTCGCCTCAGAACGTTAGCACATCGGAGCAGTAGGCATCACGTGATAGAGCGGCTGTGGGATGCTGGACCTGTCGGTGGTCTGGATAGCATTTGGAGCTTCGCTAGCAACCCGGCATTTCATCTCCGACAAAGTTATCCCCGAGAGAAGTAAAGCAAGTGTGTAAGTCCATCTCTGAATGTTTGTACAGCATTCCTGCGTTAAGCTTAACAAACGATATATGGAGCGAGTGCCTCTTCTTGCTGCTACTTCAATCATGAAACTGCTTAATGATCAGCTGATCGGCTTTTCTGTCGCGAGTCCGTCTCTCTTGTTTGTTTTTGGCCCACTTTGCACCAGAAAGAGGAAACCAGCGGCTGAACAACAGCAGCACGTTTAAGCTTGATAAGCTGTTGTTAGAATTTATTTAATATTACTTTCTACACCAGGATCTTTTTCTACGTAGCTGACGGCTGGTAACTGTGCAGGGGCGGATCTAGCAAAGTTTAGCCAGGGGGGCCGATAGGGCATGAACAGGGAAAAGGGGGCACAAAGACATACTTTTCTTTCTTATTCTCATTTAAAATGTCTAGCTTTTAATAAATAATTATCTGACACCCAAAGTTTTAATTTGATGTAAAATGAATAGAAGTCAATTACTGTATATAGTAACTATTAAGTCTAATATATACAGTGGGGCAAAAAAGTATTTAGTCAGCCACCGATTGTGCAAGTTCCCCCACCTAAAATGATGACAGAGGTCAGTAATTTGCACCAGAGGTACACTTCAACTGTGAGAGACAGAATGTGAAAGAAAAATCCATGAATCCACATGGTAGGATTTGTAAAGAATTTATTCGTAAATCAGGGTGGAAAATAAGTATTTGGTCAATAACAAAAATACAACTCAATACTTTGTAACATAACCTTTGTTGGCAATAACAGAGGTCAAACGTTTACTATAGGTCTTTACCAGGTTTGCACACACAGTAGCTGGTATTTTGGCCAATTCCTCCATACAGATCTTCTCGAGAGCAGTGATGTTTTGGGGCTGTCGCCGAGCAACACGGACTTTCAACTCCCGCCACAGATTTTCTATGGGGTTGAGGTCTGGAGACTGGCTAGGCCACTCCAGGACTTTCAAATGCTTCTTACGGAGCCACTCCTTTGTTGCCTGGGCGGTGTGTTTTGGATCATTGTCGTGTTGGAAGACCCAGCCTCGTTTCATCTTCAAAGTTCTCACTGATGGAAGGAGGTTTTGGCTCAAAATCTCACGATACATGGCCCCATTCATTCTGTCCTTAACACGGATCAGTCGTCCTGTCCCCTTGGCAGAAAAACAGCCCCATAGCATGATGTTTCCACCCCCATGCTTCACAGTAGGTATGGTGTTCTTGGGATGCAACTCAGTATTCTTCTTCCTCCAAACACGACGAGTTGAGTTTATACCAAAAAGTTCTACTTTGGTTTCATCTGACCACATGACATTCTCCCAATCCTCTGCTGTATCATCCATGTGCTCTCTGGCAAACTTCAGACGGGCCTGGACATGCACTGGCTTCAGCAGCGGAACACGTCTGGCACTGCGGGATTTGATTCCCTGCCGTTGTAGTGTGTTACTGATGGTGACCTTTGTTACTTTGGTCCCAGCTCTCTGCAGGTCATTCACCAGGTCCCCCCGTGTGGTTCTGGGATCTTTGCTCACCGTTCTCATGATCATTTTGACCCCACGGGATGAGATCTTGCGTGGAGCCCCAGATCGAGGGAGATTATCAGTGGTCTTGTATGTCTTCCATTTTCTGATGATTGCTCCCACAGTTGGTTTTTTCACACCAAGCTGCTTGCCTATTGTAGATTCACTCTTCCCAGTCTGGTGCAGGTCTACAATACTTTTCCTGGTGTCCTTCGAAAGCTCTTTGGTCTTGGCCATGGCGGAGTTTGGGGTCTGACTGTTTGAGGCTGTGGACAGGTGTCTTTTATACAGATGATGAGTTCAAACAGGTGCCATTCATACAGGTAACGAGTGGGGGACAGAAAAGCTTCTTACAGAAGACGTTACAGGTCTGTGAGAGCCAGAGATTTTCCTTGTTTGAGGTGACCAAATACTTATTTTCCACCCTGATTTACGAATAAATTCTTTACAAATCCTACCATGTGGATTCATGGATTTTTTTTTCCACATTCTGTCTCTCACAGTTGAAGTGTACCTCTGGTGCAAATTACTGACCTCTGTCATCATTTTAAGTGGGGGAACTTGCACAATCGGTGGCTGACTAAATACTTTTTTGCCCCACTGTATATATATACACCCTAGTAAGCTATAGCACTTTTTCCTTTGGGAAGGTACCATCTGTGCAGTCTGCAATTCTGTTGAAGAAAGATGTTGAATTTATTTAATATTTTAATATATTGAAAAATAATTGATTTCTGTGCATTTTTTTTTTTCACACTGCATCAAATTAAGGTTGATTACGTCGATTAAGCATCATGAGGTGGAGCGTGAGGGGTGGGTCCCTATTTTTTATTTATTTATTTTTGTTGTTGCTGGGAGTTGGAACCCTATTAGTTAGGTTGCTTAATATTTACGCTAAGTACTCTTTAAAATACCAGAATAGGGAGGATGGTGTAGGTTTAAGTTTATTAGATTGATCAGTATTGCTGAACTATGAAATATTTTTTTTGCATACAGGTATAACAGAATATCTTTAGTGTAGTTGTTGTTTTAAACTTGAGTATGAACTTATACAAAATGCAGCAAGATATTTAAAAAAAAACCAGTTTTGTTGATTAAAACACACTATATCGGATTCATATCGGTATCGGCAGATATCCAAATTTATGATATCGGTATCGGTCATAAAAAAGTGGTATCGTGCCATCTCTAGATAGAATATGGGTAAAACGCGCATGCGCAGTGCCTTTGTTTACATATGCACACGGCGGCGACGCAGAATGAGAAGAGCGAAAGTGGATCGTTGAATGAAACGGATGAACCAGAATTGATTTGTAAAAATGCTGCAACTTCAGTGGTGTGGAACTGGTTTAGCTTTCGTCCGTCAGATACACAACAAAGCACTATTTTTAGTAGAGCATGCTAGCGGGCCGTGTTGTTTGGAAAATACGGCACACTTAAACTCAATCCTTTGATTTTTCTGAAAATCGACAGTGCCCCTTATAATCCCGTGGGCCTTATGTATGAATTCTGGTTGTGTTTACTGACCTCGAAACGATTTTATGTCGTACACGGCGCTCGAAAATCTGTCAAATGTTTTAGTACGACTTTGCTAAGCTACGAACCCGCACCGCTTGATGGATTACGGCTATATTAGGTAGGCGCCTCGCGGAGTGATACGTACTGTGCTTCAACATAATATTACCGTATTGTGTGTGTGTATATAACCTCTTTTTAAGTTTTGTGGATATTATACATGGTTATGCTGAGGATATGTCGGCCAGTTTCCACTGGAAATGCCTTTTGGTTAAACTGTCAGCAAGGAATTTGCATTTGCACTGTTACGTCTTTATATAACTTTAATGCACATAAAAAACAGCTGCTTGTTTAAGTGAAAATACATTGATGGGGTTTTTTGCACTAATAAAGTTGGGGAGTTGTAAAGCATGTTGTCTAGTGTCAATTATATAGTCAGTCATATCGTTATCGCAAATTTCCAAATGTATATCATGATAAATATTTTTGGTCATATCGCCCTGCTCTACCCATTAGTCCTCCTTTCTCTTTGCTCATTAGGAAAGATGCACCACTGACTGACATCTGCAAATAAGATGACATTTACCAATGGAAGAGGCTGATGTTTCTATCTTCCGTTTCACACCAGTGTTCAAAGAGAGAGTGATAAATACAGAGTTCTTTGTTACCCCCACACAAATGGAAAAGGGAAAAGAGAGAGAGAAAAGAAACCCCAAACAAACCAAAACACACACCCCTAAACACACACACAAAAAAAACAATAAATAAACTAAATTAGCAACAGCAAGAGCAGACAGTTTTTTATTTTCAACATTGTTATCAGGCCAGACCTTCACAATTGGCACAACCATACTAATTAGCAAAGATAAGTACCTGTTAGTCGGTGCAGACTTTCACTTTCACTGTTTAAAATGACAACATCATTGGCTAAATATTAACCTCAACTCCAAATTAAGCCCTGTTATTGCCTGGTTTCTGTCACTCCTGCAGCCTGTACAAAGACTCATAGCGATGTAGAGGGAGCAATGAGTAGACAGCAAGTAGACAGTCTAACACCACAGTATCAAGAGTTAATTTTGATTAATAATAATTTACCAACTTCATGAACATATAATAGCAACTCCAATATTTTGAGCAAGTCGCTTATGAAAAATAAGTTGTGGTTTGGATGTTCAGTTTTATTTGGGGATATATGTGGTAGCCATGTTTTTGCCAGAACAGACGTTTGACCTACGGTAAACTTAATATCCTGCACTGTGATCTGTACAAGGTGAAAAAGGAAGTAAAGTTGCAAGTGTGTAAGAGAGACCAAATGAGAAAGCAAATGAGATGGCTGGCCGTGTGCTCTGCACCTGTTGATCTGTCTGACAGTATGACCTGCTCTGCACAGCAGCACAGCTGAGCTTCTCTGTCTGTCCTATCTATAGACTGGCCCATCCAGCCTTGCTCTCTGACTGCCACATCATGGGCCTGAGAAGGTAACCCGAGCAGTAGAAGTTCGCCATTAAACACTCCTCCTACACTTGAGGCAATAAGATTAATCCACCATATGGGGATATTCACCAAAATTCAAGTAATAAGAAATGTAACAGAAGGCTCCTTTTCCTCTGGTTTATGTCAAAGTAAAGTGACTTGAGTGTTGGGAATAGTGTTGAGAAAACACTTCAAGACATCTGAGCTCTCTGAAAATGTGAAACTTATTAAAAAAAGAAAGAAAGAAAAAAAAAGAGCAGATTAATCGGTACACGATCTATAAAATGCCACTGTAAAACCTGAAGCAAAACACACACTGTACAAGAAGTTAATGTAAATGTCAAAGTTATTGTAAAATTAAAAATAAGTATGTGGAATGAGGAATCTGTATTCAAGGTTACTGTAATTAAACCCCAATTCTCTGCAAAATAAAAAAACAAACAAAAATCTTTCAGTCCGTAATAACTGGAAAATGCCGGGCTGTGAGAAACTGACCAATAACTTTTTAATCACCTACAATTCTTCATAATAAATTCAGCAGTAAATGCTGAAATTTATGTAATATTAATATTTAGATAACATACTGTACATTATCGCAATCTGAAATGAAACAGTCAATATTGAGCTTTTTAAATTGACCTTTATTTATGCAACAATCTGCTAAACAAGATTGTTATGTTGTGTTTGTGCGCTCCATAGGAGACTCAATGCCACATTTACAAGGGAGGTCTGTTTGAGCTTGTTTTAACTCCAGTGGAAATAATTATGATAGCTGATTAGTATGTCCTCTATACTAGTCCTGTAAATAGCAAACCACCAGGTCTCGGCTCTCTTTGAATTATACTCAACCAGTCTTGAAAATGCTAACTCCTCTATGTCTTACTTTTAGAAATCCAAATAATAATTGTTAAAAACAGGTTTTAATGGGGATAGGAGTGGTAGTGATTGTATCCCAGCAGCCATCCAAACGCTTATGAACACAGACTGTAATAGGTGCTTTGTTCTTTGAACTCTTAACACTCCTAACCATATAAGGAAAGTTGTACACTTTCCATTGCAACAGCGACTTGGTGATATCACAAATGAAATCAAATGGACTACGAACTATAGTTTGTGCACAGACACTCCTCTCTCTACATCAAAAAAGACATGCATGGCTTTGTTCAAATAGTTGACTCCTTAGATCCCTATCTGAGGGACAACACCTATGAGGTGATAATCTAATTCTAATACTTGTCCCCTGCTTGATTTGTAAGCTGCCAGTATTCCAAAGATTGAGTGCCCAGTAATGTAAGGGGCCTCAAAACTAGTCTGGTGATGGTGCAGGCTCAAATTCACAGTCACTCTCAGTCGGGGACTGTGCCAAGACTTTAGACTGGTCGACTTTTGGCTCTCCTGACCACAAGGTAGGAGCTGCAGAGGTTTAAGAATCTGGGCAGGTGGTGACGTGAAACAAGTTAGACACTGACCCCTTGAACTCCCTAAACAGTCTAATCTCTGGTTAGCAGCACAAAGAGAATGAGACTTAGGACCTGACTGGGAGGGTTGGATGACTCATGTTTCTATGATGAGCCTGTGTAACTATAAAGAGAGCAAATGGAGCCTTGTGCTTAGAGTTCAAGAATGAGGAACTGCACCGCTTTCGATCATCAAAGACTTCGCTCTTAAAGGTCAATATAAACATCAACTAAAGGCTGATATTTATCGTTAGGTTTAAGCTTTTAAAGGCAAGAAATTATCTGATTTAGCCTAAATTTTACAGGAAAAAAAACCTGCAGAATCACTATTACATGCAAATATGAATTTAAAGATCCCTTTAAAAACTATTTAAAACAATACAACAAGAACCAAAAACAATATTTGCTTTTTCTGCTGTTATCCACAATATTGTGGAGAAAAGTGAAGGAATGAAAGGCTTGTAGTGGAACAAAATGGAATAATCCCAGGGCATGTTGTTACAAGCCAGGCAGCTTTTTTCTTTGCCTGCGTTTTTCCTTCGTGAACAAAAACACTACAAGTGAAGTCAACCTCTGTGGACTCCAAAACAGCCATCTTCACTTGCTTCACAACTTAACTAGAAAAACACAAACATCAATATCTAAATATAGATATGAAGGTTTTTGATAATGCAACTTTGAGCACCACACTTCAAATTAACATCAGTCGCCCTGCAGTCTTCGTACACCTCTCTAATTCAATGTGCTGTTAAACTAAACTGATAGCTAACCTAGTCTGAAACCTGATAGATTGCATACAAGTTCTGCTGAGTAGCCTTTGGTCTCAACTTTCAACCAGTTTTTCAAAAAACAACACTGGAACATCAGTAAGGTCAGCCAGGTTACTCCAAACCTGGGCTCTAAAATTGTTAGCTCAATTTCAAATGGTGTAAAAGCTATTGGTAAATACTTTCCACAATCTCTCAGGCCAAAAGATAATTAACATTTTTAATTCTTTTTGTTTGAATTCACACAAATGTAAGTAAAAAAAAAATACTTCTGTCTTCTTGAAATGTTTCACATTGATGAAAAATCATTACGATGACCTGAGTTTTTTCTTTGGTTTAAGTAATTGCAATGATAGAATAAGGGTTACAAAAAGTAAGTAGACACATGCATTTACATTATAAAGCTTAGGCAAAAGATTTAATCGCCATGTTCAGTTTAAAAGGGCTCTCACAAACCATAATGCTGCTTAGGCAAGCATATGAGTACTGACAATGCTCTTAAGAAACTACTTGGTACTACAACTGGTAGTTTTAAAAAGTGATGGTTCTGTTGCCCGGGTTAGCCACCCTTAAATTGACAAATCAGTCTTCTGTCTATACTTGAAGCCCCCATTATCTCAACGAGGATAAACAAGAACATTTGAGCTGAATAAAAATCTGATTTGCATTGATTCAGATTGCATAAGGGGAACCTTTTATGGAGAAAGCATCCCAGGTTCATTGCAGTAAGCTTCAAAATTAATGTAGGTGATGAATGACCTTACCTCACGAGCAATGCTACTCAGCGCTTCATCCTCTGCTGAGAACCGATCTTTTAGAGGAGCACGCTTTCTACCAGTGCCTTGTGTCCCCATGTTAGTACTGGAACTCATACTGCGTAAGCCCAGGAGATGGAAACGTGTGTTAATTCCTGGAGGAACAAAAGCAGATAAAAATAATTTCAACAAGTCAGTAAACAAAGTCAAATGATAGAATAATTAGACATATGCCTTTTGGCTGTGTTTCACGGTGTATGCGTTCTGCACTCCCAACTCAGACACTTCATATCTCTTATTTTCACTCCTGCAAAAACAGACCCTTGTATGGCACCCACAAGGGCTTTGGATAAACACTTGTGACTGACATGAACCAGCTTTAATGTGACATGCATATAGAAGGAGCTCTGGTAGCTTAAACCAGCCAGAGATACCAACCCAAAACGCAGCATGATAAAGTGTACAGAATGAATAACACAATTAATTAAAAAAATAAATCTACAAACAATACCTGTCCACTGATTACGCTTGCATTTTAAGTTGATGTAATGGGTATTCCACATGCGTTGATAGACATAAGAGTAATATTAGAGTTAACATTATCACTAGACAAAAGCCCACTGTGGATGGCTGGTACAGACACGGGGGGGAAAACGCCTAGTTTAGGATCCGGCTGAGTCAGAGGATCCAAGTGAGACATGAGCACTCCATGCAGACGTTTGATGAGCTAAACCGCGTAGGTCCAAGAGTCAAACGCACTAATCACAGACGCTGCAGGCAACTTAACGAATACTGATCCTTGACAAAGAATAGGGTGATTAGCCACCCATCATTAATCAGCTGGGTTAAGTTACCACCCACTAATAAAGCTGGAATTACCCCCTGTCATATAAGCAAAATAACGGCCTCAGCTGGGTTAGAACAAAAGTAATGCAATGAAGTGAGGCAATGTGTTGCTCCTTAGCGTTAGCTACCAGCGTTAACTACTGTTAGCTAGCTCTTTGCTGAGCTAACTGGGAGTGCTAACTAGCATTTCGTCGTTCCCGAATTCATATTTGAAAAGTTCCCTTATTAGGTTCTCATTGAGCTTTCAGCCCAGCTAACGCTCTAGAAAACGAGAACTATTTAGACGTGTCCATCCCCCGGCAATGACCCCCACCCCCCAGTCCCGAAGACCTACCTAAAGCTAGTTCACTTGTTTAGCTGGGTAGTTAGCTTGGATAGCTAGTGGGGCTAACCTCGACTCTCCAGAGACAGACAGGGCAAATTGGCACTGATCCTCCAGTCATATTTCCCAGCCCCCCAAAAACAATACCTCACCTTCGCGACACCTTTAAATAACCCGCGATACTGTCGAGGTGTTATCCCTTGTCTCCTGGAGTTTCAGGGGTGAGCCATTCGGGTTCTCTTCAGAGATTGTTAGTGTTTTTGTCCGCAGTGACAGCTGTCATCAGTCCGCCTTTCCACCGCTCCTCACTGCCCTCCTTACCCAGTTTCCACACACACTGGTTGGTTCCAAAGGACCCGGATGTTGGAAAAAATTAGGGTGTGATGCTGCGTTCACGTCCCGCAAGAATAATCAGAATCTTAACTTTTTTTCAAACTGATGCAGACCTTCTAGTTTTTGTATTACCATATAATAATTTTAGGCGATAGAAACATTTCTTTCTTTAAACGAGAAATAAATCAACCCTCTTGTATTGTTATTACTATATAAATATCCCTTTGTATTGGACAGTTTCTTGCTTTGATGAGCAGACTTTGTTAAGCTTGCTCACAAATGATATGATATCTGTAAAGCTTGTATCTTTTAGCCCATATTTAAGTACAGTATAAATTTAATGTAGTTGAAAATGTAGTGTAGAATATATTGTATGTAGACTTTTGCCAAAATATTATCTTATTCAAAAAATTCCATCCAGTACATGTTATTATTTTATATTATTATTATTATTTCTTTTTTATGCAATGTTATATTTTTAATTTCAGCATTTACTTTTTTCCTTGTCAGAAGTTTAGTTTGGCCTTATTGATGGGGCTCGGGGGTCCAGACCCACCCACTAAAGATGGTGTACCCCTTCATCGGATTTCTACTGATATGCTTCAACTGTAAGTTCCATTAATTCATAGAAGTTGCTAATAAAAACAAACAAAAAAACACCCTCCATATCGGTTAATAATATTTTAGTGCTTCTTCAGCAATCATGTAACCATCATGACTGAGGAGGTCATGCTGGTAACCTTCATGTTCCTTTGAAACTAAACAGAGGTCATTCATCAGCTGGTTCAGCTATATTGTATGAATGTAATTAATAGAACAAACCGAATACTCCAATGAACTTGGATGTCCGTCCAATAGCATATGGTGTGCCACCAAAGCTGCAGAGGTTACCTAGGAAGGTCAAAGGGCACTGTAGTCACGGCTACATAGTTTGTCCACATGAGGGCAGTAATGTATAACGATTTGTTCTGCATTATGTAAAAATGCAGTGCTGTATGGAGTTACGCCATACTTTCCTAATTGTATGATGTGGATGCAAACATTTATGTCGTTTAATTTAAATGCTGAAGTTACCTGTTTAACAAAATATAGATGGCAGTCTGACAGAGCCAAAAAAAACCAACCCAAAAACAAAACTTATACAAGGGCAGTGACCTAATATTTATATGTGTATGCATGAGAACAGTGCAGAAAACTAGTGTCTTATTAGCAACAACTCCAAGAATATATGCAAACAAAGTACTGTTTATCTCTCTTTGTGTTTTTAGAGCACTTGAACACCTGCAAGGGATTTTCACGCAGAGAACCTGTGTGGGAATTTCCTGACTGACACCCATAACACAGGTTACACGAACTCACACACACACACACACACACACACACACACACACACACACACACACACACACACGCACGCACGCACGCGCGCGCGCACGCGCGCACGCACGCACACACACGTATTCTTATTTTCCCTCATTACAGGAAGCTAATACTAATGACTGTTTTGTCCCTGATCGCCTCTCTCTGTTTGCTGCCGTGCAGACAGGGTTTACTGGAGTCTTAACCCAAAGACAACATCAGCCACACTGTCTCCACACTTCTACTCCTGATTAACTTTCTATGTAGTCATCACTTCAAGCACTAATTAACTACTGCAGCTGTAATAGCTAAATAAATAGGCAACAGATGCACAAGATTGGGTTCAGTTATGCAGCTGCTCATCAGTCACTGATAATAGCGATTGCAGCTCTTTGTTTTTCTGGCTGCTATCTTGGCAGAACATAGAATCATTGCATGTTTGGCAAACTGCCTCAGATGCTATTTCTTGGATTCTTCAACACAGTGTTTTACTGTAACAGGACAAAGCAAACAGCCACGGGACTTGGATATCAGTCTAAAGTAAATGATGTGTGTGAATATCACCGGACAAGCAATAGTGGAGTGGGTGGAGAAAAAAACGGAAAGCCTTGAGGCAGCCAGACAGTACTTAAATGTGTTTTCCTAGTTTTATGGCAGTTTTGACTCATAAACACTTAAACACTTGGCTTGTTTTCCTGGGACCGAGAGGCGTGTACTCAGCTGCAGCAAATCTTAATGTCACTCTCCCTGTTTATAGTATCTTTAACTGACCTTATCACTTGCTTCTCTCAATTAATACGCATTGTGCAATAGCATGTATTTTCTTAAAATATGCTGTTGAGGGTGGATTTGTATAGTTTTGGATGGTATACACCATCAGTTGGTGATCAGTGGTTGGAATAGCCTCCCGCTGCGCTAACAAGACTGAGTGAATTGTTAACTGGTCTGGTCTGTCTTTAAGCCAGAGTGTGCACAGAAAAGAACTAGAGACCATAGAGCCTCGACTTGTAATTACCCCATGGAGGGCAATAGTTCTCCTAGCCTACATCTCTTCGGGGCCCCTTTGAAGATGCTCCATAGGGAGCTGGTTGTAATCAGGACACATGACTCATTGATTAGTTCTTTGCGGTCTTCCAGGAACACAGCACAAGGAGTGGACAAATCCTGGGGGGAGGGTAGTCCCCTCAGAGCTGTGCAGGCAGACTGCAGATAGACTGGAGGTAACGATGCAGGATGGAGAGTGTGGTTTAGATACAAATTAGATCCTATAAACAATTGAATGTGCATTTTTTTTTCTCAAAAAATGGCTATTCATTAATGTCTCAAACAAGAATGTGGAACCATGTGTCAAGAAAGGCCACAAATCTGCAGGTTTTCACTCCAGCCACACTCATTAGTACACTGATAAATAAATACAATGCTAACCAGGGAGAGAGGGACCTAACCGCTGTAGGCTGTAATACATTTTCCTCTTACATTACAGGTGCTGGTTGCTGAATTTGTCGGTATTAAACTACATGTCATCTAAAACAACAGTTTCTACAAGGTTTTGTGCTGCAGAGAGTTAAAACCTTCCAGTATAATGCCATCAGCTGCTTGATAACTTCCATTTTTCTATTCCTTCTCTAATCTCCAAGGCAAGCTTACCGTTACCCCGTGTTCTCGACTATTTCTTGTCCTTCTTGATCTATGATTTCCCCCAAACTCTATTAAACACAAGGTTACAGGAATGCTGTGTTAAACATTTTAACAGCTATCCTCAAGATGAGCGCTGGCTGGACTTGATTAATTGCTACGGGAGTCTCAGCCAACACGGAAAACTTAAGTGCACGCATATAACAAAGTCTAAACACTGAGTAACTTTAGCAACAATTGCAAGACTTTTAGTTAACAATCTGAGTTTTAAATGTGCATTCTTGTGAGTCTTTGTGCTCACCAAAGACAAAAGTTTGTTCAATAACTAATGATAATGCAAAGTTGTGTAAAAACACATAGAGAGAGAAACGAGGTGAGTGGAGAAGAAACACTCAGTACATCATGGGAAGCCCCCAACAGCCTAAGCCTACTGCACTATAACTAAGAGAGGGTTCAGGGTCACCTAAGCCAGCTTTAATTATAAGCAAAAAGGAAAGTTTTAAGCCCAATATTAAAAGTGTAAAGGGTTTTCTGTCTCCTGATTTTAAACTGGGAGCTGGTTCCACATCTTAATAAACTGTAATCAACTACATTATATTATAAACATATACTGTAGGTTGCTAATATATGTTTTCATTCCCTCACAAAGAAGAACATTTTGCCATACATTTCCTGTGTTTTTACAGCTATTAGTCACCGCGTCGATTTAAATTACACGCATTAAACATCCAATGAATGAATTTTCACGTTTTAGGTTTTGTTATTATAGCCAGTATTACTTGTTTGTTCAGTCATAAGTGATGCCAGTCACCTGCGTTATGTGATGATGCCACATAATTATGCAGTAAACAAGTATCGGGTAGTTTTGCAAATAATCTGTTTGAACCTGGTCGTAGAGCTCAAAATAAGTTCACACAGCTCCTAATGAGATATATTTGCCTGTCCGTAAAGATTATAATCAGTAACATAACCAGCACTTATGGCCTCAACACCCAGCTGACGATGGTTGTGCAGAATATAGAGTTTTGGCAGAAAACAACAACAAAGCAGTCATCTTTAAGAGCTCTGCAAAGTATCAGCTGGACATTCTTCGACGATACTTGAGTTAACATTTAGAGAGGCATCTCTGCTAAACAGATTGGGCAAACCGAGTAGATCATAAACATGGTCTTAAAAGGTGCCTTTTGATGTTTTTCGGCTTGCAGTCTGGACACCTGTGGGGTTGAACCCGGTGACTGGCTGTCCTATGTGAGCACGGTGCGCAGGGGGAATTGGGTCATTACGCAGCAAGAAATAAAGCTTGAGGTAATGCTTAAGGCAGTGGAAATTAGTTTTAATTGCTCCGTGCATGGAAAAGTGATTTGTGGTGTAGTGTAAGTGCAGATTTAACATCTCATTTCATTTCATCTTTTGTTAAATTAAAAGCAAACAAACATCCAAATTAATTTGATAATTTGTTCGTGTGACTTTGCCCCTGCAAACTTACATTAATAACACCACACACAGATGCTTTTTTTTCAGTTAGCTGTCATAAGTGATATATGCTGTATGGTTTCTATTTGTATTGGATTGTCCTTTGTCAGTCAAGCATTGTGGACGTCTGTAGCTGATCCACTCTCTTGGCTTCTATGAGTGAGCGTTAGTGATGCGGGGTGTGTCATTCCGGCCTGTGCTGATTGCAAAACAAGAATCAGGGGAGCGTGAAGCTGCAGACAGGCTGCATACACGCCCATTTCATTGTTGATGACCACACCGGAACAACTTAGAGTAGCAGAAAAGGCTCGCGGCAAAGAAAGTCAATCAAGGACTGCAGACTTGTAGAGGCCCATTGATCATATTGTGTCTATGTTTTGATGGATATGAGAACCTTGTGTACTCCAGATGCCACGTTAGCACACTTTCTCCTCTTGTTTGTCTTCATTTATTTTGTGATGTCTGGATGATAGCGTGTGACCTTTCGGAGTAAGACTTTCTGGGTAAAAGCGAGCTATAAATAAGACAGCTGTCACGCAGGCAGCTCCACGCACTCGCCCTGAGCATTTGTGTGTCTGGAGCACTTTTGCAAAAAGGCAAACATTTAAATGTCTATAATTCTTTATTTGCCTGTGTTTAGCATCTTCCTGCCTCCCACCTTTTACAAAGAGAGTGGTTTGAGTAATCTTCTTTGCGGGGTAGGCTGGGCTTATTTGCCAGTTGACATTTGGTGAAAGGGTGTTAGATGAAAAAAAGCACCTCACACCATGAGGTAGTACCCTCACACCAAAACCCATTCAGACATGTTGCGTTTGTGTGTAAAGAGGAGCTCGTTTTACCGCTCTCTTCTCAGTGCTGTGGCAAGTGTGCTGATCTGTGCCCAGAGACTCTTCTTTAGAAAGTATTTTTGTGCAAATAAATAAAGATAGTTTGAATAAATTTGCCTGCTTACTCCTTTTCATTGTTTTGACAGCATAATGGATGTAATTGCATGTTGATAACCGGTTTTTGGGACTTGTTATCTTAGCATTATCATTAGAGTAGTCCCGGTTAATTACATTACTCACCGTATAATTACTTTAGTGGGACAACAAGATGAGGGCAATTGTGCAATAGTAGCACAGGTCAGGTTCATCCATTCAGCAGTTAAAATGTGTATCTTTATTGAAAGAGAAATACTTTTAAGTGATTTTTTTCACGGATCTAATGGGTCATTACATTTTTGGAATCGCTCATTTTCTGCTTAAAATGTTTCAAACCATTAGTGATGCTCTAAATTAACATTATCTTTATGTTTTATTCATTTGTGAGGGTGTTATTCTGAAGGAAAGTGTGCTCATTCATCCTCCAGTACAGACACATTTACATATAATGACAGCAAATCAAGTCAAATCAGGATTTCAGCTACTCTTGAGCTATTACTGTACAGCCTGAGGCCAAAAAAGTTAATAATGCTTTAAAGATTCAGCAATGCTCAATAATAGCTCTGCACTTTTGAGAATAAAGTCCAATTTTAAAGATTAGCTCACTGCAGGACTGATGAGTCTTTATTTCGAGAGTACCCTTTAGTTTATCTGCACAAGAGAGAATATTTTTGTCTCCAGTCAGTTCAAGCAGTGAACACTTTTCGTACCACTCTGAACGATAAAGCAGAAAGAGGGCAAGTCCAGTAAGGCTGAACAACGTGATAGGAAAGACAGGCCCTGGACAGAGATGAAGTAATGGGTCAGAATCTAAGCCCCTCATTAGGCAGGGGACTCGTTCAGGGATGAAGGAAACTGCAGGGGGTTGCAATGTTAGATTTACTATAAAGAAATGGCAGAGTGCTAGGAATGTGTAGTGAAGTGCAAGTCAGCTGACGTTTCTTTGAACTGACTCTTTCTTTCTCTTCAGTTACCACACATCTCTTTGTGTATTATATGTAGGAAACAGGGATATTGCTTTTTAAACGTATATTAAGATTCACATTTGCAGCTCTGGACTGGAAAGTTTACAGTGAGCCACCTTTTAGTTCCCCAGTAACACAAACAGAACTGTTTAAAGCACCATTTGATCACACTGGTCTTGTAAACAGCTTCGGCCAGTCTCAGTAAAAGTGATAGTAAGAGATTTTGTTGATTGAAGTAATCACTGTCATGTTTTTGCCTAAGTACAGTGATTCTAGGTACAATGATTCTTCTTTAGGCTATGTTATTAAAGGGTATTATGGAGGTATTTCAAGTGTATGACGCAAAGGTCCAGTGTGTCTGCCTGATGAATGTGCTGTCTGGGCTTGTCTTCATGGAATGAAAGTAAAAGAGCGACTGGCCTCGTGAAACAGACAATAATAGAACAGAAGAATTTGAAATGAAAACAAAAAGTAACTGCTGATTAAAAACAATTTTTTTATGGCTTCAAATTGTAAGTAGTTAACTATATAGGAATTATTTGAACCACCATTCAAATACAGATGCAGACGAACTTTAGCAACAAGCTAATGCAAAATGTAGTCAAAGTACTGGTCTAATCAAATATACTCCATGACAATGAAAATATTAAATGCCCTTTTCAAATGTATACAACTTAAATTAAATTATACTTATATTATAACTGATTATTGAATTAAACATGAATGTATGTTGTTCTCATAAAAGAAAACACAGAAAATAAATGCCTTAATATTGTTTTATTTTATTTTAAAATTTGAATTAACATTTGCTTGGTTGCTCATGTAAACTGTGGTATGTTTTTGAAAATGAAACTGTACAAAAACCATAAACATTAAATGTAAAACAGCTTTTTCACATTCATTTTAACACACACACATGCGCACACACACACACACACGCGCGCGCGCGCGCGCACACACACACACATTCTTACTCGAATAACACACATATTTGTGGATAAATATAACTGTTGTGGAATTACATTTTCATATGTAAGCTTACATTTTCATTTAAATATAGGACCCTGCAGGAGCCTGAATATTAGTAGTTTTACCAAATAATTCAGAAATAAATGTAATGAAAACTACTGATGAAGCTGTATAAACCTCAGGGGATCACAGAACTATTGCATTTCCTTCATCCTCAGGGTGAAATGACTGAATCAATAATCAATTAAGTGCTTATTGAGATATCTCACTCAAAACCAAAGGTCAGGTCAAACTGAGTCAAGTTAAGGCAAGCCCATTTTCTGTGTCAGGTCTCCACAAATCCAAGTACAAAACACAAAAACACACATAAACAGCACATTATTTTGGAAAGCAAAGCTAGCTAGCAAGCTCAAATGATAAAAGGAGTCGAATAAAAATGAAATATAAATATAAATATTAGGAACAAGAGCTAAAATAAAACAAAAAAGAGGTAAGAAAACAATTACAGTGGACTCGACAAAACCATAACGCGTCTCAGAATAACAGAAAGTGAAAATGTGTAGGTCTTTAGAACTGATTTAGATAGGTCCTTATATGGATGGCAGATATTTCCAGACCAGAGGAAAAACAGAGAAAACCTGCTTGGTGTCAGTGTTTAGGCAGCAGGGGGGCATTGACAGAAATGACTGAGTTGCATGAATATTTGTGAAAAACAATATTACAATGCAATAGTTGGTGAGACTGAACAGACATCAGACAGATGACACGGCTGCAGCACCAGCTTGGCTAAAACTGATCCAGATTATTATATCTCCAGCTCCAGAGTCTGCTTTTTTCTGCAGTGGAGTGAAGTACTGATTTAAATTGCTAAAACAAAACATGCAAACAAATTCAAAAAATTAACATAAATGTTACATGAAGTTATACCGCAGTAATAAAAGCAATGGAAATGCAGTGTGCTTTCACAGTAAAACAATATTCTAACAAAAGTATTTAATCAGTAATGTTTGATCTGAGGATTAAGAGAGAAAATGATTGCTTTCAACATTAGAGGGATCCAGTGTTCTCCAGTAAAAGCAGCTCCACCATACTGACTCCAGCATGTGTCAGGAAACAGCCTCTACAGTAAAGAGCCTTTTGTCAGCAGGGTAGCAGCTTGCTCTGTCATTATGCAACAGCAGCACACATCACTTCTTAACTGAGCTGTTTACATTAGGTGATTGATGACAGTTATTCCCCTGCCACCTCTCCAGCAGGCTCAAAGGTGCATTTAAGGTTTACAGTACTCCATTACTGGTGCATATGCATGCCTTGTTAAGAGGGAACAATGTCTGAGGAAATTGATCTCACACATGGATATGCTGCTTGGACTTCCAGCCCAGATTGTTACTGATGTCAGGCTAAAGTGAGGCCAGATTACTGTCCTCTGACCCTTACTTAGAATCTTCTATAAATACAACCTGGTTTCCTGGTTGACAAATCCACTTATGGGACAGAGATGTCCTGTCTTCTTTGTAAGAATGTGCCATATGTTGATGTCCTGCCTGCTGATGTGATGAAAGGAGCGATGAAGCGGAAGAATAAGAGCAGAGACGTTGTTTGCCATTAGCATTCTCCCCAGTTTGATGGAAAAGTGATGTACAGGCTCAGTTCTTACACTGTTGACGCCTCAGATTAGCTTCCCTTCTGTGGCTGTGTGTTTTTCCTCCACGGAGGATCCATAGACTTCACTGCTGCTGCTGTGGTGACCAGCATCCTGTGCCTCACTGTAGGACTGCCCAAGACGCTTGGTAAACACAGGAAATACAAAGCCACTAAATACATCCCTACTGTGTTTGGAGGACTGCCATGACAACACATAGTGGATCTCCTGGAGAGCTGGGGTGTTTGTTAGGTGGATACACACTGAGATATGCCCAAGCGTTGCCCTTCTGTGCAGGGGCATGCAGCTTTGGCTTATGTGCTGCCTGTCACTCCACTAAAATAAGAAGCTCTCTGGCTGCAGGGACACAGTTTGTTTAAGACAGGAATCTGTTCTTGGCTTTCACACATGTTGAACTCTACTGGAATGCTGGGCTAAAACTCTCAGCCTTAATCTGCTTCATGAATCTTTATGCTGGAGTTTTGAGATAAGGCCAGTGATCCTCATGCGTGCACCATAGAGGTCAGAGCAAGTGCGCGCTGACTTCTCTGGTACATGGATGAGGATCTTCAGACAGCTGCAGAAACGACCGTCAAGGCTAATGTGCTCTATAAGCTGGAGTCAGCTGGAGACAGGATCAAAACTGGACTTTCCAGCCAAACGGTCCCTGCCTTATTGTATTTTTTTTCTTCCTTGCCCCTCTTTTTTTCTTTAGAGTTTAATAGCTTTCCTGACTAGAGAGGAGGAAATCCAAATCTGCACACACATCCTGCAGAGAGGACGTCTTTGCTGTCATTGATCGCACCGAGGAAGAATACGCTTTTTGGTGCAGCTTGTAAAAAGCAGTGAAAAGAGACAGGCATTGATCAAGCTAAAGCACACCCAGCACAGATCAATAAAATAGATCGGCTGGGGAGCCACGAGCATGAGGGCGTCAAATTAAACTGAATGAGGGCTGAAGGCTGCTGGAGAGCAGTCTGACAGGAACCTCTAAAGCTGTGCGTCACCCTATCTGTCATCGTTTTCTTTATTTATTTAATGATTGTGGCATTTGTTAGGTGGCGCCGAAAGGTAGCGTGACTACATAAGCCTACCTGAGGCCATAGTGAGCAGAGTTCCCACAGAATATACTTTAATAGTTGTTTTGACATGAAACTCCCCACCACCTAACCTTGCAAGAGCCACAGACCTGTATTGTTTCAAAAGAGCTTTTCTGTAAAAGTAAAACTGCTTGTACTAACAAAGTGGCACGTGGTTCACTGATCTTTAGCACTCCCTTTCTCCGCTTTTTGCAAAACCATGTAGTGTACATTTCTATGAGTCGCCCGGACATGTTGCTACGGATTTATCTGTTGGATTTGTGCCATTAGTCAAGGCCTATCACTGCCAAATATTTATATGGTTAACTGAATCTACGCAGATTTTCAGCGATGCTTTGATGTTCTTGAACTTCTTCATGTGAAAACACCTCCAAAAGCTCAAAGGGTGTTATGTTTTTGATACAGGTGAAGCCCAGCTGCTCTTATTGTAATGAATGACACACACACACATAAAGATAAGGGATCTTACTTGCATTCCTCCTTTGAGACCCTCTAAACTCTCTGTCCTTCATGTGCAAATCCCTCAACAAGCTGGCATAGTGTGTCCCCCTGGGTTGTCCTGTTCAAAGGAGCTGCAGGGTCAGACTTGGCAGGTCAACCTCAGAGTGCCAGAGTTTACCCCCAAACTATCCCCCATCCTTCTAAAAACACAAGGGCCCCCAGATCTACTATCATCCTTCCTCACGACCCAGCCCCGTGTTGATTTACTGCCTCAGTGCACACCCCGTATAAACATATCATCCTCATGTCATCATCCAGGCCTGCTTCACTGAGCTGACGTCCACATTTGGATGAGTTATCCACTTCTCTGCAGTTAACACCATGAAACATTAGTCATAACCAGGCCAGTTTTCTCCAGAAGCCCCTTCATCTTTGCCTGCAGAACATTTATCAAACACTAATCCTGGTTTATCTGGAAGCACATTCACTCTCAGGTGTTAATGTTTATCTTAAGAGCCATAAATGGGAAGTTCATTTGCCGCCCTTTTAACATATTTATGCCAGGAAGCTGTGGCGCTAACATCCAAAAGCGATAACAGAAGCCTCGCCGTATGTTTCCTTCCACTTCCACAGCATGCAGCTCATACAATATGATAATTAGTGAAATAATAGATTTTTTTCTCTATTTGAAAGATCCTTTTAGAATGGCTTAAACCCCATTTCCTGTCGTAATTCTTCTCTTCAACTTTCCCTACTACCACAGTAAAAGGGCTTAGGGCCAGCCCTCCCCCATCAGCTGCTTTTGTGTCATGTTTCAAAGACCCATTCCTCAGTACAACATAAACAAATGACACTCGAGTGCATTCAAACAAACTTTGGCCCTCTGGAGCTTCAAATTATTAGGTTTCACGTTACGTATTTACGTAAATGTGTAGCGTAAACTGTCCATCTCTTATTCTTATAACTATACTGGCCTTTTATGTTTTTTTTTCTTTTACGAATCTATAAATTAAGCTATGAAAGATATTTTGGAATATTTTCTGTTATCTCTGTGTTTCCTGAAGGTGCAGTGAGTTGATACCACTTGGTCTGTTCCCTGCATGACCCCTGACCCCTGTGATGAGAGAAGAGGCCTGTCCAAATCAGCTCTTTGACAAGACCTCAGGGTGTCCTGCAGTTTGTTAGTGGAGCCAGATGAAATTACATTTGTCTGCTCCACAGTTTTCTGTTTGTTTGACTTTTGCCTTGAGACACTGAAAAAAAAAAAAGGCGAAATAGAGACTAATGCAAAACAAAAGGACAGAAAGGAGGTTCTGAGTTAGGGTGTGTTACGGAAAGAGCCTTATTATTTCCTGCAGTTTCTTAGTGTTGGATCTTTTCCATTGCACCTGCGAGCTGGGACCTGTCTCAGATGAGGGGTGTGCAAGCTAACCACTGTACCTTGGAGACGGAGGCAAACAAACGAAACGGCAAGATACTGACCCCAAGGAAATGTGGCACTTTCCACCATAACAAGCAGTTTCCCCCAGCTGACTCGAATTTAATTGGATGGTCTCGGATGCTTTCAAGAAAATACAGCGTGTGTATTTCATTAGAATTTCTTTATTTGATGGTGCTTTTCCTTTTAAATCAAGTAGCTATTTAAAAAATGTTTGAATTGCTTAAATGAATGAGGAGCACTTGGGATCATAAATCTGTGACAAACAAACAGTTTAGAGCTCCTAAAATTAACAGAATATTGACTTGTTTAAAACAAGCCAGCTGAGCCCATCTTTAACTGGAACACATGGGCTGGAAAGAGACAAATGGGGAGTCCTCGCTCAAAGTCTGAAATATTTTTACAGGTGTTAGGCTCGAGTCCATTACGGTTGGAGCTGTAGAAAGCCACAGCTTTCAAGTGGTCGGCTGCAAACGCTCCCAATGGATTTACGGCATCTTGTGGAAGGAGAGCAGTCACATGTGAAGGACAGGCAAACAGAGTGGAGGTGATAACTAAAGATAGCTAGAGGTCAAAGATAAAATGCCTGTAGCTTGGTGGGTGAACGAATAAACGCTTTATTTTAATAGAGATATTATTTGTATGCACAGATGTGCCTGAAGTCGGAATATTCACGGAAAGAACTGACATGTTGGTAGGTGAGAGTCTTGTTAGTGGCCATATGGGAGCAGTAAGGAGGGTGACGGGGCGTGAGGGAGGTACCTGTTGGGTCTCATGTACTCCTGTCACTCTGATCTTATCAGGGGGCCAGACCAAGAGGAGGACCAGCTGTCACTCTCCCCGCTCTTTTGATGTCCTCCTTCAGAGCTCTCACACAACACTTCAGAGGAGTCAAGGCTTGTTTTTTGTTCATGATGAGAATTGGTGGCTTTGTTGGCGAGCCAGTTGACAAACCCAACAGTAGGGGGAAAAATGCAAGATAAAGCAAGATAGTTAGTGCTCTCTGAGGATGTATGAGGCCCGGGTGGTTCAATTTAGTAGTTTAGAGCCTGAGGCTGGACAAAAGAGAAGCAATTCCTTGAGCTGAAACAGGACATCCTGCTCATAAAAACGCCAGGACATCCTCACGGAGACACTGAAACTGATAAAAACAAAAAGGGGGAAATGTTACCTAATACTTCACAAATACACTCTCCCTTTTCCATAATGAGCTTATGATTTTTTTTTTTTTAAATTGCACACTTTAGGTACAGTCCCACTAAGCTACAAGGGGACTGTGGAGTAATCATTTTCCCTATCCAAGCGTGAAAACACTAGGAGTGGACTGTTTTTTAATAAAAACACAGACATGCTTGAGCGTTAACTAATAAACTTAAAGCATTACTGGATTAAAAGTCAATTTTCCATATCCGACTGATTTATATAATCTCAACTGTTTTTAGCTGAGAGAGCATGTTCACACCTTGCTTTCTGGATCCCTACTTCAATGTTTTTAGCATTTATATATTAACAAAACAGGAGTGGTTTTTAGCCAAGCAGGGAAGGCAATATATATTATATGGATAGTTGGGTGAAAGTGATGAAGTGTTCAGATATTTGTGGTTTCCACAAGATAAACCCAACCACTTAGATTTACAGGAAATGTCCCTGTTGAATTACAGATAGCTTGTAAGTAAGGTCAGTAGTACTGTTAGATGTGGCAGCATTAAAATCTTGTTTCCGTTTCAATTCCTGAACAGTGATAAAATATCATGATTTGCCCCAGTTCCACGACACCACAGGCCACACAAAATACCATTTTACCACAAGGAAGCAATTTTTGGCCTTGGTGGCTCATTGTGTGCTGTTCTCTGGTAGTCACATAACACGTATGCAGAAATCAAAGTCCAAGCATAGCGTTACTGAGTGAGAGGGACAACAGTGTTATATTACTGATTTGAATTTAAACATGCCCACCAATATAAAAAAGCTACTGTAGTAAAAATGTACCGTCGCTTGCTGTTAATATTTCTTTTCTTAGCGACATCAGCATTTTATTATTCAAGGAATTGCACATTATTGTAAATGACTAAATTTGGAAAATACTTTTCCACTTGCACATCTGTCTGTTTGACATTTATGATTTTTAATTGAAACGCCTCAGCAGCGTGTGGATTTATTTAACCAATCAGATGTTACTTTATTATCTGAGATTACTTTGATCTCCATCCAAAACTGTTATTTGTTTACTTTCGTTGATGATCAGATACCTGAGCTTCCACTGAGCTTTGTATTCGCTGTCAAATTGATTATTATTATATTGTCGTTAATTTTGTCTGCACATATCTTCTCACAAATGTGTGTCTTTACATGGATTGCTAATACAATCTGTACTGTAGTCTGCCCAATTATCTGTCTGCCATTGTTTTGGTTTTTTTTTTTCATATTAAAAAAGCTGATAATGTTGGCTTCAAATGCTAGAACCCCACGACTCCCTCACATGCGTGCACAATCTTTGTCTCAGACAATTGCTTAGCAGGAGCGAAAATACTCACAATGCCCTCAGTTACTGAGAGTGCGTGCCCTCCATACACTGCGAACTTTTGAACCAGCTCTTGACCACAGCTTGAAGGGAGTAGAGACAATGGTTAGTAAACATGCTGGAATGAATGAAGGGATTAGGTATTAAATGACAGGATGTGCTTAAAGAGGAACAGGTGGTAGCTGAGAAAGGGCCAGCTAAGCCCTAACATCATGCATCTCCCTGCAGCTTTTTCTCAATTTTCTGCATTTTCATGCTCTGTCTCTATTGCTCTCCATCTTTCACACTTGTCTCTGGTTGCTCATCTCTTCCTGTTTACATCCCTGCTTTTCTAAAGTGTTGTCTCTCTGTTCTCTATCTCTATTGTCCACTTCTACACAACCAACTCAGACTATTGACATTCATTAGATTGGACATTCTGGTCCAGCCCCATTCATATGTACAGTAAGCAAAGGGACAAAAGCCTTCCCACACACTACAGAGCCCATCCCCCATGCAAAGGACTGCAGTTGAGTTGCTGGTTGAATCAGTGGCTTACCTAAAAGCGCAGAGACTACAGTTAAAAACCCAGTCATCTTGTCAACATGTTCGCTCACCACAAAATATCTGGTGACATTTCAAAATACAACCACAGTTTTCACTAAGATGTCATGTTGATAAGCTGTATCATTGCATTTTGCACGTTTGCACCATCAGGTAATAATCTGTGTGTTACTGTGCCAACATACATCTTTTTCAGCTGATCTTAAGTTCTCATATGAGCCAAATCTGCAATCATCCTTCAGAAATCAGTCCATGATAATCTGAAATAAAAACATGACTCGGCTGTGGCTGTTCTCATGAGTCAGTCTGCTTTGGCTCTGTTATCCAACATGTTAAACTAAAGTTAATCCTTCTTGTTTTCTTGCAGAATCCTGGAAAAGCATGAGACCCCCTCCTGGGCTTCCGGGGGGTTCCACTTTGGGCAGGAGAGGAAAGCTCCTCTCATCGGAGTGGTAATGAGTTTCTGAGCTCACATTTGTCAACATAGTAAATCCACATCTTATATCTGAAGCCCAGCACCCTCTTTCACATGAGGGAAGCAACACAGCCTCAAATAAATCATGTAAAAAAAAAGAACTAGATGATGGGAAATATACAAACAAGAAATGAAGAGAATTACACAATAAGCAGCGTGAATTGAAAAAGGAGTATTATATACTGGAGTAACTGTGATGAGGAGATGAAACAGACTGCTTGATGTGATATTATGCGCTGTGAACATGCAGGCAGATTGGGAAGGGCTGGTGTGGATCGGGTTTTGGGATTACCTCGTGCATGTGTAAGAGCAGAATCCCTCCTCCATCTGTGACCCAGTGTGAACCAAGTCAAAATTGAATTAATGTAGTACCTGTCTGTGACACGCCCTTTGTTGTTCTTTTTCTGCTCTCAGTCACGCTTGTTTGTGATATTTACCTTGTTTTGCAGATGTGACATTGTTACAGAATTGCTAACTTCAATCTAAAATAATCTGATTCCCCTTTTTTTTAAATCTCTTGTTATTTTTGGGTCTTTTACAGAGATGGAGCTGTGAATGGACTATTAATCAAATCACATGCATGTTAGCTGAAGAAGTAAGGCGTTCATGCATAATAAGATCACTGTAACTGTAAAAGCCAGCTCAGTGGCGTGCGTTCTTGGCACCGTTTAACTGTCCTAGTACTGAAAGTAAATCAGCATTACACATGCACCTATTTATAACTCCCTGAACACTCACAAGCCTGGACTGCATGTGCATGTAAGGAAACCTAATGTGCTATTTAAATTTTTCTACTTACTTAGGTAATGTACCATCATTGCTTTGATGCTATTTCAATCAAGACTTTTTACAAAAGTATGATATTTAAAAACACTAAACGAAACACCTTTGTTAACACCTTTGACTGGCAGGTGTGAGCCAGGAAGATGTCTCATCTTGATTAGATGTGATCATTTGCCCATGTGTTCACACGTATATGGTGTCAGACTCAGAGCAGAGTGGCTGTAATGAGATCCCACACGACATCTGTAGTCCTTCAGTATGACTTGACCCGTATCCACTGGGAATCCTTCTCCTATGTGTACACAACTTTAAACCCTATAAAATGTCATGGGAAGATCCTGTTTGCAGGTGTTTGCCTGCATACCTGATGCTCAGCGTGCAGCTTTCAGTTCCACCCACCGTGGTTTCATCACCTTGGCAAATTATTTCCCCCAGGTATCCGAGTATAATAACAGTTAAGATCCTGACTGATTCTGCATGAAAACGCAAGATTTTGCGTGGAACGGGCTTGCAGTAGACAGCCAGGCTTGCCCTCTTGCCACGGTCTCAAACAGCGAGTTAAAAGAAAGTTACTGGCTGATATGTCGGACACGGAGGAACACAATAAAGAAAGCCCAGAGACGGCAAGCATAAAACAAGACCCCTGACCTCTTTGTTATGACGAGATGCTCTCTCAGAGATGAGCTGGCCCTACATCTGGAAAGGTCACTGAACACACAAGGTCAGGCCGTCGCGATCCTGCAATACTCAACATCAAAGACAAGTCCAGCTCCTGTCATGCTCTCTCTGAGCTGGGCTGAAAACAACAGCGTTAATCCCACCGACCACTTGCTGACACTCTTACAAAGAGGACAGAGGTCAGCTGGATGTACGAACCCTAATAAGCTGTTTTGATTGTTGCAACTTTGTGAACTTAAAGTGCTGACTTAGATCAGCATGCACCCCCTCCCCCTTTTCCCCTTTGTGTCTAAAACGAATAGAAGAAATGTGCTTCTGCTCTTTATCGAGCATTTCTATTCAAAAGAAAATGCATTTTTTAAACCTCTGAAGGTAAAGTGAACATTTCTAGTTAAAAGAGAGCGAGACTCATGCTGAATAAATGATTCATGAGCCAAAAATAACGGCCTTCGTAATGACTGGATTTGCAGGGACCACATCAAAGCAAAATTTGATCAAATGCTGAAAATGTTTGTCAGGCCTGTAAGCTTCTTAGTTGTGAACTTTGAGGTCACTGTGGCCTCCTGATGGGAGAAAACATTATCAAATATGACCAAAGTAGAGAGGACTGATTTTTGGAAGTGCTGCCTACCTTCATTCATGCCCTTTCACTCACCCCATCTCTGAAAGAATTTTAATGGAAAGATACCGAGGCAGGCTTTTTAGAAACGGGATTATTGGGCAACTTCGTGCAGCTGCCCTCTGCCTAAGCTTCTCATGACAGCTCAGAAATGAGGAGGCTCTTATCATCTGTCATTACTTCTAAATCCCATGTGCCCCTTGCTATACACACCGACTGATTTAAAAACTGCACGTCTCTCCACAGAAACCCGAACCTCTGCAGCGACCGTCATCTAGGTGTCTGTTTGCGAAACTCTAGGAGTGGGAGTGTGTGTTTTAGTTCGTCATTGCATGTATTTACTTACATTTAAACGAATGGGGCTGATAGGTTTAACCCTGTAATTAAACACGACCGGCTGGATTGATTGTTGAAGCTGCGACTTATTAAACCAACAGCTGGGCAGAATCAGGAAAGCAGATAAGGAGCTATCTATGCTAAACTGGGCAGCCACAGTGGGATGTTTGTGAGGATTAAGCAGAGACTTTTCCAACATGACTGATAACAAAGAGAGAGCAGAAGAAGAAGGAAGTTACCAGATAAGACACTGGCGACACTGTTTTGCTCACTGGTTCATTTGAAAAATGTCTACAGTATCTAGCTGTCTGAATATATGAGGAAAAAAGGACACAGTGTACATTAAATATCAGTTTATTCAAATAAGATGATTAACTATAAGCAATCAGCAAAGTGAAAGTAAAATGGTAACTAAACAAGATTTATTTCTCATGTACAGACAGTTATAAGACAGAGAAATGAAATTGTTCAATGCAGCTGCAAGCTATGAGAAAATTCCATTATAGCAATATGTATTTTAAAATAATTAAGTGTAAAGGTTGCATTTTTATACATGCAGTACATACAGTGATTTTTTTACACTTTCAGATTCATTCATACATTGTTGTTTTTTTTTCTGTGTTTTTTGTCATAGTAATTACACACTCAGTGCACAAATGCGATCCAACTTGAATTAGGGGTTTTCTTACAATAGACTGCATTAGATCTTAACAGTTCTGGGAGGCTAAAGCTCTCTGTGTTTTCCCCAGGAATTCTCATTGTGCCTGGAGGAAACTCTTCTACACCAGGGTCATGACCTTTAAGGAGGCTGGCTGGAACCGACGAATCTTCTTCTTCAGGGCTCTGGAAGCTTTGATGCGGCAGGCTGCGGGCTCGGGGCGGGGTGGGAGCTGCTTGAGGGGCCTTCCAGCTGCGGTGGGTCCCAGCGCAGCCTCAGCCCACACCATGCTTCCCTCCTCATCGTGGCTTTCTGCCTGCTCTCCCTCGTACAGAGACAGGCTGCTGTCGGAGTCTGAGAAGGATTGGAAGCTTTGGCTGGACTCGCTATCTCCGAAGCGGTTGGTGGTGTTATCGCTCATCTCTCCCTCGCTGCTTTCAGCGATGGTGGAGTGAAACAGTGAGGCGCATTCAGCTGAATACTCAGACTCACACCTTGGGGGGTAGTGACTGGTAACGTGAAAGGGTGCTGGAGGGTATTTGGCATTAAGACTGTGGAGAAAAGAGCTAGAAGACACGGAGGACTGGAAGGGGAGTGCAGGTCGTATCCACTGGCCTGGCTTGGCACTCATACTCCAGACCATCTGCATGCTCCCTGGTGCCAGAGCGTGGGGCTCTTTTGACCTCAGACGCTGACCACACGAAGCCAGGAACATGTCCGCATCAGAAGGCCATTTGGCAGTCATCTGCCTCTTCTTCCTCTGCTCTACAGGCTGCTCATACTCCAGAGACTGCAGTCTGGGGCTTTTGCTGGACTTTGTAACCACATGGCTGGGATGCGACTTTGGGTGGGTCTTGTGGGCAGACATGAGTCCAGGACTGTAGAGGCTGGAGTCTGAGCCTGAACCCTGTCTGTATCCCTCTGTTTGACAGGTGGGATTTTTCTGGGTCGCTTTCCCCTTTCCCGATCTTCTGTGGTCTCCCTTTCTTCCAGTGCTCATCTCTCTGGTCCTCTCACAGAAGGAGTCAAAGTTTTGGTGCCTCGCAGCTCGAGGCTTCTCGTTGGTTTTCCTTTTCAGTTTCAAAGCCTTGCTTTTACGATCTGCCTGCCTAACTTTGACCTTCTGAGATCCTGCAGGCACAAATTTGGCATGGACAAACTCAGGTGAAGCTGTGTGACTGCTATGAACCTCAAAGCCTTGACTTTCCTCTGCACTAGAGCTATGGGTCATCACCGGTCTTTGCCTGTGATCCTTCCTATCTTGCGGCCTTGGCTCTGGATTTTCTCCACATCGTTTGTCAGAAAGGCTCTTTGCTACACTGCCATACCTTTCTTGTGGTTTATCATTTCTCTTCAGCGATGAATAGGTGACCTCATCAGAGCTGTACTCCTTTATGGCAGCAGGATAGGAGTACTGCTGTGGCACCTGTGGGCCTCTCACCGACTGCTTATGGTCTGCAATACTGACCAGCTCTTGGCTGGAGTATGCCATGCAGTGTCTCTTCTCTGTGAAGTCTAATGGAATGATGTTTGTCATCTTAGTTGGAGGAGGCTGCAGCATAAGCACCTCTTTCTGAGCCACTTCAGAAAAAACACTTTTATCTTCAATGGGTTTCCTGCAATAGTCACTGTGTTTCTCCAGAGTTCGACTTCCTGCATCACTCTGGATTTTGCTCAGACTGCGCTGGAGAAGGTTGTCAATGTAATGTGTCAGTGTCTTTGTCTCATAGGGCTTTTCTAGGGTGTTGTAATTGTTTCCTGGGGGTCCTTGACCCTCTAGTAGTCCATACATGCTTGCTTCACCCCCATTGGAAAAGATGGGACTCTGGAGAGCCACCGCGTGCAGGGGGCTGGGATAGTGGTACTTTTCAGTCCCAATGCGGGACTCCAGATTGCGCTGAAACTTCGGGTCCCCTGTGGAGGTCTTAAGATTTGGACACATTGGGGGTTTCTTTGCATCCGCAGACTTGTAGTAGCCTGGAACTTGAGCCAGCATTCTGTCAAGATCACCTGATGGAAACAAAAACAGACATTAACTTTCCAAAGCTCAGGCTCCTTTTACAAGAAGAAAGACTGTCTTAATAAAAAATTAAGAGATGTCGTTACCAGTTGACACAGGTCTTGGCCGCGCCTGTTCGGAGCCTGTAGCGCTTGCTCGGATCCTGCTGCTGCCCAGATGAAGGCCTGAACCCCGCGGAGGGTTAGGCTGGGTAGTGCTCTCATCAGCAGAACGTCGGCGGCATACATCAACTTGTGGTGGTGGAGGGCTAACGTGACAATTAGAAGGGCTGATGGGAGCGAGGAGAAGGCTTGTTTGTGAAGATGACAGGCTCTCGCTGTACACTGAATTGCACGAGTTTGACAGGGAGCAAGAGCCGCCATCACTGAGCTCATAGAAACCTTGAAAGAAAACGAACAATTCAATGAGGATCTTCTCAGTATTTAAGAGTATGTGTAGTAGGTTGGGTGTATGCTTTAATATAGTGTGCCACCACACCCGAACTTGGCCTGCTGTCACTCTCCAGCTGCTCCGTGGAGGCCTTGCTCACATCCAGCTTCAGCTCACTGATCTGCTGGTCCAGCTGCTGCAAGTGAGTCTTCAGGCCCACATCCTGCTTTCGAAGACGAGACTGAAAAACAGGCAACACATACAAAAGTGTGAGTGGTACACCCTAGAACAAAGACCGTCTCTAAAAAGATTTCCTTAGAAAGGTAGAAGATTTCTAAGCTACACAGTAAAGCTTCCCATGCAAACAAGGATTTCACTCAGAGTTTCTTTGTGCCAGTCTCTGAACAGGAAAATTGGTCTTAAAAGTCAAAGTCTATGTAAGTAATGCTGTAATTCCATTAAGATTAGGTCTGTTGTTTAGATAAAAGAAGCTCTAATGTAGAACCATCAGAAAAACAAAAGCGACTCAGCTGTGGCTGATGATTAACCCCAGCAGGACATGGGGGAGCATGGAAGAAGCAGTGGTGGATAACTCATTTCTCCCCCACAGCGAGGGGCTGGCCATTGTGTAAACTACTACAGGAGGAAAGCTTGGGGGTTGGGGCGAAGCACTGCTTACTTTGCAGCTTGAGTGGGGTATTTACTGTTACAGTGGTTCTTAAAGTGAAATCTCTGGAGTCAGTGCCTGCAAACACACTATTTTATGAATGCTACATTCTCTTGGAAGATCACGTTAGATCATCTGGTTTCTATTTAAACTGAGACCATTCTTGGAAAACTCCCAGTGGTTATCAGCATGATTGCAAAACGCAATTTAAACCTTATGCTGTCTGATGCATTTGACCAGTGCTGCATGTCAAGTATAGCACCCTAATCCCTTGCACTTCCTTTAAAATGCTTATAACAGCAGCCTGCATGGAAAAAGCTTGTCATGGAAAACTCCACAGAGCTCTCTGTCTCCACAACTCCTCTGATGAACAAGACTCCCTTGATTCTTATCCACAGCAAAAGTTCCATTTTTTTTTTAATTTCCCAGCATTAGTGGTTAATGATTGAGGTTTGACCCCCTGCGGTCCTCGTGCACCAAGTGCGCGCGCACACACAGCTAAAAAGTCCTCGGGTCCTGCAGTGAACCTTGATTTATGACACCCATCCTACTTCCTACCCCCAGCTGAGGACATAAAAGTGTGTCTGGTAATAATTGAAGGCGGACTGCACATGAGCATCAGCTGACGGAAACCCCTTCTATACAAATAAACTGTTTATTAAAAATAAATAATAAATAAATAAATGTGAGCACAGTGAAGCTCTCTAATATTTAATGAAAACTGCAATAAAATATCATGACAGCATCAAGCTGTGCATAAGCATAGTATCACAAAAGATTCTGTTGTTTTTATTCTTTATAGATTTTTAATGAAATGATATCTTACCAGCTGTTGCTTCAGGGCTGTCAGGGTCGCCTCCAGTCGCTGCTCCTCGGCCCCCATGAGCCGCGCACCTTCTGAGTCTGCATTGACCGAAGTGACCGGTTCTTCTTGGTCGACTCTCAGCGCCCAGTTCACCATATCGCTCTGTCTGTCCCGGAGAAGCTGCAGCTCGTGCAGCCCTGCCAGAGCAGCCTGCAGCCTCTCTCCGACCCTGCTGCGGTCCACTACGGCTGCTGCGCTCAACATCCCCATACAAGAGCCCTTCCTGCTCAGCATGCTGAATGATCAGCGCCGCCCGGGAACATCCAGAAACACAATGTCGTTAAGGATAACCGCTTCCCTTCTCCCCCGGCTCTTGTTGTGCTGTTTGGATTTTAAACTACCTGTTAGAATAAATTTTGAGTAGAGAATAGAGACTAAGCTCCTCCCACAGACAAAACGGTCCTCCTCCTTATTGGCTGGCACGTCGGTCCCAATAAACATCTGGTTCCAATCCTCCCCATTCAAGTCCTCGTTGACTGAAGCTGCCCAGGCATGCGCAAAGTTCATCTGCGTATTACCACAAGATACCGCAGACACTTTATTATGCGATTTCCATCATTCTTTTGTTGCTATTAATCTCTCCAGTAGCGGAGCAAAACAAAGATCCGGAATCATCTTTGTGGACATCTGCCAATGTTTTCAGGGAAAGTAGACATGTGAATAAAAACGACAAGTATTTCTGTAGTCACGAGACAACGCATTTAATCCCATCAGAGGCGTGAAATTCAACAAATTTGAGGCAGAAAGTTCATCTTTAAATTGGTGTGATCTCGATGGCGCTTTTGAAAAAAGTCTTCTTCAATATAATCTTCATCGGGTTAAAACTCACACAAATCATAGTTGTTCATTTTTGTTTTTATTGTTATTATTTTGGAAATGGATTAAAGATTAAACAAATGCAATAAAAGAGACTGGCCAGTTGATATAGACCAATGACAGATAAACAGCTCCATCGTGTGGTTGAACAGAAAGATACAGTTTATGACACTGGCTATTTTTTTTAAACTCATCATCTCTATAATGAGTTAAAAACAGCTGCTTTAAGCTAAGAAAATGACTAATAAACTCAATTTAGGCTTTTAGAAATTAAACTGCATTTTATTAAGGGATTATAACGACACAGCATTTAAGAATGAAAAGCAATGCCTCACCTACCTCGTGTCACTAAGTGTAGCAGCACAAAGTGGGAAGGTGGTGATGACTATGGATAAACTATGAGAAAATGTATACAGAACTGAAAAGAAAGACAATGATTTTTGATGAGACAGTACTGATATTGTAGGGTCTAACAATATAAAGCAACTTGGGGCAACTCTTGTTGTCAGTTCATGTTGTACAAATAAAGTTTATTTGATATAATATGAATCACGTGGAATGCCCACCAATTACATACAGTGTAGTTTATACATATATTTAATGGGTGAAAAAAAGCCAAAGTTAATAGAGTCAACGATTGGAACAAATCTACACACCCGAAACATTGGAAAGCACAACTTCAAATAAAACCATTCTATGAAGATAAACTCCACAGTATCTACTTTTGAGTAAAAAATGAAAATGTTGTGCCTTATCGGATGAATTTACATATACAGTCACAGTAAAAAGGAAGAAAACTCAAGCTTTCATGTATCAGGACATAATAACAATTATCTCTTTCTAACCAGGTTTTAAATTAAGCAATTACAACCTCACATGAACAACAACACATGCCAAGTTACACTATCATTTTTTATTTAACAAAAAGAGTCAAACTACAGAAAGAGTGTGTGGAAAAACTGCATACGACCCATGATTCATGACCTTGTAGAACAAACTTTGACAAAAAATTGAAGTACTTGTTTTCTGTGTGGCTTTATCAGTGTCTCACCTTGTTGTGGAGGAATTTTGACCCACTCTTCTTTACAAAATTGCTGAGGTCAGTAAGGTTTGAGGACATTTGTATATACACAGCTCTCTTAAGGTCCCGCCCCAGAGGTCTGGGATTGTTGTCGATTGCTGCTGTGCTTGGGATCAGTGTTGTGGTGCATGGCCCAGTGTTAACCACACTTTAGCTGTCAGGCAGATGGCCTCACATTTGACTCTAATATACTTTGGTATACAGCAGAGTTCATGGTCAACTCGATGACTGAATGTTTTCCACTTGTGAATAATCTTCCTCACTGCAGAATCATGGAATTGGCATTTTTTGAAAATGGCCTTATACTCACTTCCCAGTCAGGTTGGTAGTAACTATTACTTCTTTAAGGTCATTACTGATGTCTTTTCCTCCATGGCACTTGAGCGTCAATAGCACTTAAAAGGGTGTATTTACAACGTTGAATTCTCTCAATTTTTTGTGTGTTTGTCACACTTAAATATTTCAGATCATTAAACAACATAAATTAATTGTGGCGTATCGCATCTTTGGAAAGCTGATTTCAATTTCTCCAGCCACACGCAGGCCTGGTTACTGCCACACCTGTTCAAATTCAAATTCAAATTTTATTTGTCACGTACACAGTCATACACAGTACGATATGCAGTGAAATGCTTAGACAACTGCATATCGTACATATCGTTCTCGATCAAGAAACTTGAATTGGACCTGCCTTAAAAGGCAGTCATCATGCTGCAATCAGAGGAAATTCAGAAACAAATGAGAAACAAAGTAATAATCTTGAAAAAGAGGTCTTTGATCTCAACGGGACATTCCTGGTTAAATAAAGGTTAAATAAAAATAAATAAAAATAAAAATAAAAGGTTATAAATCCATTTCTGCAACAAAACATGGTGAGAGCCATTATCCACAAACAGCAAAAACATGGAACGGTGGTGAACTTTCCCGGGAGTGGCCGGCTGACCAAAATTACCCCCTAAGACTGCAGTGATGTCTCATCCAAGGGGTCACAAAAGACCCCAGAACAAAATCCAAAGAACTGCAGGCCTCATTGCCTCAGTTAAGAAGAAAGAAAGACTCAGCTGCTGTTTCAATAACTAAGAAAAACAACCTACTTGATTTTTGCCAGAAATCAGATAAGAAATAAATGACAGAAAATTACTGAGCCACCGCTTCATGCTATGGGGGGCAGCATGCGACTGTTCATTTACAATTAGATAAATAATATACATTTATTTATTTAACAAAAACTACACCGAAATGAAGATACATTGTGTGGAAAAAATAAGTACATCGTCACTGCTTTTATAGGGATAACAGAATAAGTAGCATCTATTTACTGCTAGTCAAATGAGCAGTGCTTGATTGACTGATCATCATCAAGCGTGAGCAAAATTTTGGCAGTTTGCTGATCTGGAGCATTCAGGTGTGCATTAACTCAATGCCACAATAAGAAAAGATAGAGGGCCAATAATGAAATTATATAAACATCCATCCATTTTCTTTCGCTTATCTGGGGCCTGATCGCGGGGAAACCAAAGTGTTCCCAGGCCAGCCGAGAGATATAATCTCGCCACGTGTCCTGGGTCTGCCTCCGGGCCTCCTCCTGGTGGGACATACCTGGAACACCTCACCCAGGAGGCATCCTTGTCAGATGCCCAAATGACCTCAACTAGCTCCTTTCGATGTGGAGGAACAGCGGCTCTACTCTGAGCCCCTCCCGGATGGCCGAACTCCTCACCCTTCGGAGAAAACTCATTTCCACCGCTTGTATGGGCGATCTTTTTTCTTTCGGTCAGTACCCAAAGCTCTAAGGGTAGGGATGTAGCTCGACTGGTAAATTGAGAGCTTTGCTTTTACACCATCAATTGCTACCTTATTGTGGTGGAGGGGTTTGTGTGTTCCAGGGATCCCAGGGGCTTTGTTGTTGGGGGCTTTTTGTCCTCTGGTAGGGTCTCCCGTGGTAAATTGGCCACAGTTCACACTGCCTGGGATAGCAAGACCCTGTCTTGGAGCAAGGCACGGGGAGGGTGCCCAAGGGTGAGCGTCTGATGGCCGGGCCTCAGTCCATGGCATAGCCCAAAAAAAGGGACATGTGCTCACCCTCCTGTTGCCCACCACCCGCACACATTGTATGCTTTGCGGTGGAAGGGGGCAGAGACCCTTGCGGGCCAATCCCCAGCTACCAAGACTAGCGACGAGGACATGGAATATATAAGCAATTATTTCCAACATTAGTTAATTAGTTTCCAATTGTAATTCATTAATGATATATTTACATTATTATTTAATGACAAATTTATTTAATTCATTTTGGCATTTGTGGCCCTTCAATGAAATATCAGGAATGATTTAAAACAAGCAATTCTTGTAGTCCATCAGTTTGGGCAGCGTTAAAAGCAGGTGTAATGTGTTTTTACTATGACTGGACATTGCTGCTGTTCACACTGAATCACAGGTGGAAAATCAGGCTGCCCGAATTGAAAATAAATGTTTGTAAGTGCTAATAAAACAAGCCTCAGAATGAAAACAAAATGAGGCTAATGAGGCTAATTAGTTCTTTGCCTTATATAGTGTACAAAGGTTGCAGCCTTGTTCTATCATGGAAATGTTAGTAGACTCCTAACAGTATGACTCGCAGAACATTTGAGAAAAAAACGAGTAAATTAATTAATTAGTTAAATATATACACAGTTAATCAAATATTAATTTATTTCATTTTAACATTTAATAAACTATTTATCTGTTCATTTCAATTTTTAATTCATTAATGACACATTAATCAACTCTAACTCCACCCATACTTACACATACCCACATGCATGCTACATGGGATTAAGAAAGCTTGACTAACAACAACATGGCTTAAAAAAAATGAAGACACCAGACACTAGAGGGTGGTGTTACACAACTTCTCAATTTATGTGAGAATCCTTTTTACACTTTGCTATATTGTTGGTGCATACACTTTTATGGACGTGGCATTATCGCTCTCACCTGGAATTCTGATCCTGGATGGAAAAATAAAGCCATGTCACTCCTTCACTATGTAGCGGATCGTGAAACATGAAGATTATTTTTAAGATACAAAGCTAAAATCATTTGTTTACCAACCTCTGATTGCACAAACACATCCGCATCACTTTGATAGAACACTTTGGCAGGACCCCCATCAAGATGCTCACATTATAGCAAACATATACAGTGCATTGTGAAGCCCACTCCTTACAGGGATAGCGTCATGTCCTTGTGATGGTGCTGGAATAAAACACTGCTTTGTGATGCCTGGATGTAGCTGTGCCCTCATCGCCTTCAAAGCACTTCCTCCAATGTGACATCACTTGGGGTACTGCTCCAAAAATGTCCCCCCTTTAGCAGGCAAGTACGTACCTAGTTTCTTATCCTCTTCCACTTGGACTTCCAAAAGCACATTTAACTACTTTGCCAGGCCAAGTCCAAAAATATCTATCTTTGTGTGCCTTTTTTTTGCGTGCTGCATTTATCAGCATATTTTCCATCCTCCCACTTTTTCCACACACTTAAGGTATGATAAAACAGACAAAAGCACATGGGTGCAGATCCCTTTTATGGTATTCATGACACTTCTTGAAAACAGCCAAGACAGGACGAGTGTTTTCTACATGCTCAGGTAGATTTCAGAAACAAAGCAGCAGACGATGATGCCACAAACAGGATGCGCGTGATGGAAGGGGTAAACATTAGGTGCTGTCATATGTGGGAGGGTGAGAGGAGGAGGACAGGAGTGGATCCATTGTTAGCTCTGTGTACATGGGAAAAAAAGCTTTTTACATGTAGGCATTTTGACCTTTTAACTTCAAAAGATGAAAATCTGATATCATAGACAAGACACAGGCTTAAAAAAGAAGCAGAATTCCTCTGAAGGGAGTTGCTGATTTTAAGTTATTTCCTGGCCTTGTTGTATTGTCACATCTTTCTGTGTACTGTTGATCTTGTCAGGGGATTCCCATGAAGGCTCACTAATTGACAATCCAGGTAACAAAGCCAAAGATGGGGACTTTCAGAGATCAAAGTGGCCCCTTGTATCTGACAACAGAGCCTCCCTTGCTTTGCCACCTCTGGCCACCACAACACGAGTATCACTCGCTGCACTGAATGAATGAGTCTTGTAGAACCTCACATGGCGAAAACTGCTTTTTTGATGTTAACACGCGGCTGCTCACCAGTCTCCTTCCTTCACTAGAGTTACTTAGAGAGATTATGGCATTAGATTTTATGTCCAAAGTGAGTTTTACTGGGAAAGTTAATGCATCTGTCCTTCATCTGCAGCTTCTTGCACATATATGTGCTCTTAAAAGAAAGGCTGGCGGTAGAATCGCTCTCTGCTGCGGTTTTGTATGTTATGAAACTGTTGGCTTACTTTTAATGCCTCAAGTGATTTTTAATCTAAAGAGATCCAACTCGATCTCGCCCATGAGACATGTCAGGAATTCCAGCGGGCTGCCTGGGAATTCATTGCTCTCAAAGTTCCAAAACAGAAAGCAGAACTGACATTTGTTGATCCAACTTATGTTACTGACCACACTCAGAACAGTTCCCAGGAATTTTTGTTTTTTACAAGGTATTTGAGATATGTTCTGCTTGTGTCTACAGTTACTGACTTAAGAGCAAAGATCAGACAGTCACTACGCAATCCACCATGTAAGTTTCCAATTCATTGCCAGCGGAGCAGATCCAAGATTTTGTCTCTTGATGAAATCCCAGATTAGAGGTTTGTGTGTGTGTGTGTGGGTTTTTAGCCACGAGTTGTCCACGATAAAACATATTGAATGGCCTGTCTAATATTGTTAGAATTCTCCTTTGGGTTAGTTTCATTACTCAATCGGGACATTTATTTAAATAATAAAGAGAGATATTCATTAAAGCAGGCATAACACGGGTTCCCTCAGGTAGAGCATTTAAATCCTGAAAAGCTTATATGAGGTTTGTAAAGATGTCATAGTTTAAGAAGACCCGGAGGATAATTTAATTTTGAAAGGTACAAAATAAATCTTGGGGGCGCATGGGCGTATCTCCAGTGTTGGACCGGACTGATGGTATCGCTCTCTATCATCTTGTCTTGTGTGCTGAACTAACTCTTTAGACTTTCATTTGATTTGCCCTCTGAGTGCAGAAACCCCGCACAAGAGAGAGACCTTTATACTGCAGGCTCGCAAAATTATCTCCTCATCAAATTTTATTTGGGTTGAGCAAATTTTTGTTTATTCAGCAAGTGAAGGAGACTGGCTTCCACGCTGTACTCCTGCAAATCATAAAGACATCAGTCTAAATTAACTGATTTAGTATTGCCTTACCTTTTGAATGCAGTGTGCTGCTTTCAGCCAAGTTCCACTGGATGGTCTATACCTCTTGTGTGACAAGCTGGGAAAGCTGTTTGGAAAGTCCCCCCCCCCACACACACACACACACTTATGTATCCTCAGTGGGATTGGTCAAGGGGCACAGTGTGCTGTGCACAATCGGCACAAATGTGGAGTTTAAAAAAAAAATCATATTTATATGTTTACACCTGCTTCACTCTCACCCTCATATATTTTATAGAGATTTGAGATAACTTATGTGTACCTATGTGTACAGTATGCATGTCTGTTTGGGCTTCAGAAGGAGAAAAACAGAATTAAGACGTTAGTCTGAAAGACATCATTTACCAGGGGAATGGTTACATTTCACGCATGAATGTAAAAGTGTCAAAGTCCATACAAGGGACACTTATCATGGAGAGTCTCAAATGGCCTGTATCTTTTCATAGGCATGGAGACATTCATCTGAGCAGTGGAAGGCTTGGACATCGTACTTAGCTAACCCTGTCTGCAGTGCCCTGGAGACCCATGCTACTCCACAGACTGCAGCATAGGGAATAAACTGAATTCCACACGTGCTAATAAAAAAGAGAATTTTATTATTGCTAATTAGATTTAAATTAGATTAAATAGTTTTACACAGACCACACAATGACACAGTCCACATATTTCCTTGCTGTCATCTCTTTGCTTTGTTTCTAGCCAAACAACAGCAGAGACCAGACACTTTAATTTTCTGCTTTTTTCCAATTGCTGCAGCTGAAAAGATTGTTATTCCCATAAACTGTATATAAAAGAGAGATTTGGTCCCAGGGTCTGTGCTGTGAGCATAGAAGTGACCTAAACTTCCAATTTTTCCAAAGGCCTGCAGGGGGTGACTCCTCTGGCTGTGAAAAAAGAAAGACGGTACAGGAGTCCATGGGGAAAAACAATGTCTCAGTAAAGAGTTTATGGTCTCAATTACCTTCAAGTCTTATTTCATAGAGCATGGTGTTCATTTTGTAAATTATGATCCCATTTACAGTAAAACAGAAGATAGAGCAGGGTATTATTTAGGGCATGACAACCTTGTGATTAACAAGTTGCTACTCAGTGTGTAATGTTCCTTGTTTTCTCAATCAGATTCATCACTCACATCTACATATGAATTAAAAAAAGAAAGAAAGAACAAAGAAGATTAAATAAAAATACTTAAAATAAGGTTTTACAACAGGAGTCTACAAACCAATAGGCGATGACACAGCGGCATGTTTTTATATACAGTGTAGTAGGGGTGCTACTTCTGGACAGAGTTGAGCAATAGCCTTAGGATTTGCAACGAGGTGGAGACTGAAGGTCACTGACATTTCTTCTTTTTTGCCAACAAAGATAATTGAACAGTAGTGGTTGAAACAACAGCTCACTTCTCTGGTCCAACTCCTGCCCAGATTGAAATGAGCTGACAACAATGGAACGGTTTGCAATTAAAATTCGAACAGATATTAATGCAGTGAGCACCCTGTATGTGACTCTTGTTTGTAGCTACAAGTCTACTGCAGAAGACCATTTGATTTTAGCCATTAACTGATCGATCGGTATCCACATTCATAGTTGCCAATAAATGAAATGGAAAAAAATTGAAGAAGAGATGGGAGAAACACCATTCAGCCATGTTATGAGTGCTGATGCTGTCCACTAGAGGGCACTCTGCGAGTTTGTTGTCAGCAGTATGCAACAAACACCTAATTTTATCTGGTGTTTAAGGCTACGTTCACACTGCAGGCGAAAGCGCATCAAATCCGATTTTTTTGACCCTATGCGACCCATATCCGATCATGGTGTGACAGTGTGAACGGCACAAATCCGATATTTTCAAATCCGATCTGGGTCACTTTTGTATGTGGTACTGAATCCGATACATATCCGATGTTTCAGAAAGCGACTGCTGTGTGAATGGTCAAGTCGCATTAAATCCGTCTTTTACGTCACTGACACAAGACAGACGCCAATTATCAGCGCCAGAGAAGTGCCCGAGAAGACATCGTGAACGCTTCCTGGCCATCCGGTGAAACTGCTGGGAAGACAACGTTGGAGAAGCATTAACATTTTATTTGTACTGCATAATCTGCAGATTCTGACAGAAATCTGCAACTATCCTTTGAAGCACCGCTCCTCTAAAACAGCAATAAGGATCATTATTAGGTTATTTACATTATTATGTAAATAACAAAATAACTTAAAGTAAAAATTGGGAAACATGAAGTCCGAAGTCTTTATATTAAGGGCCATCAGTCAAACAATATCGTTTGCTCTGGGTCTAAACAGAGCGAGTTGTGTGTGACGTCTTCTTTTGCGCATGCGGGCCGCTTTGAGCGTTCACACTAGAGCGCATTTGCTGTGGCATTTTATTTGTAGGATTCATCACGCCATCACTTAAACACCTGACAGCAGTTTTATGAGAAAAATTAGAAAAGATTCTGACCCCCCAAAATTCTCTGATATTAGTCCGAATATCAGCCACTAGCAATAAATTTGAAAAATTAAACATGTTCTGTTCAGGTCTAGGAAAGACTAGAAAAATGGCAGCGAGGGGCTGATATCAACAAGAAATTATTGGCTATGGGTAACACAATAAGCCAGCAGTCACAAAAACTTTCCACTGTAAACTGTCTGCAAGTTGTTCCAAGTTGTCCTGCTGTTTGAGTTGTCTACATTGGTTAGGGTAGTTTCTCGCCGTTTCTCCTTGGCTTTTGAATGTAATCATTCTGTGATTCCATGAAGTACACAGTGATTCATTCAGTGCATGAAGCTGTAATGATTGGGGGCTGTGCAGATGGCAGAAGACGGGCATTGTGAAGAAGAATAACGCAGACCACCTAATTTAAAATACATTAGAAATGAATGTGAGCTGCTTACATTTTCGAATTGTGAATTTGGTTCAGAATTAATTATTGTAAACTATGAAGGGCAGCTAGCCCATTTGAATCTGTATGAAATTTACTTTAACAGACACACACACACAATGTGTGAAGCTGCACAATCCTGACCATGACACACATTTGTGGTTCTGAGTCAAAAGTCAAGCCAAATACAATCAGTGTGCCGCTATCACATTTCAAAAACTGATCAAAAGTGTAAGTATACAATACAGGCTTTTATCCACTGTCTCTCTATTGCACAAATGCTCGTGAAGAGAGGAAGTTTTGTTTTCCACCCAGCTTCTGTTATCGCCATCCAGTGAAGGGAAGTTCTGTTGTTAAAGAGAGCTACGTGTAATTTGTTGTGTCCTTTCTCCTGCATTCGCTGTTTATGTATGTTTATCACAATGGTGGTAGGGACATAGAAGCTTCTTTTAGCTACAACAAGTAAATCTCCTCTCCTCCTTTCGGGGGGACAGAGCATGTTGCTTCTTGTACACAGGAACACCAGCAGACATTGCTTTAAGCCATCACAATGAAGTTACAAGACAAACTCGGGAGAACCAAACCTGCCTTGTCTAAACCTCCCTCATGTCCGATCGGAATCTGATTTTGGCATCAAATCTGCGTGAGATGAGTTTGTGCTGAGATCTGTTGCTGGCTTGATAGGAACATAACCACAGGCTATACAGGCTGAGTGCTGAAATGCTGCAGCATGCAGGTGTGCAGTTTTAAGGGGCCTCTTTATTTGCAGAATCCCCTCCTGTGGGGAGTGTGACAGAACTGCTCATGCCCCTAGGCTAACGTTACAATACATCTGTCCGCGCAGAATGGTCGAATTCATCAAATGTGCCCCCGACTGCCCCACTCCCCTCTCCCTTATACACAAATAGAAAAATGTGAGCCCCTGCTTCAGCTCTCTGTTTTTGAGACATGAGAACCTTGCTGTTTGTCAAGACAAATCGATGTGCTGTGTGATTTGTAACCACAACCCGCAATTCATCAAACTGAGGCAAACTGCTGCTCTTTCCCTCCTTGATTGTAGTCAACAGGAAAACTTCAGACTCAGGTGATCCTGTGCCCCTCGGACGAGCAGATTCTTCAGTGTGAATGTGAGAAAATTACACCTGATAGGTGGACGAGCTGAGGCGGATATCGGCGCAAGGAGGCTCAATGAAAATAATACATCACAGCAAATTAATTGAGGAGATCAATCCGAAACCTCAGCCTGACCCCTAAACACTTGATCCTAAACCCTTTCCCTCCTCTGGTGTGCTAATCCTCCTAGAGCCCTCCACGGGAGCTCATGTGGTCGGGAAGCAATGGACCAGAGCCCAATGAGGCTGACAGCACCAACACAGCTGGCCTGCTGAATCAAAGGTTGGGACTGGGACCCGCCTTGGACGCTCTTTCACACAAGTGATGATTGCCAAGGAGAATGAAAACCCTCTCCTGCCCCATGCCCGTGTTGCGCCGGCCCCTTCAGAAACCACACTCCATAGTTAACATTATGTGCTAGCTAGTGATCCGATGGCCGTGAGAGGCATACGTGAGTGTGTTTCATTAGACAAGGGACCACACAAGACTGTTGTTCGGTATTTCCATAAACATTCGAAATAAAAGGCAAGATCTATCAAGAGCACCAGATTAAAGTTTGATTTTGCACAAACAAAGGCTCAGGGCTGCGTTCCCAGAGCCATCATAGAGCGAAAGTCCGCTGAAAAATGTACCTTTTTGTTTTTGAGGTGTTTGCCCACAACCTCTGCAACTCACATGTCTTTAAAATTATGAGCAGACTTTTACTGAGGCCCAAACGGGGAGAACAAGAGCCATTCTAGAGCGTCCTGTTTCCCAGGGCTTTAGTTTTATTGTATTTTCACTCCGGAAGCCCACTCACGAACACTAAATCAGCAAATTTATCTGCTATTTAAGGTAGAACGAATCGAACAAACAGAGCTCAGCACAGTAAGAAAAACAATTGCTGCTAACCGCTCTCTGAGCTAGAGCAATTATGCTTCCCTCCTATCAGGAAAAGAGTAAGAATTAGGAGTGTTTGTAACAAGATAATGCGCAGCAAATGTTTGCAAATTCCTCAGCATTACTCCTTACATATCTAAAGAATGAGAGCTCTAAACTGTACTGGCAGGCCGTTACTCAGACCTTATATGCTGAATGATATCCTCCTTTGACCAAGACTTGACACCTAATATAGAGGAAGCCAAAGGTCAAGCTGTGGAGCACATGGAGTCATTTATAAAATGTCAGAGATCGGTTGTTGGAGGCTGTGGGAAAGTATTATCTGTTGGATGGCTTAAATCCTCCATCCTAGCTTGTCCTTTCTCCTCAGAAGATTCGGCTCACATTATGTTTATGGAAGCAGGGGTGGTGGGGTGGGGGCACATTCTGGTGTAGCAGATGATGGAGCTGTTCTTTTTTCCTAGTTATTATTTATTAGTAATTAATTTGCTGTATTTATTGGTCATGTATTTCTCCCCAAAAGACCTACAAATCATTAAATCCTTCTAGGATCACATATCAGGGAGAGTATTTAAAATGGAACAGCCAAGCGACTATTTAAATAAGCGTTCAAGCTCTGAATTAATGTATCACTGTGTTTGGTTGGCAAATAGATTTTGATGGAGTGGCTGATAGCGCAGACGTGTTTCTGGACAAGACTGGGTGCTGAGTTCCCCAGCTTCTAGAGCCAAGAGCTAAAACACGTGAGCAGAAGAGGAAAATTTGGGGGTGAAATTAAAAAAAAAAAAAAACTCCATCCCTGACATTTTCTTGTGGTGAAAAAGTTGTGAACTACAGGGGAGAAGCAGAGGCCAAGGCGCCATAATATAGCCCTTCTCTCCAAGGCCAGGTCTGACGCAGGGAGTCCGACGCTTTGCAGGTCGGGACAGAGCAGGTCTGTGTGGTGAGCCAACCACAGAAACTCTGTCACCTCTGTGTGCCGCATGGAAACCCCTGTGTGCTGTCGCGGACAGCATCCCGCAACAGCCACATATTGATTCTGTCGATCTGTGAAGCATCAGCTGCATTTTGTTTCCCACATAAAGGTACTTAACAAAAGCTCCTGGTTTAAGAAACTGTAAGAACTCGCTTGATTAGGTGAAATATCTGCAAAACATTTCCCTTTGTTTACTACCCCAAGTCCAAAAAAAGTTGTGATGCTGTGCAATGCCCAGTTTACACTTCTGCTGGGAATCTTTGTAGAGGTTATGACACAATCTAGCTATGTCGCTAATGTTGTTTTTGCTTGTGCTGATGCATTACTTGTTAAAAATGACTTTTTTCCTTCCTGGTTACACTTTGCTGTGTCCATTTTTTCAGGTGCAGATCTATTTGTCCCTCTAGTTTTTCCATTTCTTTGTGCATTCCCTCAAGTCCATTCCAACAATTTCAATAATTTTCCTCCAGGAATTTGCTGATATTTTGAGTGGAGTATTATCCTTCATACTGGAACAACTGGTTGTTATTCCATCACTGAAACATTCAAAATCTGTAGTGTAAAAGTAGCCTGAAATGCACAGAAGGAATTGTCAGATATGCATGTCAGGTTACATTGTAGGTTTTTGGCATAGGTTTCAAAACTGAGGAAAGGGGTTCATTTAAAAACACGTCTAAAAAAAGTTGGGACAGAGGGAAATATGACAATATCATATGATGTATGATCCATATGTTGTCAAATGGTGAAAGGTCTGGACTGCAGGCAACACCTGGACTCTTCTAGTATGAAGCCATGCTGTTGTAATATTTGATTTTGATTTTTTGAATATTCTTGCTGAAATATGCAAGGCAGTGCGTACACGTGGTAGATATATATATTAGTGAGCTGATGTTCCAGGCTGAAAAATGCAGGAAAAATAAGAAACGTTAAAATTATAAACAGACAGAATGTTTTGCACTACAGAAAGTCAAACTTTGCTTTTCAAAAGTTTAATCATTACATTTTTCTGTGTCAGCGAGCTACTTGGTTTGGTAACCAGCTGTTCATGTTTCGTACGTAACCAGAATATTTTTTTCAGTTTTTCTTGAGTACTAGCCAAACAACCATTACTATTGATATCTACTATTGAGGGTTTCAAATCCTTGTAATTATATACATGTTGGAATCTATCAATTTCTGCTTGTTTGTAATTTTAATATTTAGCTCTGATCTTGCAGTGTTTTAGTGGTGAAGTAAATAAAATAAAAACATTTAAAATTTTATATCTTTGTTCAAGAGAGACTAAAATAACAACAATATTCAGGATATGATAGAGGGAAAATGATCAGTCACAACTTTGCACTTCTCAAAAAAAACCCACTCAATATTAGCTGAATATGAATAAACACTGTGCAAAAGTAATGGGCCACCCCTTTCTTTATAATTTGCTAGGAAAATGGGAAAGCTATTTATGGACTGTTAATCTGGAATACCCAAACACTGCCAATGCAGTAAAAGCATCCAGGGGAACACTATCAGTCATTGATTGGCCTCCCTGCAGCATGGGGACACCATAAGACCCATTGCCACTGATTTTCAGTGTAATTTGGCATACTTCAGCCTTTTCTCCCTGTCCCTTCTTCAAGATTGGCTTCTTGACAACCACCCCTCCACTGAGTAAATTTCTGATTAACCGTTTGCGATCAATAAATTGATCAGATCCTTTATCAGCTCTTGGGTGGATGTTTTCTTTTCCCATTTCATGACTTTGATATACCACTCATTTCCTGTAGTATTTTTTTTAAATGTGCCACTTCTTCTTTTACACTTTACACTCTTTACATTTGTCCAGTTTCCTCAAATTTTTTAAGGAAAGGCTGAACACTATGCTGAGAGATGCTATGTTTTTAGGTAATAGCTCTTAGGAATGATCTTTTACTTTATGCCTTTTAAACTATGTGATCTTTGGCATTTTACACAGATTCAACTTAAGAAATTGGAACAAATGATTTTATGATTGTTTTTTGATTGTTTTTTTTTTTTGCAACAGGCTGCTTGAAACAAAGTGCATAAATATATAATTTACAATTCGTTATTTGCAAAGTTGTCATTTATATGTAGAAACAACACTGCTTCATCTGGATCAGGTGTTGAATGATTCATAGGTCAGTAAAAAACCCCAAAACATTTCTCTGAAAATGGTCAGATGGACTGAAAATGAGTGAAAAAGCTGCCAAAATAGTGCAGAGGAAAAACCTTCATAAAGCCTGGAGAACTATTGCTCAAGACCACTTTCAAAAAAATACAATAAATCTGGCTCCTTGAAAGGAAAATAAAAAGAAATGAGTGATGGCTCAAGGCTTCTGCAAAGTACTGAATTAACGTGTAATTAAACGTGCTTTTTAGTAAAATACTTCAGGAGCTGCCACTTATGGTGACCTTTCATAACATTTTAATTTCTTTATGGAGACCCGGTCAAAGTTACTGTATATCACCAAATATTTTTTTAAATCATGACCATTAATTCCAAATTTACCAACATTTTACCTTTTACCAAGCCAAGATAAGGGAAACAGAATATATTAAAAACTTCAATATGCTAGCATTCTAGCATGCTAGCATTCTTATTATTGACGTGTTAGCATACATAGCATTATGTCAAAATACAAACTAATCAGTTTATAGCCTATATGTAAAGACTCATGCTGGGTGTTGTAAGTGTACCACAAGAAATTACTGTCAAGAGCAATGCTTCTTCATCCAGGGAAATAGAGCATGTTTTGTTGTGATAGAATCTGTCTTAGCTTCCGACAGCATGCTGGAGATACAGTGAGGTGCAGCTACGTTAGATCATCCTGCCAGGCTAAACCACATTTGCTGATTAGTTCCTATCTGCCCTCTGCGTGATACGGATGTGCACGGCGAAAAGGCCAGAATATCTCTCTGAGCTATGTAAACTCACCACTGCTGGTCATGGCGCAACAACTCCTTCCCCCACAGATCTGCTCCGAGAGACAATGGCAAAGGTAAAGAACAACATGGCTCTATTTTGCAGGATGAGTCACAGATAGTGTCATCACCACGATGAGATGAAGAGGAAAGTGCCAGGGTGCCATGTCTTTATCGTGACTGCTCATCTCTCGCCCCGCTACATGGCTATGCATGAATGGTTGGTGATAATTTAGTGTAATCATAAATATGGGTAAAGATTGCCTCATTACCTCGTTATCTACCTCAATATCTGGCGGCAGGTTCTAAGAAATGAACGCTCATGTTGCAACTTGATGAAACTTATTAACCCTGATTTTGCGTTAGATAAGATGAGCACAGACTAAAGCCTTGTGAAATGGTCAGTGTAAGTGGCTCCAGCCCTTTGGAGGATCACAAAACGTAAATGAATTTTAAACCACAGTTTCTGTTTAAGCTACATTTCTTGGATTTTATACCGCACCGCTTGAAGTTACCATCATGCCACACACTCTGTGGCCTGTGGCACTGGATGGTTACATCACTCAGTTACATCGACTTGGGTCTAACAGGGAAATGTTACAGCATTTCCCTGTTAAAAAAAGAAAAGTGAGTTTATGCGTGTGTAAGAGATATCCATGACTACAATCAAGAGCATGCAATAGGGGCTTTGCATATGGGAATATGGGCTTGCGTTACCTGGGGCTGAATAGAGTCTGCGAGGCATGTCTCGGTGGCTAAAATGAAGAGGTACATTTAAATGCTAATGAAAAACATTAATGATATGCAAAGAAAAATATCAGGATTGGAAGCAGCGTGGGGAGCCACACACAAATAAGTCACATATAAAAAGCCAATAAAAACTTCATGCAAAATGAGGCATGAATGCTTTCTTGTGCCACCAAATATTAGATTATGCAAGTAATCCTTTCAGTCAGTGATGGCTTGGAATTTGAGGAGGCACCGAAGGCCAAGCCGTGTCAAGCCATCGGCTCCTTTCGCCAGCTCGTCCCCACTATTTGTGATTGATGACTATGGCTTGCACATGACCTAGCACAGTGAGGAGCCTCTTGAGCACTGACCAGCACTGAACAGTGCAGGGTTTTACTCGGTTTACATCATGATAAAAACAGTCATCACCCTCCCTCATATTTCCAATACGTTGATGTTTTCTTGAACGCTGAAAAACATCTTGATATCGCAGCCTTAGATCCTCTCTGTAGGGACTCATAAACTTTACATTTTCAATCAGATGAATTTAGCGCAGACTTCCAACTAGAGCATGGAAAAATACGCTTTTGGTTGATGTCTCCTTCATGGTTTTGATTTCAGCTGTTGTCTTTTGTTGCCAGATATTCATCAGAGTTGCAACATAACCTACGTTGTTGATATTTTCATGGAGAAAAACCTTCGTTCTGCTGGGCTCAAACCCAGCATGGCAACAACTCTGCATTCACGTGCCAGCTGTGAATGTCACACCAGGTTTTATTGACAGCTGCAATGATTGCGTTTCATATATACTGTAATTACCACAGTCAAAATATTGTCTCAAGGCATGAGAAATGCTAAGGGGCAGGAATCTACGCAAAATACACACACAGCTGAGGCTTTGGGGTTTTTTTTGCTTACACTGGTAATGCAGGCTTTTCAGTGAATTTTAGAGAAACCTGCGTCATGCGTGCACGTTTTGGCGTGGAATTGTTCATGTTGAATCATTTTAACGTGACAAATCACTGGTGGAGGGACAGAGATGAAGATAACAGATAACAGAGCGGTGATATGAGAGTGTCAGAAGGGAAGACAAAGTGAGAGAGAGTGGGTAGCGCCTCGCGTTCTTTGGAGTGCACGTCTGAGCTCTGAATTATCTCTTGTGTCTCGGCAGACGAGGCAGAGGGCTAGGGTATCTGTGCTGGTGACTGTACATGAAACATTCCACGCCGGGTTCAGGACGGGGTTCCTCTTGACTCGTCGTCCGTCATTGCATAAAGCTCGCTCTCAGCTGTGAAGCAGCCAGTTCTTTTGTTAACGGCGCGGCGAGCAGTAAATTATCATGGTACTCGCTCACTGTTGAAAGCTCCATCACCTCCCTTTTTCCCTGTCTCCCTAATCCACCTCTTGTGAACATCTGCTCCGATGGCCCACGGAGCACAAGCTCATGCCAGAGCTATTGTGCGCCACACACAGCTGTGGCTGAAGCGTCTGTCTTCACCTCAGTAACATTGCAGACGAACTAAAGAAGATAATCTTTAAAAGAAATGGCAGGTAAATACCTGCATGCTTTTTTTTTAAAACCAGTGATTCAGAACAAGTCTCTTTCTGCTCTGCTGAAACTGAAGGCAAACTTGGACAAAATCAACCAAAAGCCAGTGAGACACACAAAAGCGCCTCATTAAAAAAATACATTCAGTGGAAAGTTGCTGAGCAGGCATGCTCTTTACAAAAATATCCACATTCACACCTGGGAGCCTTCCTGTATAAATATTGCAATTGCTCAGCAGATTTTCACTGCTGTGCTCAATTGCATCTCAAAGAGGAAGTCATTGAGAAGTATCTGGAGATGCGCTCAATATTCGGGCAAGACGCGATCTCCAGAATGCTGTATCTGCGCTGTGTCCGAGTCTCGCTCTTAATTTCCATGTGTTTATGTGGCTAATTCTTCATAATGCTTTTTGGAGAGGAGTGAAAAGCTCTCCTCAGGGAGCGAACGGGCCCAGGTAGCCCTCACATCTGAAGAGTGGCCTAATGGGAAAGCAAACACGGTGATTACCAAGGCCCCTTTACAAGGAGCAGCCTGCAGCGAGAGTGCAGTCCTGCACCTGAGCAAGCATGGGTGTGTGTGTGTGTGTATTTTCTCGCTCATGTAGTGTATGTAGTTGGAGTTGACTGAAGCACGTAGGTTCCTTTCTTTTGTTTGGGCAAGATTGCAAAACTGCATTATCTATGATATGCTATTGCATAAAATAAATGTGGCATCAGTGCTGTGTAAACAGGATTCAAAGTACATTTTAAAGCCTTTTGTGTTAGCATTATGGCAGCTGCCTTATACTTGTTTTTGTAATCTAAAAATGCATTTGGATGAGCTGATGGTGTTATCTAGTAGCAAGCTTGATTAGCAAGCTGCATCAATAAACTGTATGGGTCTGTGGGGATTAATTCACTTTTGGAGCGAGCCTCAAGGGGCAACTCCAGGAATGGAAGTTTGGGGCTTTGTTTATTGTCTTTAGCTCCCAGTGTACCCAAGCTTGAGGAAAAAGGATAAATGTGACTTGTTTAAAGAAATTTCAGAAATATTGGATATGATCTATGTAAAATCAAGAGTCCTACATGAACAGGCCTGACAGTTCACCTCACAGCTACCCTATAAAATATGAGTCTTTGCCCTCGTAAACATGAAATGCAACGGAAATGTGTAAAAATGTAAAATATGATTGGTTTATTTAGAGTTAGAGTTTTACTTTGTAACTATGCAAAAATATTAATGGAAGATTTACATTTAATGACTTAAAGTCAGCATTTTGGGCATACATATTTGAGTGTATGATGAACTCTGGTTAAAAATTACACTTTAAAGTTGGAACAAAACTTTAGAAGACGCACTGAAAAGTCTAAATACTTTTTTATACATATTGTAGCATTCACCACCGGCATCAGTCAGCTTGCTGGCCATGTACGGGTAACTATTGTCATCCCTCCTTTCTCTCCACTTGCCGTCTCTAACACCATCTACAAAAGCACTAAATGTCATAAGGAAACCTTAACATGCTACTGCTATCAAAACTAAACAAAAGGAGTTCATGCAGATTTGTGCACAGTATGTTTACACATAGATGATAATAACAAATAGTGCAAATGTTTTACATGAAGGATATAAATGTGGCAGGCTGATTCAATCAGCAATCGGGCTACTGATTACTAAGACTGGAAAACTAATACAAGCCAACACCGGTGACATGTCTTTGTATCATACTCTCATAGTGTATCATCAAAATTCAGTAAAATGTAATGGTACTGCTGCTAAGATTATTGTGAACTCATACATAACTCAAACGAACAGAAACATGGAACTGGATGTTAAAGAAATACTTTTTCATGAACCATTTGTGTACTTTTAATACATATTTTAAACATATACTATAACATATATTTATCATCTATTTACACTCTTCCTCTTTAAACAACAACAACAAAAAAATGATTCCCAGCATGGAAGCCTGCTGGTGTGGTGTGCCATGTCTCCTCAGGGAGCATATAGAGGGGCTTTCTCTGAAAGCACACGGGCCCTCTTCACTCTGTGTTGACTTAGTAAATTACTTGGGATGTCAGGGCCCAACCACAGCTTATCCTCTGAGAGAGGGGGGTGGGGTGGGGCACGGGTGCGGGAGGTGTGGGGGCTGGGGGGTGGTGGGTGCAGCGTGGCTGTGAGAAAACAAGTGAGTGTGAGAGCGAGGGAGGGAAATCATTGTAGAGGGCTAAGGTGCAGGTAGGAGCCAAAGTGTGCATTTACGAAGAGGAGGCCCGACTCAAGAATGAAAAAAACAACAACAAAACAAACAAAACAGTAATCATGAAATCATTTTTGCACTTTATCTACAGCAGTACAGACAGAGTATTAAACTTGTGCACATAAAAGAATATTTGAGCAGCTATAATGGAAAACGCATGCTCAATTTCAGAATAAAAGCTGATTTTTGGATGATAGCTATTACACAAAATCTCTTTTATGTCGTGTTTGAAGGTGCACAAAACAATCTGATCTTTTTCCCTAAGATATGCATGCTGGTACTCTGCAATCATGACATCCTTACATTCACAAAACTTGTGCTATGTTTGCAGAAAAAGGCACCGCACGTTGTTTTCTGTCTCGTAATGGATCATTTTCAGAGTGCTGTGCTTCTTGTGCAGCCATCCAGGTGCTTGCAGGAGGTCAGTCAAAGAGACTCCTGCAGGACAAACTGCTGTATATGTTTTGTACGCTGGCCCTTGGAACTGTCTGCAGTCTGCGCTCAGGTGAGAGGACTGCACACCTGTGGCAACTCTATCCTGTTTGCTTTGACACCTCGTATGCCGTCTCCTTCAACAACATATCTGTCATGCCCACACCCTCCCACACCAAACACCACACACACATACACATACCACTTTTTTTATGGTATATGCAGTTAACTTGAAATGCACCAATTATGTCCCATCGCTGATTATTTTCTTGTCAGTTTTGGCAGAAAAATTATTAAAAAACAAATTAATTCCAAATATTTTACCTCAAGTGTGGCAAACTGTGTGGCAACCTCTTTCTGTGACAGCAGAATTTCTTTTCTCGCAGCTTAGCGTGCTGTTCTGCATAAAATGTGTTGAATTATGGGCTAAAACGGGCTTTCTGTTTGATGATGGCCTGCTTCCATCAACACTTGAACTGAGTCCTATGATCTGTTCTCTTACACTTCACTGGCTTCTTACATTTTTTTCCCTCTTTTTCCTAATTTTTTTCTTCAGAATCACATTTTCTCCTTCATCTGTCCGCAGATCACGCTAAGCCTTTGATAGAGATGGCAGTAGAGGGGGCATGGGAGCGACGGGGGTGGAGGTTGATGTGCGATTGTGGGTCGGGGTGTCAGTGGCTCCCCCAGGACCTACTATGAAAGGATGTGTCTGAATCCAGGGCCAAGTGAAGACAAAAAAAAAAATGCTCTCAAAGAATAAAGAAGGGCTTTGTGTGTAACCATCTAGCCGTGATCGTGCTACAATCAGCGTTTCTAATTTGTCATAACATGTTTTGCCATTTGTTGACATCCGTCATCCACCCTTACAGAGAAGTTTCCACACTTGGATGCACGCTATTTGGATTACAATAAAATGTGGAAAATGTTCTTCAGAATTAAGTTTTTGTGGTAATTTAACCTCGATGTCACGTGTTTATCCCTTCAAATACAATACAAAAAGTGTGAAAATGTGTGAAGATGGAAAAAGGTGGAAAAAGTTGATTGCCTCACGGTGTAAGGTGCAATAAATCTATTTTTCTTTGTCCATTTTATGTAAATGTACTGTAGATATATGCATACATATTAACTGAGCCCCCAAAAAGTAGTGAAAGGTCCAAACAGTTTAATGTAACAGGTCCGGTATTTTCATTTAGTGCTTTCTAAAGTGGTTTTTAAAATAAATGTTCTTGTAGTGATGGATGTGTGCAGGGATCTGAATCAGCTGCAGCCATCTGGTCTTTTTTTTGAAGAGTCCCATTCTCAGGCCTACAGATCTGAAGCGAAGCGCTAGAATGTCTTCTCTGATATAGACATTCAAAACTAACGCCATAACAGCAGCCCTCTGACACTGGACATTCACATAACGTGACTTCTAAGTTTTCCAGCGTCTAGAAGGAAGGGAGGGCAGCAACAAGAGCCTCTTTCAGAGGCATTTCACCATTGATTACAGCGGCTGACTGCTCCCCGCGTTTGAACAATGCGACCACGAGGCCTTCGTGATTTGTAGCTTTGCTGGATTCGGCACTTTTGATAAATCATTGAATCACCTTTTGGGGAAAAAAAATGAGGTAGAAAGATTAAACCAGCATGAGAACCATATGGAGACACGGGGAGGAAAACAGGGTGCACAGAAAGAGATATGCTCAGTATGTCACTCATAAATGTTAAATTCGCGACTTATATTCTTGTATAAATTAACTTTTGTCCAAATTTATGAAGCAGTCTCTCAAAAGACAGCTTTGTGCTTCAGTTACAAATACAGAGTTAGTCATAGCATGCAGGATTAATGAGGGAAATGATCACGAGACATGTTTACCGTTGGCCTGTCGAGTTGCTTTCCTGTTGCCTCTGGCTTGTTTGTGAGTCGTGTGATTTAGGACTCTATTAATCTACCTCTATGTTGTTCTTGATGTTTGCATCGAGTGACTGGCGGAGGGTTTATGTGAGGTGTACCTCCTTCGTCCTGGACTTGCTTAAAGCTAGAGCTCAGACAGGGAAAGTACAAAGCCTTGCCTGGTGGTCTGCACATATGCCTAGATGATCTGCCCAAAACAGCCTGGATGGTGGTGTGGCAAAGACACACCTGCTTTGTCAACACCATCTTCCTCACTACTGCGGCCAACTGAAAATCCATCCTGTATAATTGCAAAGACTGTAAGGCACCATAGATTTGAAGCAGATTTGATAGGAGAATACTGAATACTTAATCTGAACACTTAAATGGAGTTTGAGCCATGTGTGTAGATCCTTTGTTTCCTGCTGTTTGCTATTTACAAGCGAAGGTTTAAAGTTATTAGATTAGCATTTAGGTATTGATTTATTGCGGGAAATTTGAGAGTTGTGTTACAAAAAGCAGTTTAGGTTATTGTTTAAGATGTTGCAAATTATGTAATTAACCAAAAAAAAAAAAAAGACTAAAGCTATCATTTAAAGCCATGTGAAAAAAAAGTTTTCACAGGACCTTCATGGAGTTCTGTAAAAAACTAAATACTCCCCATGATTTAGTAGCTCGTAGAACCACCTTTAGCAGCATCAACCTGAATCATTTTACTGTCACTTTATTATCTCCCGTAGTTCTTTGAGGTTTGCAGGCATTCATTTATGCACAGCTGTTTTAAGGTCCGACCAATGTTGTCAGACAGATGTCGTTACATTTGACTCTAGAGTACTTTGGTATATAGAGGAGTTGACTGTGAAGTGCCCAGGTCCTGCGGCCCTTCATGCTTGAGAGTTAGTGTGCAGTGGTGGGTGCTGATGTGTTTTGTTTGGGTGGCACTGTGCATTATGGTCAAACATCTCCACTTTGTTCTCAAATGCCAAAAGAACATTCAATTCAATTTCAATTCAATTCAGTTTTACTTACAAAGCTCAAATCACAACCCCCTTTGAGCAAGCACTTGGCGACAGTGGGAAGGAAAAACTGCCCTTTAACAGGAGGAAATCTCCACCTCCAGCAGAACCAGGCTTAGGGAGGGGCAGCCATCTGCTGCGACCGGTTGGGGGTGATGGGAGGAAGTCAGGACAAAAGACACGCTGTGTAAGAGATCCAGAGATTAATAATAATAACTAATGATTAAATGCAAAGTGGTGTATAAACAGAGTGAAAAGAGATGAGTGGGAAGGAAATGTTCAGTGTATCATGGGAAGCTCACAGCAGCCTAAGCTTAATGCAGCATAACTAAGGGAGGATTAAAGGTCACCTGATCCAGCCCTAACTATAGGCTCTATCAAAAAGTAAAGTTTGAAGCTTAATCTTAAAAGTAGAGAGGGTGTCCGTCTCCTGAATCCAAACTGGGAGCTGGTTCCACAGATGTGGGATCTGAAAGCTGAAGGCTCTGCCTCCCATTGTACTTTGAAATATCCTGGGAAGCACAAGTTAGCTTGCAGTCTGAGAGTGAAGTGCTCTCTTGGGGTGATATGGTACTATGACATTTTTATGATACGATGGAGAGTGATGATGAGGAGAAAGATTTCAAATTTAGTTCTGGATTTAACAGTATGGGGGAAAACATGGTCTCTCTTTCTAGTCCCTTACTGGATTACTGATTACTGGATCAGCTGAAGGCTTATCAGGGAGTTTTTAGGACAGCCTGATAATAATGAATTACAGTATAAGTAATAAATAGCATCACTCTGAGAAGTCCTCTCCAGAAGTCTTGTGGCGTTCAGATACAGCTTTGCAAACCTAGGTTGTTCTGCCATGCTCTGTGTTATGGCAAAGAGGCTTTCTCATGGCAACCCTTCCAAACAACCCATCCTTATTCAGTCTTTTTCTCACTGTACTGTCATGAACTTTAACATTTAACGTTCTAATTGAGGCCTGTAGAGTCTGAAATGTAGCTCTGGGGTTTTTGCAATTTCTCTAAGCATTACACAGTCTGACCTGGGGGTGAATTTTCTGGGACATCCACTCCTGGGAAGATTGTGACATTGTGTTAACACACACAAGAATGTCTCAGACTAGCAAACTGCCAAAACTTCTACCAAGAGTAAAATGATGAAAGATGAAATTGGCACACTCATCCAACACTGACACTGAAGCGTGCAACCCTATTAAAAAAACACCGTACCTACAGTGCAAGTACCTTGAAGAGCAGTTGTGAATATTTTTACTTTATAATTTACTGCTTTACTTAAATGGAAGTACAAATCTTTTAGACAGATCCCTTGTTTTTTATTTGTTTATTTTTTCCTTAGCAACAAACAAACCAGAAGTCTGTGATGTTCATCCAACAGAGTGATCCTGGTTTATCACCTTTGACCTCAAAGCCTCACCACCTGAGTGTTGCCGTACCCCCTCCACACACCAACGTTCACCTGATGTTGGGACAGACAACCTGGTTCTCGAAACAGGGGAGGCATGACAGGGCAGGTCACCGGAGAGAGCGCAAAACAAAGAGTCAGATTTCACAGACCCTCTATCAATCAAACATCTTAGAAGCACAGTCCCACTACCTTCAGGAATCCCACTGGCTTCAAAGGGAAATGTGTGAGGGATTTTTTTTCCTCACTTCTGAACACAGGATTGTTGTAGATCAGCGGCAGTGTTTATTGTCCTTTGTTGTAACATCCTCGGGCACAACCTTAGGATGTCACTAAAACCCTTTTGTGTTTACCCATATGGTAATAATACAACGCTGAAATAATACAGCAAAAAAAAAATCCTTTGTTTCCCATATTTGCAAAGTAATACTCAACGCTGCACAGCAAGCAGGGGCAAGATCTCGTACATTCCCAAACACAAATTAAGGCATGACAAATGAATTCACTTACGCTGTTGTGTGTGTTGCTAAATGCCAAGTCTGCTTTGTATACAGCTCGACGAAATGACTGGACTGAGACAAATGGGCATTGTTTTGGTGTGAAAAGCAGCCGAGACGTTTGTGCTGCTTTTCTAGATTTGCCACAGACTCAACTAAATCAGCTCAGGAAGGTGACTATAAGCATTGTTTGCAAAGTGTGTCAACCTCTGCCTCTATCTATTGTTTTTAGCAGTTTCTTTAAATGGTTATTGATCGGCCTGTTTTCAGGTGCTCTATAGGCTGATGTGGTTAGGCATGGATGTTTGCTTTGCTCCTTACCACCTTAGGCACTCTGTCTCCTTCGCACATCTACCCACCTCCTGCCTTGATTTGGCTGTGCACCTGTCTGGTGGAGGCAGCTGTGGGTGGGCGGGCCTTAGCTGTCAGTGGAACATTCCAGAGGAGAAGTCACCCCGTTAATCCCTTGGGTTTAGGCCAGACAGCTCCCCACCTCCTTCCCTCCCACCTTCATTACCTCCAGTACCCTCGGTTGCCTCCCTCTCTCTCTCTCGTTGTACTTTGCACGCGGTTCCCACTCTCAGCCCTGGTCAGGCTCAAATGGAATACTGCTATGTCAAAGTTGGACACTGAGAATGAGATTAAAGGACAAGTAACCCCCCTCCGCATGCACACCAACCCTCCAGCTCCCAGGCCCAGAGGTTTTAATCCCCCCAAATATTCAAGAATGGAAGAAAAAATCATGTCCAAATCTGTAGGCTTATTTTTGGGAAGGAAAAACATTAACAGACACAAAACTTATAGTGTCCATTTTACGTTTATATGCAATAAAACTGTGACTTTATCAGTCTTGAATCAATAATTGTTGTCATGAACACACGTTTTTAGAAATCTGCTGTCCATTCCCTCTGTTCTCCGAATGTGTGCCCGTGTGTGTAATTAGTGGGTGTGTGTAGGTGCGAAGACCATGTGTATAACTCTGTCTATTGGAATTTAAAACAAGAGTCTCTTTATCTCCCTGTGAAATTCTGATGTCAGGCCAGATCCCGAACTTGGCAGCCGCTCCATTCAGCTGGAACACATAAATGAGAAAAGTATCACAATTCACCCTAAAAGCACAGAAGATGACGCTCCCTTCAAGTTTTCCTTCGACTCTGCCGGCGCTCTATCTATAGCAGAACATTTTATCTCGCTCAGTCGGCTGTGCGGAAGGGGTGACTAATGCCGTGTGTGTCCGTGTCCAGCAAGGAAGGCTGAACTAGTTCTGGACAACAGCAACACTTGTGTTTTGGTGCAGGAAGTTTATAGACTACAGATGACTGATTGAAGCAGACAATTGAAGCAAACAGGGCCATATTAAATGTTTTGAAAACAAGTCTGATGTGTGTATGACAATACAGTGCATGTGGAAAGTATTCTCAGCACTTCACTTGTTCCACATTTTGTCAAGTTACAGCCGTATTCCACAATGGATTAAATTAATTTTTCACCTCAAAATTCTACAGTTTCTTCAGCATTGAAGGTCCCAATGAGCACAGTGACCTCCATCATCTGTAAATGGAAGATGTTTGAAACCACCAATAAGGCCTGTATGGTAGAGTGGCCAGACAGAAGCCATGCCTATTAATTAATGAAAGACCAAGACAGACTTTTAATTCATTTGAAAGCCTGATGCTTAACATTGTCCACCCCAGCTGTGAAACTCAGAAACCAGTCTTACTTGTTATCATCTATCATCCACCTGGGCCTTACACAGAGTTTCTGTCTGATTTCTCAGACTTTATATCTAATTTAGTTCTGAGCTCAGATAAAATAATTATTGTGGGTGATTTTAACATCCATGTAGATGCTAAAAATGACAGCCTCAACATGGCATTTAATCTGTTATTAGACTCAATTGGTTTCTCTCAAAATGTAAAAGAACCCACCCACCACTTTAATCACACTCTAGATCTTGTTCTAACATATGGCATCGAACCTGAACATTTAACAGTGTTTCCTGAAAACCCTCTCCTGTCTGATCATTTCCTGATAACATTTACTTTTACAATAATTGATTACACAGCGGTGAAGAGTAGACTTTATCAAAGTAGATGTCTTTCTGAAAGCACTGTAACTAAGTTTAAGAATATAATCCACCCACTGTTATCATCTCCAATGCCCTGTACCAACACAGAGCAGAGTAGCTATCTGAACGCTACCCCAACAGAGGTCGATTATCTTGTTAATAATTTCACCTCCTCACTACGTACGACTCTGGATACTGTAGCTCCTGTGAAAACTAAGGCCTCAAATCAGAAGTACCTGACTCCGTGGTATAATTCTGAAACACGTACCCTAAAGCAGATGACTCGTAATCTGGAGAGGAAATGGCGTGTCACAAATCTAGAGGATCATCATTTAGCCTGGAGAAATAGTTTGCTGCTTTATAAGAAAGCCCTCCGCAAAGCCAGAACATCTTACTATTCATCACTGATTGAAGAAAATAAGAACAACCCTAGGTTTCTCTTCAGCACTGTAGCCAGGCTGACAAAAAGTCAGAGCTCTTTTGAGCCAACCATCCCTTTAACGTTAACTAGTAATGACTTCATGAACTTCTTCACAAATAAAATTTTTATCATTAGAGAAAAAATTACCAATAATCATCCCACAGATGTAATATTATCTACAGCTACTCTTAGTACCATTGATATTAAGTTAGACTCTTTTTCTCCAATTGATCTTTCTGAGTTAACTTCAATAATTACTTCCTCCAAACCATCAACGTGTCTTTTAGACCCCATTCCTACAAAACTGCTCAAAGAAGTCCTGCCATTAATTAATTCTTCGATCTTAAATATGATCAACCTATCTCTAATAATCGGCTATGTACCACAGGCCTTCAAGCTGGCTGTAGTTAAACCTTTACTCAAAAAGCCATCTCTAGACCCAGCAGTCTTAGCTAATTATAGGCCAATCTCCAACCTTCCTTTCATATCAAAAATCCTTGAAAGAGTAGTTGTCAAACAGCTAACAGATCATCTGCAGAGGAATGGTTTATTTGAAGAGTTTCAGTCAGGTTTCAGAGCTCAGCACAGCACAGAAACAGCTTTAGTGAAGGTTACAAATGATCTTCTTATGGCCTCTGACAGTGGACTCATCTCTGTGCTTGTCCTGCTAGACCTCAGTGCAGCGTTCGATACTGTTGATCATAATATCCTATTAGAGCGATTAGAACATGCTGTAGGTATTACAGGTACTGCACTGCAGTGGTTTGTATCATATCTATCTAATAGACTCCAATTCGTGCATGTAAATGGAGAGTCCTCTTCACACACTGAGGTTAATTATGGAGTTCCACAGGGTTCAGTGCTAGGACCAATTCTGTTTACATTATACATGCTTCCCTTAGGCAGCATCATTAGAAGACATAGCATACATTTTCACTGCTATGCAGATGACACCCAGCTCTATCTGTCCATGAAGCCAGATAACACACACCAATTAGTTAAACTGCAGGAATGTCTTAAAGACATAAAGACCTGGATGGCCGCTAACTTTCTGCTTCTTAATTCAGATAAAACTGAGGTTATTGTACTCGGCCCTGAAAATCTTAGAAATATGGTATCTAATCAGATTCTTACTCTGGATGGCATTACCTTGGCCTCCAGTAACGCTGTGAGGAACCTTGGAGTCATTTTTGACCAGGACATGTCCTTCAACGCACATATTAAACAAATATGTAAGACTGCTTTCTTCCATTTGCGCAACATCTCTAAAATTAGAAATATCCTGTCTCAGAGTGACGCTGAAAAACTAGTTCATGCATTTATTACTTCCAGGCTGGACTACTGTAATTCATTATTATCAGGATGTCCAAAAAACTCACTGAAAAGCCTTCAGCTAATCCAAAATGCTGCAGCAAGAGTCCTGACAGGGACTAGAAAGAGAGAGCATATTTCTCCTGTTTTGGCTTCCCTTCATTGGCTTCCTGTTAAATCCAGAATTGAATTCAAAATCCTGCTCCTCACATACAAGGTCTTAAATAATCAGGCCCCATCTTATCTTAATGACCTTGTAGTACCATATCACCCTATTAGAGCGCTCCGCTCTCGCTCTGCAGGCCTACTTGTTGTTCCTAGAGTATTTAAAAGTAGAATGGGAGGGAGAGCCTTCAGTTTTCAGGCCCCTCTTCTGTGGAACCAGCTTCCAGTTTGGATTCGGGAGACAGACACTATCTCTACTTTTAAGATTAGGCTTAAAACTTTCCTTTTTTCTAAAGCATATAGTTAGGGCTGGACCAGGTGACCCTGAATCCTCCCTTTGTTATGCTGCAATAGATGTAGGCTGCCGGGGGATTCCCATGATGCATTGAGTTTTTCCTTTCCAGTCACCTTTCTCACTCACTATGTATTAATAGACCTCTCTGCATTGAATCATATCTGTTATTAACCTCTGTCTCTCTTCCACAGCATGTCTTTATCCTGTCTTCCTTCTCTCACCCCAACCGGTCGCAGCAGATGGCCGCCCCTCCCTGAGCCTGGTTCTGCCGGAGGTTTCTTCCTGTTAAAAGGGAGTTTTTCCTTCCCACTGTCGCCAAAGTGCTTGCTCATAGGGGGTCATATGATTGTTGGGTTTTTCTCTGTATTTATGAAGCGCCTTGAGGCGACTTTTGTTGTGATTTGGCGCTATATAAATAAAATTGAATTGAATTGAATTGAATGCCTCAGTAAAAGTCACATGACAGCCTGCTTGGAGTTTGCCAAAAGGTACCTGAAGCACTCTTGGACCACGAGAAACAAAATTCTCTGGTATGATAAAACAAATATTGAACTCTCCAGCCTAAATGCCAAGCATCATGTCTGGAGGAAACCAGGCACTGCTCATCACCTGGCCAATACCATCCCTACAGAGAAGCAGCATGGTGGCAGCATCATGCTGTGGGGATGTTTCAGTAGGAACTGGAAGACTAGTCAGGGTCAAGGGAAAGATTAATGCAGATGAAAGATGAATGTACTGAGACATCCTTGATGATAACCTGCAGTCTGGACCTCAAAGGTTCATCTTCAAACAGGGCAACGACCCTAAACACACACCTAAAATAACAAAGGAGTGGCTTCAGGGCCACTCTGTGAATGTGCTTGAGTGGCCCAGCCAGAGCCCAGTGTTGAACCTGGCTGAACATCTCTGCTAATAAGTCTGAAAATGCCTGCGCACCCACACTCCCCATTCAACCTGATGGCACTTGAGAAAGTCTGCAAAGAAGAATGGGAGAAGCTGCCCAAAAATAGGTCTGCCAAGCTTGTAGTGTCATACTCAGATAATTTGAGGTTCATGCTGCCAAGGGTACGTCAACAAGGTATTGACCAAAGGCTGTGAATACTTATGTAGATCTTATATATGATTTATTTAGAATAAATTTAAAGCATTATGGGATATCGTGTGTAGATTTTTGAGATGAAAAATTAATTTAATTTGTTGGACTGAGGCTGTGACATGACTCAATGTGGAACAAGTGAAGCGCTGTGAATACTTTCCAGATGCACATTATGACAGAAAGCTGTATGAATAGGAAATAGATTGTCTGTCTTTGTATGAAGGAGAAAGAAAATCTACTTACCACTATTTTCCTATTTTATTTATTTAGCATTAGCATGTATTTGTCTCCCAAATGCACTCATACACTCTATGGACTCACCCTGCCTAAGCTCACTTTAGGCTCCAATAAAAACAGTACACACAATTTATGCTTACTTGAACAAAGTAATCCCATTTAAATTGTATAATGAAAGCAAACAACCACTAAGAAAGTTGCACTAATTAAGCCACTGTAGCAAAAAGAATTATTCAGAGGGGAGGTAAAGTATGAAAAGGCCCCTTGTGTGAATTCACCTAGTCCTTTATGCTGCTTATTTTTCGTTTGCACCCCATTCATTAAAAAGTCACACCTCCTCTAGCAATTCATTTTCTTGAGTGTAATGTCAGACCGTGCTCTGCCATACTGGCTGGACTGCTGGGGAAGCAGTAAGAGAGAGGCTCCCAGGGTGCACGCTGTCCTCATGCTATTTACCCACAGACCAGAACCCCCTCTGAAGGCCAGGGGGAAGCCATGGCTGGGCCAGAGGCTATTAAAGCCCTGATGGCTTTTGACAGTAATTTCTTCATGAGTCCACAGCCCGCAGGGCCTGCCAGCAGTAAGATCGGGTGCCTCCTCTTGCCCATTAAAGCACACAAACTGTGCCCACAAATCACGCTCAATGGTATCTCTGTGCTCAGGGAGTGTGTTTGCACATATGCGAAAGAGAGAAGTGAGGAAGCACGACTAAGGAGAAGAGGAGGGGGGAACTGTGAGAAGGTCCTGGTAACTGGGCCAAAAGGTTTGGATGCCTTTCTTCAACTACTCCATCAGTTCAGGCAAAAGTCCAAGCCATCAGGGAAACATATTCGGAAAACCACACCTTGACGTGAAGCCAAATCATAAACTGTGTTTACATGCATTTGAGCCCAGGGGAGTAGAAACTACACAACAAAGCTCTAGCATTGTGTTGGTTATGGGACGGAGCTTTGGTAGCAGACATCTGGCTTGCTATAGGTTGATGCATTTGCTGGTACACCTGCAACTAGTATGGTGACCTTAACAGATTGTATGGTTGTTTGAGAAAAGCAAATGTTTTCGTGGGCATGGTGCTAACATCACCTTCAGGTTGACAAACCAGGAACATGGTTGGAAATTTAGAATTAGCAGATTGTATTTTAGTACATAGAGCATCACAGATGGCTGGAGCTAATCAAAAGGTGGTTTTTAAAATTATATATAGACAGGCTTGGTTGGATACTTTGTTTCTGGGAAACAGAAATCTAAATATCCTTACTACTTTAGGCCTGTTGCTTCAGATATAACTTTTCCTTTGCTGTGGATGGAGAGGGGACTTAAAAAGGCCGTAGGTTATCTATAGCTAATCCACCATCGGTTATAATCTCTCCTCTGGTTCCCCTGTGGTGTTAAAACCAGACCATTGGGTCGGATTATATCAAAGAAAGGAGAGCAATGTGCTAATCATAAATTAGAGGATAAGCCTGAGTGAGCAGGTCAGCCTGAGGTCAGCCGCTGAGCCCTATAGAGGATTGTATGTGTGAAAAGCCACAGCTTACCACTTAGCCTCAACATAATAAATAATCAGGCAGGAACAATGTACAGTAGTGTAAAGTGTCACGGCTGCTCTGAGCTCAGAGCTGTTTCTTAACAAAGAATCTATTGAAACTTTATTTTGACTCTTTGGGTTTACATTTAAGTATAGCATAATCAACCATACATGCGCGTGCACACAAACAGAAGCTCATATAATGCCCTTCTAATGGGCACTCATACTGTACAGAGCTGAGAATAGTCTATTTATCTGTCTTCAGTCAATATGACAAAACTGTAAAACAGTACCATCTATTTTTTTCAATTCTCCAACGTTGCCTTAGGGGAATTGGAAAACTGTCTTTAAATGGGATGATACACGACCTCTGCTATGTATGACTAATACTTGGCTCTTAAACACTGTGTCAACAAGGTGTTTTATTAAAGACACAGCAAGAAAAGACAAAATGGCAAAGACATTACAAGATTTATATAACGAGGGAAAATACAGAAGACTAATTGGATCCAAAGAAAGTCGCTGACCTGATTCCTCCTCTTTGACACATTAAGCAGACACAAGGAGCAAAATATATAAAAGAGTTCTTTATTTCTAGTAATCATGAATATATGCGAACATGTAGAATGTTGTTTATGATGCATCTTCCAAACATTCTTGCAAACTGCTTTACAAAGTACAGGAAAAGATGAAATAGGTCAGTACGTGAGAGATGGTAAGGTTATTGTAGCTGTGTAGGAAACGATCAGTATAAACACCTCGATATCATTAATACAAGAAGAAAAGTAAACTGGGGAGAAATGGGCACAAAAATGTAACATCAAACATGAAAACTTAGACAACTTTCAAAAGTACACTTTTTAGACACAAAAGGACACATACATTGTATGTGTTAAATATTTTTTGTTTTGTCAGGACATAAAAAGCTAACTACATAATTCACAGATTCAGCAGTCTGTTTAAATACCTCATTTCTACAAAGTGAATTTACATTTTTTTTTTTTAAAGTACAAAGTGCAAATACTATGGTTTCCATTTGCCGATTGGTGAGGGCGGATTCTCCAGATGAGAGGGGAAATCACTGTTGTAGGGCTTAGCCTTGCTTCTTTGAGGGATTCTAGGAAGAGGAAATTGAAGTTACTTCATTTGAATGTGCCCCTTTTTCAGAAATACACATTTTAAGGACTGCTTCAGTCAACACTACCGGAGACAATAACATTTCAGTTAGGCTGGAAATATGCAATGAAGGAAGAGTGTACTTACTAGTTTACTGGTTAAGCCTTCTCCTGGTATGGACCCTTTAGGATAAAAGAAACGTGACATGAATTTGAAGTATTATGGAGAAACTTTTGCAGAGTATAATTGTGCTGCGTAATTAAGCACTGCTGTTAGTGGATTCTGTTATTTGCAAGTACTGTAGCTAGGTGCTAGCTGGCTAATTATCACTTAAATGTTTTTAGTTGGTTAAAAACTATTGTTTTCCAGCTGACTCTGGTACAGCGTGCTGTAAAACATTATATTATGCCATTCAAGTGCTAATTAGACAACTTAGCTTACTCTTTTCAGGGGTGGGCAACTCCAGGCCTCGAGGGCCGGTGTCCTGCATGTTTTAGATATCACTCTGGGTCAGCACACCTGAATCACATGATTAGTTCATTACCAAGCCTCTGGAGAACTTCAGGACATGTTGAAGAGGTCATTTAGCCATTTGAATCAGCTGCGTTGGATCAATGACATATCTAAAACCTGCAGGCCCTCGAGGCCTGGAGTTGCCCACCCCGCTTTATGTCATCACTTGGCGTAGGTCACATGTTGCTGTTGGATTTTTGTTTTTGAAATGTGATTATAACTGCCCTTTGTGCATCACTTTGTCATATGGATGAACCCAAAATCTTTCTGGTGCCTCGTTGCCCCATTACTGGGCAATAACGTTTGGAGGAGAGGTTTAAAAAACTATGTAGCACAAATTTAGGGTGATTAGTTTACATTCATCTAACCTTCTTCCTTGGTCACCCCAAGGCAGCCCATGAGCTCCTGAAGAGACAGTGCTTTGTCATTGCTGATGTCGCAGTACTCCACGAACTTCTTAACACACTTCTTTGGCTTGGACTTCTTGCGCAGGAAGCGTTTGAAAGGCTTGATCTCCTTCTTTCCAATGTCCCCACTGGAGTTTTTGTCCAGCTGACTGAAATACCAGTGGACAACCCTCTCCTCCAGGGTGTGACTGGGGTCTGGCTCAGCCACCCTAAAGGTCAGGTACAAATCAGATTATCAGCAAGTAATCACATCTCTCTTTATGCAGCAACTAAAAAACAACTCAGTGAAATGCAGTCGCTCACTCTCAGTGGGGAAAAAAAGCTTTTCCCACTTTTCAGTGCACTCAAAATTGGTGAGTGGCATACATTTATGTGTTTGTGGTGAATGATTGAACCCACTGATCCATAACTAACCATAGCATGAATATACACACTTTGAAATGTCATACCTTCCCGCAGATGCTGGATCTGTGACAGCGTGCACCATGTCTGTCGACAGCGCGTCAAGAACACTTGTCAGGAACTCTGTTTTCTTAGCCCCGGGACAGCCTGGAAAATCAACCACAGATACATCGATGTGTGAAAGCAGGAATTATGCCCTTGTATGAAAGCGAGTGTGCAAACAAAGAGATTCTCTTGCAAAAAAAGCTTTGCAATAATGTTAAATGCTCTCATCATAGGTGGCCCAATAAATGTCTGGGGAGGGATGTCATGTAACAGCCGGCGTAGTTTTAATGTAGACGTCACATAAAAAGAGAAAAGAAACCCAGGACACTCGCAGTTGCTCCAATAAAGAATCAGAGCTCCCCTCCTGTGGAGGAGTGGAGGAAACCTGCCAATCATTGTGCAGTGTTTTTTCTTTCCACAGGTATAGGCATACCTGTTACTATTAACAAGATTTTACTAATTACTGAGGTGTTTGCTTTAAAGATATCCAAGCAGAGAGCAACAGACAAAATTTAGAACGCGATGTTCAACGTGTGGCGGGGTTACTCTATAAATGACTGACAGAGAATGGCAATATAATCAGACCATGAACCTATAGGGTGAAATGTGTCATTATCCACCCAGTAAAAACTAACAGTAAAGCATTATCGCATGCAGACTGATGGGAAAAAATTAAAATGAAGAACAACACTGGGTGAATGACCCTAATGACAGTAATTGTCTGTGAGCCCATTTTAAGGGTGAGGAGACCAAAGTTATTCCTTTAGAGCTGAAGGCTACAGAGACCTGAGGGATTCCAGCTCTTTTCTCCTTTCTCACAATCTTGTTTCCCTGCGCCGTTGGAGAAGAAGAAATTGTCCATAGTTTTCTGCTTTTTTTATGGCCCAGGCCTGCGGGGCCCGATTCTCCTGTGTTGGAGATAATAGCATGCTTTGCGTCTCTAACAGGTGGCGACCAGCATCGGCATAAACATCCAGCCTCTGCTCCACCTTTCAGGGCTTTAGCAGCTTGTACCGAGACCAAGGTTTTAAAAAGTCACATCCAAACTCTTCCGCGGTCTCCTTTACACGTTAAACAGACTTGTACTTAACTTTTAGTAGGCCCTCCCTGGCTCTTGCCCAGTAAAATATCTGACCCACCTGATAATAGCCAAAATGGTGCCTTGTGGACCTTCTTGTGGTAAATTAGTCTAGACAGTCAAATAATTGCACCCTCAGAAGGCAAAGTGTTTTTTTTATCTGGCTTCTAAATGAAGAGAGGTTCGTGGGATGCAGTGAGACTTGTTTGAGGCTCAGTGTTTTTCATGGAGAGCACCGGCGCTCTCTGTAATGCTGCAGGAATCTTAGCACGTCTGCAATTCATTCAGGGAGGGAAGCCATCATGTAATGTTTCAGTCGTTTCCTCTTAGCAGCAGTGCTTTCACTGTGGGGGTGGGACAGATCGGCTTCTGTATGTCTGGACACTGTTTAGCTGAAGGGAAGGACACGAATGTGCCTGCTGTCATTTGAGGGAAATTGTGTCTGGCCATTTTCCGTCCATTTCAAGGCTGCAGCAGTACACGGCTGCTGTCTTATTCCATAATAATTATAATTATGTAATACCAAAGTTTGACAGCTGCAGGACAGAATCAGGTTGAGAAAGCCTTCATGATTTCAATGTTTTTTCTTTTTGAAACGCAAAGAGCTGCACCACCATTCACAAGCCTCCATATATCTGCGGCCTGTAAAAAGTTGGCGTGTAAGTGCGTGTTTACATGTGTGTGCCTGTGCGTTACTGTCAGTAAGGAGCAGTGTTTTTGTACGGAGCCACATGGGGCTGAGCCCTGTCAGCACTCGCGGCCGCAGCTCCCAGCGCCTGCCCCAGTGCTGTCCCATGAGCCTGCTGCGGGGATAGAGTTAGCCAAATACTCAGCTTTACTTTCCTGGCTCTTCCTGGGCAAGTTGCTCCTTTCTCAAGTCTCGCCCCATAAACCTCTCAACACCAGCTCTTCAACAGCAAATGGGTTGCAGCAATGTGAAGGCAACGTTTATAATTATACCTGGATCGTACAGTAACACGGTTTACAGCCATTGACGCAATTGCTCATAAAGAAAACAAGATGCTACGTTTTTTTCTTCTTCTTCTTCTTCTTTTTTTTTTTACTGCATGAGCATACTGACTGATCAGGTGCAGATTTTTTTTGACAGGTTTAAAATTCGGTCTGTGCAACTTAACACATGCAGAGACATAATGTTTCAGTCTTAGGGTCTTTCTCACGGGATAGCGTCGCTGCTTTTTCTTCTTTTCTTTTTTTACCCCCATTGCCACCGCATACTTTCTGGAAAGCAAAAGATGAATAGCATTTGGTGGTCTACCAACCATTTATGTCTGTCTATGTCCCTCTGTTTTATATTAACTGTACAAGAATCATTGATGCTTGAGCAGAGACAGAGTGCTGCTCTCCTGCTAAACGCAGCACCTGCGAGCAGAGAGCTCAGCTCTGGCCTGGCGCACTCTTACATAAACAGTTGTGGAGAGGACTGGAACAGTGGTGGCTCTGTTCACATGCTGCTGGACTATTAACATGTTTACTAAACCACCAAAAAAAATTGCAAATTAGCCAAGCACCATTCATCTTTAAACTGTGATTTGGTTGTAGGCAGCGGTTGAACGCTGTATCTCTACTTCACCTATCTTTGGCTTAATGAGAGGTACAAGTTGTGCAGTTACGTGATGAGTAAAAAAAGCGAGTGCAGCCGAATGAAAGCTGGCGCATCTTTAAAAATGGTTTAGTCATCTCAGTGTGGTTTTGAATGTGAGTTTCATCACAGGGCAAGAAGATCATTTTAAGATCCACGTGCATACAACAACTTTAACTACAACTTGACTTATTTTTAATGTAATATCTCCCTTGCTTTAGGAAAACTGGACATGAGACAGTTTTCCAAATTTTACTAACCACGGCAGAAGTCTCCTTGAAAAGAGTCCTGCAGCTGCATTTTCCTTCCAAAGTGACACATGTAAGTCAGATACTTTTGGCAGGTTACCGAGACCTGATTCTGTTTAGCGTCTCCAGCAGAAAGTTGTTAGTTCAAGTCCTACTTCCAGCATGAAGAGAAAGTGAGGCAGCACCAAATCATGTTTTAACTTTGTCTACATATAGCAATAAATTAGCCAAATGTTTTAGCCTACGGAACATGAATGAACAACTTTTTTGTGCGCATGTGTGTGCTTGTGTGTAAAAACAGTGAATGATAGGATAATGTAACACATTAGCTAATTTAACTCTGAAAAACATCTTAAAAACCCCTCAGTGCTTAGGCCCAGTAATGTATTGGCAAGTAGTTTGTTTTCTAAATATGCCTAAAAATAATGAAATATGCAGTAATTTAATTAATATTTAGCCCTATATGTTTGTAAGTAACATTCACATACTATATGCACCCAGCACCAGCAGAGTTTCACCTGTAACTAAGTCCGCTACATGACCTCCACCCCCAAAGTGATCTTCTGCCCTCAATATAGTTATCTACACTGTTATCAATCCCATGATCACCACCTATCTCTGGCATCCAATTATCCATTATCACTCACCTCCCTGCTGTTTCACCTCTTTGCTTTCATCCCACTATGCTCCAGCTTCCATGTCACTCGAAGATGAATTCTCCCCCAATCTGTCCCTATCTCCCTGCTTATTGACCAACGAAGGGCAGGGTCTGGCAATCCTCAACTTTTTAACAAGCGTTTCCTTGACCAACAGCACTAATGATGGTTTTACACACACGCATAGTTGCACTGTTATCACAACCTTGGAAACGAGGCAGCAGTTAGAGGAAGGCTGCAGAGGAACATCCCCGTGTGGTCTGGACACAAAGAAAAAACAGAGACCGAGTCCAGTTTTGAAAAACTTACCTTGGAGATGTCTGCTTTTATAATGGTCCTTAGGTTTAGCTGGGTGGGCCCTAGCATTGCCATCACATTTTGGCTGTTCATACCTGTGACAGAAAATGCACCACGTAAAAAATAAATAAATACAAAATCTGTTCAATCAAGGGAAATGGGTGAAAGGGACTGTCAATAACAGTGAAACTATCTTTACTGTAAAGTCAGAGAGGACTCCCATGCTTTCCAATTACCCATTGCAGTTAAATCTTAGGGATAGAAATAACTGTTTTGTGGCAAATCCAGGGGCTGTGAAACACATCCAATAAGAGGGGAAGGATTTGGAGCTGGTATGAGGATAGAAATGGGAAGGGAGATAGAAGTGTGGGAGACAGGGAGCGTGGGACACAAGGAAGCTTTCACAGTCTCCGTCGCAGAGCCCAGATTGCTGCTGTGCAAGTGGGCCAAAAGCTGGCCTGGGACAATGAAGAAAATCCATGCTTCCATATGCGTGCTAATGTGCTGTCTGGCACTCTGCCTGGAGCCTTGTTAATTTGATACCCAGCCATGCTGCTCAATAAGAGTGTACCAGTTCTCCAGTCTGCCAGGCTCACTGACCTATGACCTGCCACTCACCAGACCACCGAGACACTCTGCGCCATCAGCAATGGAGATGTCCATGTGTGTTCTTAGACGTGCAATCTCACAAGTCTGACATTTATGCAGTTTTACAAATCCCTGATAGAAAACCTGTTTTTAATCTCTGAAATTTATTTTTTTTCTAAGAGCTTCTTTTCAGTATTTTCAAAGTTTGCAGGGTTGAGAGCCTGCAGATATTAAGACCTGTTGTAAGATAATTCCAAATCTAGTTTTAGAACATTTAATGCAGAAGATGCTTGCCAAAGGGCAAAATGCAAGGTCATCTAGTTGAGCAGATTCTCTTTCTTGTGACCTCTCTGCTCTGTTAAGCTTGGCTAATGATCACTTACCTGCTTTGTGTAGCAACTTTTTAGTTTGTTTCCCACACAGAACAAGGCAATAAATGCCAAGGATATTTGCACAGGGTAATTAAGTACCACACATAAAGGTGCAAATATCTGTATACCACGTTGTTTTTTTTGTAGGTGATATTTTGCCCACCTTGTAGAGGTCCCAGGTATGGGCCGTCCAGTATCCACAAGCACACACCAGCAGTAGCCAGTAGAGGGGTGGCATTGGACAGGCTTGTAAAGTCCTCCTTGGGCACAGTCTGGTACAAATACAGCGTCGTTCTTGTGCTGCCTTGCCTCTTCTTGGGCAGAAAGCTTCTCCTGGTCACATGACGAGGCTGGGAAAGATCAGAGGTTATATAGGAATCAGCAAAGGTATTAGCGTATTGGTCACAAGAACGTAAGCACACATGCATGTGGTCTATAACCTGAGCTTTTGTTTTGATGGTCTGGGTTGTGTGACTTGGCAAACACTCACTCCAGAGAGGCACATTTGATATGAACAAGAGGGTATGTTTGAAGTTTAAATTTGGACTTAGTCCTAACCAGATCTGGCAACCACATTTGGAATTATACAACGTGCATTATGGTTGAATTAATTTCTGTATAAAAGCAAAACGCATGCAGCTGCTCTCTCATTCCATTCTAACCATTGCTGCAAATCCCCGAGGAGGAGGAGGAAGAAGACAAAGGGGTGGAGGACGAGCGCTCGGAGACAGGGTGTGTAGACTGCTATATCAGCCCCCCATGGCACTGTTTACGGACATTAACGGGCTAATGACTAAGCACGGGCTCCCCGTGCCCCAAGTTAAGTAAATATTTGGACACTCAACTGCCCTTTGTGGATGTGTGTGACAGCGAGAGAAACAGACAGGACAAAGGCAGCACAGTGGTCAGTTGGGGCTATGCTGTCAAACACCCACACAGACCGACACATAGCTGCAGGATACTGTAAAGTACCACAGACCTATATGTTTATATGTTCAGAATTCCCCTGAAAAAGTGCACGTTCCTGTCTTTTATCCATACATACAGAAAATGAAGTGGCTTGATGGGATTTTACTGAGCCTCACCAGGATCTAATCAGACGTTTTTTTTCCTGCACAGCAGCCGCATTAAACAGAGGAATGGAAGGAGAGCTCTTCTGGCCATGAGGGATTTTTATCTCTTCCTCTTTTCGGTGCTTGCCTCAAGGCTCGCAGGCTTCTGCAGGATTATGGATATCCCTTTTCTTTGTTTATTTTCATTAGAGATCTTTACCCACACAAAAGAGACCAAATGAAATGCCTCCCCACTTTCTCAACCAACTTTCTTCGCTCCAGTTGTTCCGTATGGGCTCTCTTTGTTGGAGCGGGTGGGGTTTTTTTTCACCCCAATACCCCAAAGAGCATGTGGTAATCAAAACCATCAATGCTGCATTTCTCAAGCTTTTTATTGGTTGTAAATTATGATAATGGGATTCACACAGAAATGCACACATGCACAGAAGTTTCTCGTCTCTAGGCCAGCCTAAAATACTATTGTTTGTTACGAAAAGCTGCACATTTCCGAGACAACTGAGCTTAACGCGCGTGTTTGTAAAAAGAGAGCAGGATTGACCAAGCCGACTGACAGAAAATCATCTGCCCGTGCCATGTGAGGATATTTACAGGAACGCTGCAATGAGAAGAACCACAGAGAAGCAGATCCTCAAAGCCTGACGCACTCCAACACCAAGATGTATTGGTTTCACAACCCGCCATCTGTCCTTAAAAGACAGGAACAGCCTCAAACCACGATTGCTCACACAAGCTGGAAAAACACAGCGGGCTTTCAGTTGAGGTTTGCAAACACCCGCTCGCCATCATTAAGTAAAAAGCGGCCTTTGAAAACTCACATGGTGCTCTGGTTCTATTGTTCTGTCGGCTGCGAACCTGCTCCGTCCACAGAGTGGGGTACTGGGAATTGCTATCTGAAAGAAATCACCAAGGCAGCTTCATTAGCTTCAGTCAAACACATGCTCGTAAATCATCTGAAGCAAACCAAAACTCACAGCCTGTAAAATGCACATGAAGGTTATCATATCTCAAACTGCTGCAGTGGATGCGGATAATAAATTGCATATGAAAGCTGTGACCAGAGTTATAGCATCAAAAGATGGGTGGGTAGGCTAGAATCTATTATTTATCAAATGATCGCATTAGCGTGACGCCGTAAAACGCTACTTTGCTCAAAAAATATATAAACTAGTTATAAAAGTGCTCAAATGCAGCAGCTTTCCATTCTTTATCTTTGAAGTAAAACGTGGGAAGCAACTTTTCTACATATATAAGTACCACATCCTCCTGCTACTGCATAGCTGCTGGTTATTTAACTGACAAGTTCAATATTTCTGGCAGATTTCGATAATACTAATTTAATGACTCATTTTCTTATGCTACTGTTGGACTATGCTTTAGAATGAAATATGCTTCACTTGCTGTATACAATACACAAGAAAAAAAATTTCATCATATCTCATCATTACAAAACAGTGTTTTACTATAACGTTTTCCACAGTGACCTTTTTGGAGCATGGTGCTGTAACTGACTCGGGCAGGCTCTTCTGCCCATTTAAGGGTTTTTTTCTTTTGAGTCAGTCAGCGGTATGTCAGTAAACACAGGCACAGGACCAAACATTTTTTACTCACAGTCTGATGAATAACAGCTCACCTTCTTCGTGTTCGGGAGGCTGAGGATCGATCACTAGGTCGGTGTCATCTGCATTTAGAATGGAGAATATTTGCAAGGAGACTACAATTACGAGAGTACGCTAGATTAGAGAACACTTGAACTATGTGAGATTTGCACATTGCCCGGTCAAGAAGGATGGAAGCAGAGTTAGAGGGATGAAAAATGACCAAGAGAGGCTGCACGTGTGCTGAAAACTGAAAGATGTGACTTGCAATATGAGAAAAGGAAAGCTAGGAATGTAGTGGTCACATATTCCAATGGTATCACGTCATGCAACGGAGGGAGATCACAGTGCTACAGAGGACAGATTTTGATCAATTATAGTAAATTAAGAGAGAATTAGGACTGATTGTCCCTGATGTTCTTCTTCAATCTTTCATTTCCTGCACTTGGATTAGGAAAGCTGTGCGGAGGTGGCGGCGGCGCAGAAGAGGGTTAAAATGCAGTAGCCAAGTTTCAGATGAACCAATTAACAGCGGGAGAACTGAGTATGTTTGTTTGGTCTCCGTTTGTTTGATTTGTGGTGAGAGACAGCGATGGAGGTTTTGGAGCGCTTCGGGTGAAACCATGGCTGTAGGTGTGGTTAACCTCAGAACTGGTCACTCCTCCTGCTTGAAGTAAAGCCCCATTAATGTATGAGTCAGAGAATCTCTAATGGTTGGCTCCACAAACAGGGATTAGGCTCAAATACATTTTCTTTAACAATGACTTTCCATGGCAAAGTCAAATACAGTTATGGCAGCCATTCATCTCCTCAAACACGTAAGGTGGATAAAAATACGTAGAGTCTGTGTGCAGTGTAAATAACTGAGGCAGACGTGTTATTACTCTGCTCACTTCAAGGATGGAAATGCCATTTCAAAAAGTGCATTTATGATTTGGATTTATGATAAACCACTAATGGCCTATCTTTACTTTGTGGCCTTTTACATGACTGTAACACCTCTTTAAGCATGTGCCAGGAAACCCCCGTGCTATTTGTGGTCATATGGCATTAGTTTTACTGCTGTTTGTCAGTCGTCAGCTGCATATGATTCCAGCATGTGAATTTGTTAAGTCAAGTAACAGAAATGGCTTTATTGCAAAATGCTAAGTGCACATCTCTTCCTACTTTAAGAAATGCTGCAAAGGCAGCTGTGAAATGGCTTCTTTTTTCTTTATTTTTTTTTACTGATGGGCTTTTGCTGAATCAAAATATTGATGCAATCACTGCTATTTTGAGCGCTGGCACACCACAAACCTACAGTTTATTCTGCTTTTCACCACCCTGTTTATCCAACCAGTTCAGATTGAACCACAACCAACCCCTCCACCTCTTTTCCTCCCTCTTTCCTTCTCCCACAATCCCACCTCCTCTCTCAAATTTTGCATTCCCACTTGATCTATGCGTAATGACTTGGCTGGGTTCAGACAGACGCTATACCCAAGACTGTTTACACAGAGAGAAAGAGAGAGACAGAGCGAGAGAGAGGCACAGACATGAATGTCACACTGACAGGAATAACCCATCTGACAAACACAAGTGGATGTGCACACACTTTCTCTCTCTCTCTCATGCAACCATGCACTGTCACATACAATCACATAATGAGTCAATCTGAATGAACCCAAATTGTACTCTTTGTGAGTCAAATCACAGCAGTTAAACAAATTGTCTCTTAAGAGATGAGAAAGCTATACAAATTTTGGAGCGCAGTCACAGGGAAGCTTAGTGGTTGTATATCTGGAAGAGGGAAGATGCTTGATGAGAGACACAGAAAAAGTAGACTTGAGTGTGAACATTTCGCTGTATCTTATGACACTGTGGCTGAAAAAGGAACCAAAATGGAGAGAGGTTAGTGAAGGAGAACTTAAGATAAGTCAGCGGTCCTCCGGTCTTGCTCCTGCTGCTTGCCTGGTAAAGACAACAAGCAAGTTATAGGCACCAAAGCTGCCAGTGGTGTGCAAAGTTTATCACACACTCTTAACTCAAGACTGCTTTTATATCAGCCTTCAGGCAGCTCGAACGTTCATGAATTGACAAAATATTAGTGAGGCAAGCCTAAACAGGCGACCTGTCTTGAACATCTCTGACAAAGATGAAGACAAATAGACAGATACAAAGGAACACACACACACATTCTCAGTGCCAGCGTTGATAGGTACATACATGCACACGAACAAACACAAAAGCAAACATGCATCGCCAAGGAGCCAGCGTGCCTATGAGGGGGAACTTTTCTTGAATTCTCACCTGATTTACCAGGCTCTCTTGTGGTTGTCTTCTCCTGCTTTGATCCTGAAAAGCAAAAGGCTCAAATTAACTAAACATTCACAACCGTGCTGCTGATTTTTCCTTTTTGACAGAGACAACAGATTGGAAATCTTTGGCACGCTTTAAGAATAAAATAGGCTGACACACGGTAACTCTTAACCCCCTACCCACTTTTATTAAAGCCACCTAATTTAAAAGTAACACGCTGCAAGTCAGCTGGAATGTGTTTTATGAAATATTTAGGCTTCATATCAGCTTACCCCCATACCCTAACCCTAACCCTGCCAAATGCAGCAGAAACACTGCTGCAGCAAATATTACTTCTGCAGGCTTCTTACTATTGAGACAGCAACAAACTACAAGGCAGCCCCTTAGATGCAAAGGGATTTGATATTTTTAAATTTCACCTTTACTTATACAATGGGAGAGACAGTGCGTCATCTTCAAGACTGACCTGTTTTAAATATGTTAAAACATACACGTCATATAATCAGCTAACTGGAAAAATACAACTAAAACTAAAAAGACAGTAACAATAACACATCATGAACAGGAACGGCCATCCAGTAATCTTTTCTCCTTTGTCCTTAGAATTTGTTTAAATTCCTTGAGTTCAGTTAAACTGCACAGCTTCAAATCCTGTTGCAATTTGCTCCAAGTATAAGGAGCATTGTAAGAAAATGCTTTTTCCCCAAGTTCTGTATGTGGTGAGGGAACAGTGAATGTAATAAAGGCTTGTGAGCGGAGGCTGTAATTACTCTGTTTAGGTGACATACAGGAAGTTAGATACAATGGTGGCAATTCAGTTATTGATTTATAAATGAAAATAGACCAATGTATAGTCTGTGTGTAGACAGTGAAGGTAAGTTAACCAAAGAGTATAGAGTACAATGGTGGGTACAAGTTTTACATCCTGTGATGAATCTCAAGAGGATAAACCACATCCAACATCTGTAAAGAGCTAACAGCAGTGTTCATAGTGTTTGGCAGATGCTACCCTCCAGTGACATTTACATTCCTCGCAGCTGAACTTCGTTTCTCAATTCTGCAGCACAGATTTTCTGCCAGGCTTATTTTTACTAACGCCCCATGCCTTGAGCAACACTCAGTCCTCGTATGGCCCTCGAACCCTCTGGCCGTCAGTCCACTCGCTGACCGCTTTCCCACAGGACTGAATGCTACACCCCCACACAAACATAAAATGCCATTTTATGCTGTGCTGACTTTGATTTATCATCATTGCTACACTGAATTACTGAAACCAAGTGTCATACGTCAAGCATATTACAAAATTAGATGCCAAGAGCTGAGAACTGCAAATCTGAAAAGACTTGGGTTTTACTGACCTTGGCATCGAGGTTTCTTATTGGCCACTGCTGAGCCACTGATTGGCCGGCCATTGGGGGTAACACACCAGCAGTATCCAGTGTAGCTATGGCACTGAACCTGCAATCAAAACAGCATACACACACAGAGTCAGTACAAGCTGCATTTGGAAACCCATCATGTTAGAATCAAATGAAATGAAAGAAGAGTTTTATTTGTGCGGAACAAATGAGAATTTTTAGAAAAATGTTGACTGTTGGTATGGTTGTTAGCTTTGGCTTGTGCAGTAAAGTTAATATAATTCATAGAGTGTTGTTCGTTACCTCGCTGTACGTGCCATCAGGGTTGCAAACAGGCACAAAGACCTGTGGGAAGAGCTTCTTGGCCTGCTGCTCTGTGTACTTCTTCTCTGCTACACATCTGGATGTATCTGAGGAGCATCACAAATCAGCAAAATCACTAGACACGCTATTTTCTTATGGTCCACAACTATGTAAGCAACATACTTAAAAAGTCAGAAGAAGATGTCGAATTTTACAGACGATGAAGAATAGAAGAAACATGCAGGGAGAGAGCAGCGACGGAGGGGGAAACAATTCAAGACATTTCGGAAGCAGCAGATACTTGTGTGGCTGGGAATAGAACCAACACCCCCACTCTTATTAGGACAAGTCAGGCAAGCCTGCACACCGCCTGGTGGTAAAGCCATTACTGAGCGAGACAGCTCATGCTGCTCTTGTAAGAACATTCCAGTCACCCAAGAAAAGGGCTGATGCACGGGGAAAACCTGACCCTTCCTTAATGTCTGAGTCTGCCTCACTCTCCTCTAAAAACCTCGACCGTCTGAGAGGTTCAGCCAAGGTTGTCCTCTCAAACTCAGCAACTTTTCATCCAAGTGTGCCTCCAGTTTTTGCACATCCCTCAAACCAGTCTTCCAAAGCTGCTTTATCTCACCTGGCCAGCAGCAGCAGCTGTACAAATGAGTCTGATGGTAACTCAGTGTAATGCAGTAGCTACTGCAAAGTGCTGGATGGGCTTCAAATCGCACTGAAACAATAATTAATGCCAAGTTTAAAAACATTCACCAGTTTGATGGCAGTCTTGTTGCCAGCATGGCTTCTAGGTAGATTAGCCATGTGCACTGCTTTCTCTTACTCTAGTGTGCACCCTTTGTGTGTGTGCGTTTTGCTGACTGGTGAGGAGAGCAGGCAAGATGCTGGATGCTCTGGAGGGAGGAAAACAGTGAATTGAGGAGCTCTAAAGTTAGCTGCAGTGGAAAACCCCAAAACCATCATCCTTCTCCAGGGGGCTCTGACCAAAAAGCTGACTGGAAAAAATGACAGGACACTTGAATCATCCTAGCACAGTGATAGAAAACAAATGTGGTGCCACTCTCACCATCTGCACAATCCCATCTCTGTGCTTTTAGGCAAGGCGAGACCTCCGGTTTATTTCGGGTGCTGTTGCTGTGTCTATACTCCGCCCCCCGCCCCCCTATCCAGAAGCAGTAGGGGGGTCCAAACTCTTATAGACCCGATGTTATTGACGCATACAATACGACTTTCATGGACCCTCGTGCCTTTCAGCTTCCTGGCTGGAATCCTCTATTCTGCGTCCCGGCACTGTCCGCCACATCCAGATGTCCGCTTAGAGACGTTGCCATGGAAACCCAGCACGGGCATAAAATTGTGGAATGCTTTTCCATCATATGACACCTCTTTTTAAGCAAACTTTTTTGCTCACATTCCCTGTATTAGAGGTCTAATGTAATGCGGTAAGAATGGGTCATTGTCCCCAGTCTACAGAGCGATGAACTAGCAGTATAGAGTGAGCCTGTGGGGCAGGGGTGAAAGGGTTCGGGGCTGAAGAACTGGGGTGTATGGGTTCTTCTTCCTTCCTTCAACGACTAACAATGAGAGAGTGTGTGAGCTTCCTGACCTCACAGGCTCTCCTTCCCTTTCCCTCTCTTCAACTTATCATATATATAAAGCTTTACATCCAGGATGATGAAATCTTTGTCACGATTTGTCAAGATATTTCTGCAATTTCCATAAATGAGGAAATCACTCATGTAATCAAAATAATTCATGATTTGTCAAATTAATGATGCGTCTCTCATCACACAAATGGTGTGAAATTATAAAACCACGCAGGCAGCAGTAAGCCCCCACTTCTACAGTGTCAAACCCACTTGTCCTCCCACCACTCAAAGAATCAATTATGCTGAAATGAATTTAACCCACAAGTTTCTACTGTGACCCCCCTCTGTGCATTTGAGAGCATCAGGCGGCGATGAAGCGTGACTCATGACCTGACCTTTGCATGGCCCTCGGCTGACCTCCAGCTGGGAGTCGCGGCACTTGGCTCGGAGGTACTCGCAGCGCGATGTGAAGGTCCTGCCATCGGAGGCGCACAGGGGCTTGCGAGGAGCTCCGCTGCATTCCATGTTGCAATCCTTATCCTGATCCACCCGCAGGAACTGCACAAGTGAGAAGGGAGGAGATAAGCAGAGAAATCAGTTGCTAAATGAGCCATTTCTGGGAATAAGTGTACTCTGCACCAAAACATTTTAATCTGCACACCAACAGGTAGGAGTTTTGAGGAATTTAGGAAGGCTGGGAGCTGGTGCTGATGGAGCAAAATGTATTTTTGTGAAAACAAGCTACAACAGAAAAAAAAATGCCTATTATTAAAAATCAAGTGCAAGAAGACACTGATAATCTGTACAAGACAGACACAAAGATGGGGCAGTGTTGCTGCAAATCTGCAAAGGTGCAGCTGTGCTTTGTCTTTGTCTAAAGGGCTAAAGAGGACTTGACTAACACTTCCTCTTTTCTTTGTCTGTGCCAACACCTGCACAGGTATTCACCTGGAATCACTGCTAAGGATGTTTTACTCAGCCATGAAAAGAGGAACAAGGACAGGAGAATCCAGGCTCAACGCATCGGATCACCTGTGTCAATGCCACCATTGTATCTGCCACCACGGTATGAAACTCCCTCGCCAGGCCACACAATGGGGCCGTGGTGGTGGAAAAGGTGGGGGGTGGCAACAAGCTGTGACGGCTACAATGAATTAAAAGACAGCGAATGGGTACCTGAATAAACTAGATGTCAGCGGGGTTTGTGCTGCTACAGTGTGAGCGGCTTCATAAAGTTTGCATGATTCATTCACTTTGGGCAGACTGAAAAAACCCCAAAAAACAAACAAACTTGATACTCATGCAGATGCAGGTGCACTTTCAGTCAGTCTTATCCACAGAGAAATACCTCGGTGAACTTTTGTCTCCTCTTTTAATAGAAATAATTGCACATATGAGACACTGTTGTTTTGTTCTAATTTTCCTAGATTCACAAACACCCCAAAAATCTCTGCATGTCATCTATTATACGGCAGACAGATAGACAGACAAGTGGGAACTTTCATCCACTCCCACTTATCAATCTGTGGCAAAAACCGTTTGCTAAAAAGGCTGTGGTAATGCCAAAGACAAAATTTGTTGTGTCTGACATCTTACAAATATACTGAGGAGGAGGAGGGGCAACTCCCCCTCCCCACCCCCCGCATTCTGACAGGCAGAGCTGCAGGGCTGCATGCACCTGGAAGAGGGTTAACAGGTAAGGTAAAGTTGCCCTGGGCCAGTGGGAGGGAGGTGTGGGGGGGGGGGGGAGGTAACACAGATACACTCTGTCAACCATGCTCATAAATCTCCCAATGGGTAGATCAGAGATGGTAGGCCCGTTCAAACACACTAGAAGAAGGAGCTGTGAGGGGGAAGATGAATGTGTTGGAATGAATCAAAGATTTTCGAAGGGTAAGTATAAAACTGTCACGAGGAAGACAAGAAGCTTTATACAGTGTCACAATGTAGATGGAGATGATTTTTGGGGCTACATTCATTTATAGTCTGTTGTTCTGAAATAAACAAGAGGTCTTACTCTTACTGTCTGTAATAACATGTCACAAATCATCAAACAGTTATCCTTTTAAGGCAGAACTGGGGAAATTATCCATTATATGTTTGCTCTCTCTAATTGATACCTGATCAATATAGAACACTTTGCTGTGACTCCAAGCTCTGATGTTCTTAAGATATTTAAAAGTAGAATGGGAGGCAGAACCTTCAGCGTTCAGGCCCCTCTTCTGTCAAATAAGCTCCCACTTTGGATCCCTTTCTACTTTTAAGATCAGGCTTAAAACTTTCCTTTTTGATAAATCCTATAGTTACGGCTGGATCTGGTGACCCTGAACCCTTTCTTAGTTATGCTGCTCTAGGGCTAGACTCCTGGGGGCTTCCAATGATGCATTGAACATTTCCTCCTCTCTCACATCTTCTAACTCTGTTTATACACCACTTTGCATTTAATCATCAGTTATTCTCAATCTCTGGCACTCTTCCACAGCGTGTCTTTTGTCTTGTCTTCCTCCCCTTATCCCCAACCAGTTGTGGCAGATGGCTGCCTGGTTCTGCCGCAGATTTCTTCTTGCTGAAAAGGACTTTTTCCTTCCCAATGTTGCCAAGTGCTTGCTAATGGAGAGTTGGTGTGATTGTTGGAGTTTTCTCTCCACCATGAGGTGATGGTTGTTATAATTTGGTGCTATATGAATGAAACTGAATTTAATTGATCTGTGCAGAAGATTCCTGTTCATAAAATATTAGTGAAATCAAGATTGAATTTGAAACAAACATCTGCACTTTTTGTCTTCAACTAAACACTTAAGATGTTCTATTTTTGGTTGCTTATGTATTTGGCTCGCTCTTGATAAACACAAGATCTTACATGTCCTGCCCCCACTCCCTCATTGCATCTCTCAGCTGTTTGAATTATTTGCATCATTGCATTTAACTGACAGAGTCCCATTAGTACAATCCTCCCTTCCTTCTGTTCCTCTTCTCTCCAGTGCTACTAGCTTCACACACAGGTAAGGAGGGCATACGTATTCAACACAGAAAGTCTCTCATAGCTCCCCCTTCACATTCAGACAGTTCTGAAGCCAATTACTACACTGATGGTGTCTTAGAGCATCCAACCCCACTTGGTGGTGACTGTCCAGCACTTGCCACAGCCAATGTACTGCCACTACACCAGCATTAGCCCCTGCCAGCCAGCAGACTGACATCGCAAACAGAGTCATTCAGCGGCTCAGCATCCTGCTAGAAGTCTGCTCTCCAGCACACACAGCATAGTGCCAAGCTCCAGCAAGTTTACAGTGAAGCTCCAAGAACGCAGCATGGAAAAACACAGTTGAAATCATGAAATCAGCCACCCATGAAATCAACCACCCAGACTCAGTTTCAGACATCCGAGTATTTATTTCTAAGTCGTTTCAAAGTTGGCCACACTGAAGGAAGTACAAAAAAATAAGATGTGAAAGTGAGGGAGAGGAAGAAACTTTGGAGACTAATGGTGCTTTGAGGGCTTCTTCCTCCTGTGTCCACCTAATTGTAGTTAGCTCTCTGCTACAGATCTCTGTGTGTTTTTTGCCTGTGGTGATGGATGGGTGAGGCTGAGGCAGAGCCCCGACACTCCCCTGATGTCTCATTCCAGCCTCTCTGAGTCGACACCATCATCCTGCACAGGAACATGGTGGAGAGTGATGGATGGCCTCTGCTTCAGCTACATGCGGCACAGACTTCCACCCTGAATTATCATAAAAGGAGACTCGTGCAAGTCTGAACACGCATTTTGACTCAAATCAATTTATTGCTCAAATCCCACTCCCGTCTACTTGCAGACATCTGGCGCTCACTTTCTCTGTTTGCCTTTCTCTTTATTTGGCCTCTCTCATGATTTTTTCCTTTTGTTCTTTGTGGGATCTCTCTTGGAAGATGCTTTTTGCATCTGCTCTAATAATACAGGAGGTTGGCAAAAGAACAAGAGACAGGCAAGAGAGGGCGAGGCGGGTGGAGTGTAAGGGAAATTTTTTTTTTCTAAGATCAACCAGCATACAAATCAAATCCTATTACCTCCCCCTGGCTCGACGGCATTGTGGGATTGAATGGGGTATGGAGGAGGCGAACCTCCAGCAGAGAGCGCATTGTAGGCTGATAAGAGCCTTCTGGGCTGGGAGGCCCCTGCTTCCAGCGCCTTGAGAGGCCCCTCACACCACAGCCTCACAGGGTCAATGGGGGCCCCAGCTGAGAGCTGTGGCAAACGTGTTAAATGCCCTTGCCGGGAGTTTCCTGTGTGGATGCTAGGATGCAAAGGGAATCATTAGTTTCCAGCATGGTGGAAAGGGAAGAAAGTGTCAGCCTTTAACCAGCCTACTAACTCAATCAAAGGAAAAAGGCATTTAATTGCTTTGAAAGATGTTAAAAAGAAAAGGAGGTGTCGCAAAAGGCCAGTGATAGTCATGTGATAAAGAAACCCGCCTCTTTGAGCAGGTGGAAAATTTTAGGAAAGCACTTGGGGGGCAACAGGGCCCATGTTAGATCAAGATTTCTACATAAAGATTTGAAAATGAGGCAGCCACTATTCTGTGTGCCCTCATCTTCTCACACACTATTTCATATTTCCATAAACAATGGAAAAAATTGGTCTCATGAATAACCCTGGGCAAATATCTCATATATTTAACTGCCTGTCTGACCTCAAATATGGACAAAATATAACATGAAGACATTTTCTTTTAACTAGTAATGGTCTCTCCTGTATATGTTAGACAATAAGCCATTAATCACTTGCAACCTTCTTTGTATAAGAAAGTTTCATGTGTTATTCCACTAAAGACAGTCTGATTAGCCCGTGTTGGGAGGTACGGCACACAATATGAAACAAAATTAAACTGAGGCACGCAACAAAGTAGAGAAGTTTCTCGTTCTTACACTCGTCTCCAGAGCACAGCAGATAATGTGTCATATCCACACAACCACAAACACAGCTACACCTGTGTAACCTTTCTATTAAATGACAGTAAATGGTATCAACCATGGCACAAATAGAGAAACGCTCCTCACACTAATTATCTGTAGCCTTGGTCTGTGTGTGTGTTTGTGTGTATCAACTCAGTGAAGCATCTGCTCAGTACAACACTTCCTCCCACATTCCACAACTCTGTAGTGCCGTCAGGCAGAAAGGATCTCCGACCCTTCACCTGAAGGTTAACAACTCATGGCCATTTGTTTCCAATTGGATACCGAGGCATCTTCTCCAGAACCATAAATACTGGTGCTGGGAGAGGTGGCTGTCACATCAGCCTCTAAATCAAAAGGGGGAGCCTCTGACAATGCACATTCCACTCTCTATTAAGTGTCCTTTAGCACTGTACCTGCACTTGATCATGGCCATGAAATTCCCCAGAAGATGCACTTTCTGTCAGAGTTTAATGTAAGATGGAGAGGATGCTGCTGTAAACAATGCCATGTGCTTTAATGCAGAAGATCCCGGCAGCTCAACCTCTGAAGAGCAACTAGAACAACAGGAGCAAACCAGACAGAAAGGCAGCAGAGCCGAGAAGCTGGCAGGCAGGTTACAGCAGCAAAACCAAACCTGCAAAGGATCTGCTGCACACCCACCAACTGCTTACAAACCTGTAGCCTTTGCTGTGCCAACACTCTGTAAGCTGTGGCGCTCAGTTTACATGACTGACAAAAAACACAGAGCCATTTTCTCAGTGCACAGCTCTAGTTGATGCTCTCTTGAGCTCTAAAATGGATTTCTGCCTCATATAAAACATCCGACTAATACAGCCCACTTCTTTTAGAGCAAGATAACCTCAGACTCAGACTTCGGTGTAAGAATGTGGCACAGTGTAGTAGTAATTGACTTCAAATGCGTCATTATAGGTATTGACTATTTTATTATTTCAGATTCTTAGACTAAATAGATCACAAGAAGCTTGACTTTTAAGAAAAGGGTGTGTAGGAACTATTTCTTTTATATTAAAAAATATTTTCCAGATTGTGAATTTTGGAATTTTATTCATAGAAAGCACAAGCACATCCTTTCCCTTTAAAACAACTTTTACTCATGAAATTGAATGACATTCATTCCGGGAGTTAAGTGCCTCCTCATACCTTGAGAGCGGAGAACTTCTGAACGCCTCCAGCGCACTGTAGACAGAGGAAGACCAGCAGTGGACAGATGCGCATCCTGACGCAGCGTGGTAATATACTCTCCAAATTACGCACGGTCCAAAATCGTGTTGGCAGGAGTTCACCTAGGCGCAAAACTGTCTATGGGAGAAGTCAAAAATTGTTTAAAATCCGCACCAGTCCTTTCGAAGAAGTCACTGGGGGTCGGTGGTGTATTTCACGTCGTTTCCTTGGTTTCGTCTGCCAGCCCGTTTGTGTAGACACGCTCCTTATTTCTGGCAGTCCGATAAACCCCCCCGTGTCCCTGACCTTTTCCCCTCCCACGGTGTCTCTTTCTCCCTCTCTTTAACTCAACTTCGTTTCTCCACACCCCCTTTTCTGCTACACTTGATTCTGTGGACTAGATCCCTTATCGGATGCAGGCGGGTCCCCTAGTCAGTCAGGTAGGCGTAAGCTTACGCCGTCAGCTGCTGGTAGTCAAACACGTCAGGTATTCTTTTCTTTCACGCAAGAAAGTGGTGTGAGGATGCTCAACCCCAGTGAAGAGAAAACACAGGAAGGGGTCAGAAAGTGTCTGCTAGGTGGATCAGCAAATACATTTTCGTTCTGGTGGACGCATACGCAATCACATTCAATTTTTTGATTATACGGCTATATACAATTCTCAAAACAAAGTTAGACAAGCCCCTGAGTTTCACACAATACAGATTAAAAAAACAAGGGGCGCCTAGAATAACAGATATTTAGGCAAACCATTAAACCATTCTCAGCTTTGTAACTATATGCTGTATGAGCACGAATCAGTTTGCAGTTTCTTCCCAATAACTCTCCATTCGCCGAGTCCACGGCCACTAGTGCAACGTTTCAGAGCGTCCCATTACGACTATAACGCCACCTAACGGTAGATGATAGTCTTCACAGCCTGCTCGATACACTTCATATGGTCAAATAGCTGTCGGGGATTTCGAAATTCTACACAGTCAGTTCTGACTTTTGCGTTTGTCAGAACTCCGCGTACTGTGTTTTCCACAAGTTTATTTTATTCTCCACTAGAAAAATTAGGCTGAGTTTTCAACATACATTTTTTTTGTGCAAGAATCAAAGAAACGTGACAAATAAGAACATAAAGCCTCAAATTATATCTGTTCCTCTTGGTGGTTTGTTTTTCAGTACCTGCACAAGAAGCCCTTCAGTAGGAAGGCATGTCTCGCCAAGAGTCCGTTTGTTTCCCGAATATATGTTTGGTCAAAACTGGTGTAGCCGAATTAGTATCATTAGTCATCTTTACAATACATTATGGTGAGTAAAAAGCACAGCTGTAAACAAATGGACAGATGCCGTCTCACGAACAGACACTAGCAAAACAATGAGGTTCATAAAATACATTTATGAAACCCTAATCAGAGCCCTAGCTTGCTCTTGTTCTCAGTTACACAGGTTTCATTCCCTAAGAGAAACTTAAGAAGAAAAAAACGCGGAAAGAAATGGTTATTCGTTTTTAAATTCACCACCCTCTACATATTTTTTGGCTTTTAGAAGAGATATGCGAAAGTTTGAGAATCAAGTGTTTCTTTTCGTGAACAACAAACTCAATTTCCCATAGTGCTCCAATTACGATGCGTGTCACTCCTACGTCACAGCTACTTCCTTCCGCTTCTTCCCATCTCTCCACCGCCAGCTGCGTGGTTTAGCGGCGGTAGCTAATTGAGCACATATTCTCTTTTTTCACTCCAGCATCTAAACTAGCTTGGACTAATAGCTAATACAATGTCATACCACGACGAAGAGGATGTAAGTACACATTTACTCCATCAGACATTTGTACGTTTTGACTGCAATAACAATGGCACACTGTTAGCTAGGTAGCTGTGTAGCTAGCTCGACTCCACCGGCATAGTATAACAGTGGCTTCAATGAGTTAGTGTGATATAAATTTACTCTTAAACCCTGCTTTAAGACAATGCAACCAAAAAAGTAGCTAATTGTCTGTAACTCTTTTTAGTGCATTTTTATTATTATAAAATATCACTATATAATCGATCAGGTGGTCGTTTCTCGCTGGGCAGATCAATATCAGATGCTGTAGCTGTATCAGTAACAAATGCCTGATTGCTTTGTTTCCTTACAGTACGATCCTTACTCCTACACAAACGACTACGATCTGCACACTGGTAAGTATACAAATAACCATCCCTTTTATACTCATACTATCTATTTTTACAGATACAATCCTCTTGTTTAGTCAGTCACACAACATAAGTAACTTTTAGAGCAGATTAAAGGATGTTCTTTTAATTTTCCTTGCAGGTGACCCTAAAGCAGACCTTGCCTACGAGAGGCAGTATGAGCAGCAGACCTACCATGTCATCCCAGAGGTGATCAAGAACTTTCTGCAGTATTTCCACAAAACCATCTCTGACTTGATTGACCAGAAGGTTTATGAGCTGCAGTCCAACCGGGTGTCTAGTGAGAGCATTGAGCAGAAGATCTACGAGATCCAGGACGTCTATGAAAACAGGTAAACTTAACTCTGTGCACATAACTCTCACACCGTGCGTGATCAATATGCTGACTTTTTCATGCTCTTACCTATCAAGCTGGAACAAGTTGACTGACCGTTTCTTCAAGACCTCTCCCTGGCCAGAGGCTGAGGCCATCGCATCACTTGTTGGCAATGGTGAGAGCGTTATCCATTACTTGTTCTACTTTTGATTTTGTATGGATAGTATCATTTTTATTCTTTATTGTTTGAGTGTGATTTAAAAAAAAAAAAAGATAAACTTGCACCGCTTAAGATTATTATTATTTATTTTATATATTTAAGATTTTATAAGAGTTTTAGGCCTCCTTTGTGTGGTTCAGTGGAGATGTTTCATGTTGTTTTTGTCTCTTGTGTTTTGCAGATGCTGTGTTTCTCATTCTCTACAAAGAACTCTATTACAGACACATCTACGCTAAAGTCAGCGTGAGTAGCTGCTAAATATGAACAGTCGTCTGTGTCTTTTTTATCACTGTCCAAAAAACTTTCTAGAATTTGGTTGGAAAAAAATATTTTCTGTATAATCAGGGTGGACCAACTTTGGACCAGAGATTTGAGTCCTACTACAATTACTGCAACCTCTTCAACTACATTCTCAGTAAGGAGCACATATTGTCCATACATTTTCTCTGATCCGTTAGTGCAAGAACAGCAGCTATATGAGATCATTGTTGACTCTAAACAGATGCTGATGGGCCGGCCCCCTTGGAGCTGCCAAACCAGTGGCTCTGGGACATCATTGATGAGTTTATCTACCAGGTACATTACAGTGTTTTTAGAGTGCATGCTCAACAATCAATAAGATCCAAATAAAGAAAAGGGCTGATAGCTGTTGTTGTTAATGTTATCATTACTTTAAGCACCAGATAGGTGACATATTAATGAAGATATTCATGGTCTTTAATGATCACTAGTCCACGTGGCTAGAAAGCATATTTAAAATCCACTAACAAACATCTCTTCCACCTTCAGTTTCAGTCGTTCAGTCAGTACCGCTGTAAGACAGCCAAAAAGTCTGAGGAGGAAATTGAGTTCCTGAGGAGCAACCCGAAGATCTGGAACGTCCACAGTGTCCTCAATGTTCTCCACTCCCTGGTGGACAAGAGCAACATCAACCGTCAGCTTGAGGTCTACACAAGTGGAGGTAAAGAAGAGTGTTTTTATGATATTTATAGAAACAATGGAGTATTCATAGAAACCTAATTATTTTAAAATCTTGAATTATGTCAATTTAAGGCTTTAGAGTCCAGGACTGTATAGGTCGTGAACATGTTATGTGTTCTTGTAATGCAGGAGACCCAGAAAGCGTGGCTGGAGAATATGGACGTCACTCTCTGTACAAGATGTTGGGTTACTTCAGCTTGGTCGGGCTTTTGAGGCTTCACTCTCTGCTTGGTGACTATTACCAGGCCATCAAAGTCCTGGAGAACATTGAGCTCAATAAGAAGGTACGACCTTATTTAAGACCTCATGTAGAGAGAGGTCTGGTCTGCTCCCACTAGTGATGATGAGCGCTGGGATTGAGTGTCATTATGGAAATGTGTTGTTGGTGTTGTTTCCTCTTGTCCTAGAAGGATTGATACAATGCTGACAGATACTGATGTTTTTAATTTAAAACAAACAAACGATATTCTCCGAGGATTCTTGTGATAATTTGACTCGACACAGTTTCTGCTTTATCAGTCTTTATGCTCATGAAATTTAATGTGGGCAAAGTGAAGTTGCAGTAAAAAAGAAGGAACTCATTAATTTACCTGACACATTAACAATGAATAACTATTATAATACTTTATAAAGCAAATACATAATTCACAGTTCTCAGTTCTTCAGTAGCACGGAGTCATATAATTCATTTCATCTCAGAGTTTAAAGTTTCTATTAAATCAACCTTTGTAGCAACAAATAAAGTTTGGCTGATCTGTTGAAATTAAACATTAAAAAATGACACTGCTCATTTTCTCTGTAATTCATATTTCTGCATATTTTTTTTTCTCCCTATCTTTCAGAGTATGTACTCGCGTGTTCCAGAGTGCCAAATCACCACATATTACTATGTGGGTTTTGCCTACCTTATGATGAGGCGCTACCAGGATGCCATTCGAGTCTTTGCTAACATCCTGCTCTATATCCAGAGAACAAGAAACATGTTCCAGAGGTCAACGTATAAATATGAGATGGTCAGTAACAGCAGTGGTTTTATTGTCTTATCTTTAGCTGTAGGTTCTTTTACTTATGTCTGTACAGAACGTGGTGAGAGAACTTCAGACAGCAACATTTGGGATGCGCTGATTTTCTTTAAAATGCTTTGACATGTGAATAATAATCAGGCACTCTCATTGTGTTGGATGATCAAACAGTATTATGTTTGGAACAGGTGTCATAATACCTGTATGTTTTCTTCAGATTAACAAACAAAATGAGCAGATGCACGGCCTGCTGGCTATCGCTCTGACCATGTACCCGATGCGCATCGACGAGAGCATCCACACCCAGCTGAGGGAGAAGTACGGAGATAAGATGCTCCGCATGCAAAAGGGGTAAGACCTACACTCACTGCCTTGCTTTACAACATGTTTAAGTTGTGAGTCAGTCCTTTTCTGTTTTACTGTTATGATTTTGTATTATGTAGAATGTTATATAAAGTGTGGAGCTTTGCTTATGGGATATGGAATCAGTAATGTATGACTTTATTAGCATTTGTGCTCATAGCCTCAAACATTTCTTTTGATGCAAATGTTACTTTTACCATCTCAGAGATCTGCAGGTGTTCGAGGAGCTGTTCAGCTTTGCCTGTCCCAAGTTCTTGTCACCTGTAGTGCCAAACTACGACAACGTCCACCCGAACTACCACAAAGAACCTTTTCAACAGCAGTTGAAGGTCTTTGCTGAGGAGGTGCAGCAGCAGGCCCAGCTCTCCACCATTCGAAGGTGAGTCCCCCAACTTGTGAGTATGTGGAGGTTGTAGTTTTACCTGTAAAAGCTGGAGTAATGTACAAAAATATCCTGAATCTCCTCCAAACGTTTTGCCACACTTTACATATTTAAATCCTTTACATGAACTATTAGATTGTGTCTGAGTGCTTATACATGTCATCTAAGTCACAATATGTCATTGTAGCTTCTTGAAGCTGTACACCACCATGCCAGTAGCCAAGCTGGCCGGATTTCTGGACATGACAGAGCAGGAGTTCCGCATTCAGCTGCTCGTCTTCAAACACAAGATGAAGAATCTGGTGTGGACCAGCGGCATCTCAGCGCTGGACGGAGAGTTCCAGTCTGCGTCTGAGGTCGACTTTTACATTGACAAGGTGAACATCTTTTAAATGAAAGTGCTCTTTTTGATGTTTCTGTGCTGCTGTTTAAATAGCATGTCACAGGGCTGGATGGCTCTGAGGAATGCCTCAGGTGTTTAGTTTGGGTAAAATTAAGCATAAGATTTAAATTAAGTTTTACAGAAGTTAGATATGTGGATGTGGCTTGTTGTACTTTATATTTGATGGCATTTTCCCCACAGGACATGATCCACATTGCCGACACCAAAGTCGCTCGTCGGTATGGAGACTTTTTCATCAGACAGATCCACAAGTTTGAGGAGGTAAGCAATCGTCCATAATGCCTCTGAATGGGAAAATATTTAATATGTTTCAGATGCTAACTATTACAAGGTGTAACAATCTAATTTGAATATTAAAAGTTTGGAAATTAAACAGTTGTCTCTAATATTAAAATTAAAAACATCACCTGCTCCTTTGGTTTGCCCCGCACTGAAAAGATTTTGAATACAGGACTAATGATCACTTCTTGTGTCCCTACAGTTGAACAGGACTCTGAAGAAGATGTCAACCACTGCTACCACTGTGACATCAGGAACCGCTACAGGCCGATGAGACATCACATCACGTCTTCTAATGCCTCCTTCCAGTTTTTTGACAGCTATTATTAATGAAAAATTTTCTATGTAATCTAATAACAATAAAAGGATGGATTGGAGTGCAAACTAATTACTTGTATGTTTTTGCTCCCTAATACCAGGTGTGTTCCACTAGGAGGCAGTATTTACCACCTCACCACAGTTGCTAAGTCTTCTTTTGTAGTGTTATGTTCCTACTTAAGCTTTTGTTTGCGGGTAGAACAGACGTCAACTGTGAGGTAACTGGGGGACTAATATTTAGGTTTATTAATGTTTATTTTCAGATTCCCAAGCTTTTTGTTCCTGCCTGAGCTCGTTCTGCTGCATCAGACACCAGACATATGGCAACATCTATTGAGGTCAGAGGCCATTGCATAAGTCTTTTTATTACCACAGACCATCCCACAACATTTCCCAACACAGATCTCAGGGCTGGTGACAAAAATGACAAAGAAATAAAAACTTACAAAATGGGAATATAAAAAATCATTATTTTTTAAAACACACCACTCATCAGAAACAGCATTAGTTGTCCTGCAAAGGAAAACAGAACGACATGTCACCATAGCACAAAATACACATACTCAAACATCCAAAGTTGTTCCCTACCGATTTTGGTAAGCCAGCATATTTTTTTTTCTTCAAAAATATCTTTTAATTCCGTCACATATTCTAGAAAATAAAAAAATAAAGCAAACATTGCTCATTGGAGCATGACTTTTACTCCCTCAGGTGGCAGTGTAAAGTCTCTGGGCACAATGCCTTCTTTATGTCTAGAAAATGGGATAATTCATAGTTTCCCCCATTTATAAGTCTTTATCAAGGCTTTCTCTAACTGCCCTTAATATCAAAGATTTATTTACTCCCTGTAACCCCAGTACCAGATAACAGTCATCCTTCATCCACCATGTTCATCATTTAAGAAGTCTTCCTCTTCTTATGCAGGTTCTTGCTTTAACTGTGACTGACACAGTTATGCTCTTAAAAGTGAGCTGGACTAGAGTCTGAATGTTCTCTGCTGCTCTTCAGACGATCAAAAAGAGCTCAGGCCTCCTCATCCCTTTGTGTGAGGCGAAAACGCCACTCCGTGAGCATCACTGGGAAAATACAGAGGTTCCCCTGTATCCATAAAGTGTTCATCAATAAAGTCCCAACAACAACATCTAATATCTCATTCAACACAGACATAGGCATCTTTCAATAAGGAAAAATATCAGCGTGATAAGGAATTGTTATTGTCTCAGTCTCCCATTGACGGCCATCCGCTGGTCTGAGTGTGTGTAGCATCATTTTTATTCTATTTATTTATTTTGAGTGTGTGTGTGTGCGTTTGTGTGAGTGTCTGCAGTCCAGGCATGCCTTCAAAAAGTTTAGTGAGAATGAGGCACCTTCTGACGATTTTAAGGTCGTGGTTCAACAAGCTTCTCCCACAGGGAGGCTTAGTCCCTCTTTTCCACTCAGCTCTTCAAATAAAAGTTGATGAAACCAGTTTTTTTTTCTGTCTCGCTGAAGGAAAGTGTCAAGCTTGTCACTTTCCTTTATTAATATGTTTTCTTTTTAAATAAACCATCTCTTGACAAAATCCAACATGGGACCGTTTCCAATGCAAGATCCACCGACGCTGACCCAGTGCTGCGTTCGTCCTTTATCGGGATGTCTCAATGATGCACTGACGTTCGATGATGATGTTCCCTAGACTACACACACTGCTCCTCCAGTCCTTCCCAAACTTATCAGGGTGGCGGTGTGAAGGCACAAGGACACACACACACACACACACACGAGTCGTGGTTTGCTCTCAGACCAGCGAGGCCTCGGCTAGTCATAACTCTGTGATCTCCAGCGGACTCTCAGACAGGGTGTCCCCATCCTTGTGGCGGTGCATCGGGGTGGACTTTGCAGACTCTGTACGGGCGTTGCGCTCAGAGTACAGCACCCCATCAGAATTTAGTGCCTCCAGAGAACGTGCCAGGGCCCGCTGGTCGTCCTCAGGCAGGCTGTTGAGGTCAGACGTGAGGAGCGTGCCTGTGCTGCCGTGGACCACGTGCACACCCTCAGACCCTTTCAACTCCACAGGAAGCTTGTGCTTGAAACGGAGAGTGCCCCGACCTCCACCCATACCCAGATGCTCATCGTCCTCGTCATCCAAATCGCTCTGGATCAGCTGTTAAAGGAGGACAGGAGAGGAGAGGGAGAGTGAATGAAGCTGCTAGCTATTAATGCTGGGATTAAAATGCATTAGGTTGACAAAGAAATAGCTTTGACAAGGTGCTAGAAAGGAGTAAATCAGTGGAATGAAACAGAAGTGAAATTAGTAGGTCACTGGAAGAAAAACACTTGAAACAAATAATCAGCAAATTTTAAGCTTAAACTCTGTTTGACCTGAAGTCTGGTTCACAGTACACGAGAAAGGAGAACCAGCAGGAAGGAATCATGTCAGAGTACTCAGACAAGCTGTCAGAAAGGGAACTGAGAGAAACAGAAGATCATTCTCCAGCAGACAGCAACACCTTCAGCAGGTGCAGAGAGCTCGTCCGTTTTTTGTAGCCCACCTCAGTGACAGATGAGATGTCTCCTTCGGTTGTGGATGCTGTGACAAGCCGTGCTGCAAAGAGCTTTTTCAGTCTCAGGTAGTCGTCCAGGACCACCTTGAGCAGGGAACCCTGACAGGATGGCAGTCATGATCAAACATAGTATGTAACACCATCCACCTTTGCACACCCGCGCTGTCACAGGACAGATAAATAAGAATCCAGAGCAGGAAGGCCTATCCCTGAAGGTACGTTAAAAGCCTATAATAGAGTCCTCAGGGTCTGCCTCTATATTTTATACTCAGGACCTCCTCCACTTCTTAAAAATAGGGGAAGGCTTGAGTTCTGGGAAAAGAAACTGTCCCGACAATTATGAGATGGATGGAGCAAAAATAAAAAAGAAAGTATGCGCATGTGTGAGTGCATTACTCCTGGTCTCACCTTGATAGGGCCCTCTCTCATGATATGGCCCAGTTTAGCAATGTTGTCGTACTCCTGAATTGCTGCCCTCAAGTAACAATCATCCTCAGGTTTCGCTTGAGGCTCTCGACCAAATGTGCCCTGTGAGAACAAATGATGAAAACGTTATGGTAGAGTATTTCATGGTAAACGATACAAACTCCCATATTCTACATCTCTTGAGTATTAAAACACATAGCAAAATTGTATCTATTAATATACTTGGGGTGTTATTGAGAAATACAAATGGATGTTGGTACTGACGTGAGTGCGTGCGGGGCTGTTCCACAGGTCAGTTATCTCACTCAGGTTCTCAGGCAGGTCATCCTCATGGTCAGCCTGAGCAGCCAACTCAAGGTTGCGACAGAATGGGTCCAGCCACACTGGATTGGCCCTGCAGAAGCATTAAATCCATCAGTGAGAGGTTATACAAAGGACCTTGCCTTTGAAGGCATCAAAATAAGCTTCAAGAAAATGGTTAATTCAAATGAACTTCCTGATCTATGGAGAAAGGAAAGAAATGATTGGATTATGTGTCTCTTTTCTCATAATTTGTTGTGCTATAGAAATGCTGAGGATACCTAATTATGGTGAAAACAGCTCAAATAGTCATGACAATGCAGTTAACTATGATTTTTACAACTATTTTGTCTGTAAGCTAATTATAAAGCTAATGTGCAGTTAGCTTAGTTTGATATAATGACACTGGAAACAGCTAGCCCGGAGCTATGCAGAGATAACACTTACTTACACTTAACACTTACTAATTAACATGTTAGTCTTGCTGTCACACGTTAAAACAACACTTTAGGGTTTTGTGGGGAATTAAATTCCAATAATATTTCTTGGGGTTGCAGGACGATGATTTTTAACTTTCAACTTTTTAGGTTGTTCACTAGTTTTGTATACTGGTCTTTTTATTTTCTTGAGCATTTTGGAGCATTTAATTCTTGTTATAATTTAGTCCTTTTAATTTGTTCCCTCTTGTAGCTTAAGATTAAGTTAAAACGTTTAGTTATGGCGCTTACTTCCTGTTTTATTTTGATAAAATCTAGTGGTGTCTAGTGTTTAGTTTTACTTCCCCTCCTGTATCACTGTCTTTCATTATTGTCAAGTGTCTTGTCTCTCTCCTGTGCCCTGCTCTTCTTCTGTCCTTTGTTGCAGTGTCTGTTAACCTCCTCTGTTATATTATTAATAAATACACTTATTAAGCATTTATTTGTTTATTGTTTTCTAAGTCAAGGAGAGGCATGCCTGAAAAAACAGAAGTTGTCAAACAACAAAAATCAAGTGAGAACTTTGTTGTAAGTGAGAACTTCTTGTAAATAATGTTAGCCAGTAAAATGTAAAAATAAAGCTATTATCTTACCCCTCAAAGGAGTACTTGTTAGTGTTGGGCATGTCCAGGATATCCATTAGTCCCTGGTTTCCTGTGAGGTAGAGGAAAGTTCAATGTAATGGAAAAACAGCTTTGAGTTAACTGATATTTTGTACTGTACATCAGCAGATAGCAAAGTCATTTCCTGATCAACAGATAAAGGGACCGTCCCATCAGTCGAGCTGCTTCTCACCTGTTGATCCTGCGACAATTGCTTTCAACTTCCTCTCATGTCTGCGTCAAACAAAAAGACACATTATGAGATCATAAACATGTTGATCAGCTGCTCAGACTGGTAGCGTGACTGAGCGAGTTTCAAACAATGTAAACAAATGTGCCTTAATACAAAATTCTTACACTCTGCGATAATGCCAATTCATTGTGACAAACAAAATCCCCGCAAAGCACAGCAGCACAGCCAAGATAATGATGACCAGCTGTGAAAGAGAAAAAGAAAGACACCTTAAAAGCACCAAAACCAAATAACATCTGCAGCAGGCTGGAGACTTCCAGAGTTGGCAGCTTTGCACACCTGCAGAGTAGAGATGTCGTCTGGCAGTTTGTCCCCAACAGCTGGCTGGACATCCACAACATTGTATTTTCTGAACAGGTTTCTCAGCTGCTCTTTGTTTTCATCGATCATCTGAATAACCCTGGAAAGTATTAAAAAAATCGGTTCAGAATGTGTAGTCCTTATATAAAAAAGGCCTTATTGCACTGGCCTTATTATTCCTAGTGTATGTGAATCAAAGTGCAACCACGCTGCTTTGGAGCGCTAGTGCATACACGACCTTTCAACGTCTAGGATGGTGTTGGTCTGATTGTTGACAACGTGGATGAGCATATCAGTCTGAACATAGCTCACTCTGCCCTTCTTGTCCACATGAAACTGAAAAAAAGGGTCAAAGATGTCAGATATCTACACACTGCAAACAAATCAAAGCATTTCTCTAAGAAAGCCTAACCTGTATGTCATCTAAATTGACAATAGCACCGGTGATGTTGGAGAGCAGGTTGATGAAATCTTCCTGGTTTGCACGAACAAAATCGGGAATCTCATTGAAGACTATCTTGACCCTCTGGTCATCCCGGAGAATATAGATATTCACATTAGTTGTTGTGCTGTGTCCAGCAAAATCACATGCCAAAATCTCAAGCTGAAAGTAGCCGGGATTAAAGGCTGTGAAGAGATCGTAAGTGCGGATGATGCCATCTGTCAAACCTGGGGAAATCAAGGGACAGCATTGTTTCTGTGTAAGAAATTTGCTTCACTCGGGAGCAAAAAGACTTTTGTCACTGTATGTACACCAGTACAACTGAAACCATGCAGAAAAGATCTGAAAATAGGCGGTGGTTTAAGTAACTTTCTCTGCGTCTGCGTGGGAAAATGGTTACGGGAAGCAAAATGTTCATGTGTGAGAACGCTGTTACTATTTGTTAACTCGGTTTTATTGAAGCCATTTCAATTCCTATAATTTGTTTGCAAACGAGTTCAAAGTCTGAACTTACTCATTTGTGACAGAGTCGTCCTTATCTTTTAAAACAATATGTGAACAGTTTTTCATCAAGTTTTTATTATGAGATATTTGACATCTGCATTTACTTTAAATCTCTCGCCATTGCTACACAGTGTTTTTGCCCTCTAGAATTCAGAAATACTTGTTGTGCAAGTTTCTTAAATTTCTTTTTTCTCACAGGTCAAAATGTACCCAAGATTAAAATACAATGCATTTTGGTTCTCCCTTCAGAGGATTTGCATTACAGCAATGCATTATAGAAACGCACCGATGATGAACATATTGCCAACATCCTCACTGCCGTTGCTCTGTGAGTGGAAGTAGCGGATCGTAACAATGTGGTACTGGACCACGCTGTTGTTGCCTATATCATTATCTATAGCCACCAACTTGATAAGCTCTGAGCCCACTTTGGCGTTTGCTGCAACTCCTAAAACAAGAAAGAAATGTATAAAGTAAATGTCGGCATCACATAGTCCATCATACAGATTTATGCAGGAAAGCAGGTTACCTGCAGTGTACTCTGTCTTCATGAAGCGTGGTGTCTGGTCATTGATGTCTTCCAGTTCAATCCGGACATCCAGCAGACTGGGGTCTTGAGCCGGATCCAGAGCTTTAGCCCGTAATGACCTCTGACCCCTGGGGGGAGTCCAGCTCTTGTTGCTGGAAGCCTTGATTATGATGGAGTAGACTGGGATCTCCTCTCGGTCCAGATCTTTGAGCACTTTTAACTCTCCATCTAGACTCAAGCCAAAGTTTCCGTCGCTGTTTCCTCCTTCAGGAAGAGACACATTTGGCCACATTAAACACTGAAGCTTCAAAGAGCGAACAAAGACAGCTAGATCCATACAAATGTCTTCATTATTCTCAAGCTTTTGAAGTACAAGGACTTTCATATGGCCACACAATAGAGATACAATAAGTTGAGAAAAACTTGTTTATAATCTTCCTAAATTCAAGACTTTGGCTACATCAGTTATTGAAGTGACTGAGAAAAAAAATCACAATTAACAGCAAAAACATGCTACTGTGTGTAAAGCACCGAGTGACCTGCAATAAAGTAGTAGACGATTGCATTGGAGCCCTCATCGGCGTCCACAGCTCTGGTTATGTTGTCCACAGTGGTTCCTGGAGGGGAGTGCTCAGGCACTGTCAGCTTCTGGTAAGGCAAGCCACCACGCTGGGAAGTGCACACACACACACAGACCATGGGAAAATATTACATAAAAACACATGAACACAATCTCTTATGTACAGATGACCACATTTATGATGTATTCCTAGATCTGTGTGCTCACAGGCGGTTTGAGGAAGACAGGCTCATTGTCGTCGATGTCCGACAGCGCCACCTGCAGAGGCTGTGTGGTCTCATAAGGCACTGGCTGGCCCATGTCACGGGCCACAATAATAAGCTGAGAGAACAGTTTGCACAGGGTTAGCGTCACATACCTACAATTACACCAACTGAAAACACAAACAAACTCTGGTGACTCACGCTAAGCAAGGCCTGCTTCTCTCGGTCAAGCTTTGCAGTAGTAGTAATGACTCCAGTCACGGCATCAATGTGAAAGTTTTCCCAGTCTCTGTTACCGGCTCCCGTCTGCAGGAAGGCATAGCGCACTTCTCCATTGAGCCCCTCATCAGCATCTGTAGCATGCACTTCATACACCACCAGTTCTGGACGTTGTTCCTGTACAGAGCAAAGAAGGGCAGTGAGTGTTTGTGTGACTTGAACTAAATAACCTATCTATATTACTCAAATGCAAGAAATCTGTGGTTTATGAGAGGTTTCTATATTGTGATATGGTATGATGTCTCTCAGTTGGAAGATAAACAACTCTTGAAAGACCACAACCAAACCACAATAAGGGTTATTTTATTAGAGCCATTTATGATACTGATGGAGTGTCAGACAAATATGACTAATCCACATGAAATACATTTTATTAGCAGTGTATTAAAAAGGAAGTAAAAGTATAAGTTCAACTCTTCACAGTAAAACCAGTGACTCATTTCTTTTGAGCATTATAGTAGCACTAGAGTAAAGAAATCAGGACATATATATCCTTGCACAACAGAAGCGTACGGCAAAAGCACATGCTGACAACGATGACTTAAAGAAGGCTGTGAATGCAGATGGTACCTCTAAGATATGGATGATAGTTCCATTGGCAGGCCTAACAAACACAGGTCTGTTGTCATTGACATCTATGACTATGATGATCAGGTCCGCTGTGCCCCATAGGGGGGGACGCCCCTGGTCTGTAGCCACCACAGTCAGGTTGAAACGTTCTGACGACTGAAGCAGACGTCGAGATCGCACCAGTCCTGTGTTTGGATCCAGGGAGAACGCATCTGAAAAAGCGCAAGAGAAGACAAAGTTGTGATACTATTCTCTTTCCACCAATTATACAAGTGATTAAAAAGTAAAGTGTGGATATTTATTGGAAGAATTCAAGCTGTACCTAAGGTAGTAACTTTTAATTCAAAGCATAGTTCATTGAAAAGATTTAGTCATGTGACCCTATTGAGGATTTTATTGCATCTTGCGTTTTCATACCTGAATGGGGTCCTAACATGTTGTAGAGTACTGCACCATTCTCGCCTTCATCCAGGTCAGTAGCCTTTATTGTTATCACGGAAGTACCACTGGGCTCATTCTCAAACACACTGGTGTTGTACACTCGCTCTGAGAAGCGCGGCCGAAAGTCGTTGATATCGAGAACAGTCACCAGGACCTGATTTGACACATTATAATGCAAAAGGATATTAGGGATAGTATTAGCTTGGGCTTTAAGATCTGCAGAGTTTAGCTCAGCACGCAGTTAAAACAATAGTTCAAATTATAAAAATTATATATATATTATAAGATAAGCATTGGCTTCAAATTCATAGATTCTCCTGGTCGACACCCTTAATAAGTATTTGATCAAGTGTTTGCATGATTTGCTATTTTTTGACTTTGACAACACAACTTGTAAAATTGGCCTATTTCTCATTTCCATAAGGGTTCAATGAATCACCCAAATACTAAAGACATATTTACAATATTGTTTATGTGTAAACCAAATATTTTTGCCATCACGAACTACGATTTCTACCTGGACAGAGTTCTCTCGTCTCTTGTTTGGACTGTCGCCGGGATTGTCTCGGGCGACAGCTGTTAAAGTGTAGTGATCCTTTGTCTCTCTGTCTAGAGGGGACAGGATGTAGATCTCTCCCTAACGCAGAAGAGAAAGAATGATGAGGGGAAGAAGTAAAAGTGTTGACTGGGAGAACATATAGTTGACTCTGTGTTTATGACAGAACAGAAGTCAAATACGGTCAAATATGTACTGTAGATATTTTTAGATCCTTTTGCATAAACTTGTGTTTCCTGGTAGTATGCTCCTCAGTCCTGCCAGGAGAGATAACACAGTAAAACACTCCTCACTACTCAATAAATGTTTATTTTTTTCCCCAGAGGACAGAAATTCCACATTTTCAGTGGAACCTGCTGTTCAAAGGTTATGGATTGCTTCGCTTTAACCTTTCCACTAAAATCTCACACAGTGGAATGTTACATTTACTGTAACTACTCTGAGATGTTTTTGTTACACTTTAAGCAAAGCTTTGTCATTTTGGATTTTCTAGGAAATGCTAAAACAAAACTCTAATTGCAGAAACAAAAATAAAGCAATTTTATTTACACTAGATCAGATTTTGCTGGTGTATGAGTTCACTTACAGTAGATGGTCTGATTCCAAACTTGCCCTCTCCATCTACCAGGCTGTACTCAATCACTGCAAAGAGGCCAGAATCAGCATCTGTAGCACGGACGCGAACTATGGTGGTGCCTAAGTCTACATTCTCAAACACAGGCTCCTACAAACAAGAAAAAAAGAACAAAAAAACACTCATGCAGTACAATGCTTGATGACATTGCAAAGCAAGCTCATTTTTACAGTTAATACACTGGTGGCAGTTTACTGTGGTGAATTAATTTCATGGATTTTGTGTGCTCTTATTCATAATTTAATGACTTTGTTATTTCTCGGTTTGCTGTGTTTTGTCCTTTTCGGGCTCACGTGCGCTGGTACTTTATTTAATTTAGACATAGATGTAACTAATGACACTAATAACACTGGCATCCTGAGGCTTGTACTTCTCCTGCGGTAGGCTCTTAAAATCTCCACAAATATCAAGTTTAAGCAGTGATCACAGAGAATATAGAAACATTTTAAGCAACAGTCCTACACAAATTTGCTTCAATTGTGTTCGTGTTTCTTAACGTCCTCTTTAATACCTGATATGACGGTTGTACAAAGACAGGGTTGTTGTCGTTGACATCTACAATACGCAGATAAACTGGCAGCTCAGCAATCTTGGGAGGAGTGCCGTGGTCCTGAGCACGAATTGTAAAATTCAGCCATTGAACCTGCTCAAAATCCACCGTCTGGTTGGCTACGATCTTACCTAGAAAAAATGGTATCACAATGATAGTCACGGTCAACATTCATATACTATAGCCTGTGTTTAGATTTTAAATTTGCATGACAACAAGTACGGAAAAGTATAATATAAACACAATTACAATAAAAACAAGTCAAATAAAAAAATAAAGCTAGTAAATAGTAGCTTGTAAATCTCATAAACCCATATTTTCACAGAACAGAACATGGCTCAGGCGGTTGGGAATCGCATCTGTAACCGGAAGGTCGCCGGTTCGATCCCTGGGCTCTCTGTCCTGGTCGTTGTGTCCCTGGGCAAGACACTTTATCCTACTTGCCTACTGGTGTTGGCCAGAGGGGCCGATGGCGCGATATGGCAGCCTCGCTTCTGTCAGTCTGCCCCAGGGCAGCTGTGGCTACAACTGTAGCTGCCTCCACCAGTGTATGAATGTGAGAGTGAATGAATAGTGGTATTGTAAAGCGCTTTGGGTGCCTTGAAAAGCGCTATATCAATCCAATCCATTATTATTATAGAAAACTTATTTAAACTGAGAAAATGTACCAGTTTAAGAGAAATAGTTTCTTATTTTGTTCTGTAGCTTATGAGACATTCAAAGTGTTTGCAATTTTAAATTAAGGAATATTATTCTGAAATCCTTTTACAGATGCAGTTTTTTTTGCCTCTGCCCTCTTTACTTCTGAGTTTACTCTCAGTTTACTTCATTAGTTGCAAAATGTTTCAAAATGTGGCACCACCCCAAGTTCTTTGAGACATGTCAAATTCAAAATGAGCTAATATTTTTCATTAAATATAAAAAATATTTCAGTTCAAACATGTGTTTTTGTTGTATACTGTGAATAAAATAAGATTAGCAAATCATTGCATTCTGTTTTATTTGATGTTCCAAGTAACAGCATCTTAAATGAAAGCAAATCTAAAACTGGTGCATGCTGCGTTTGTTGACAGCATGCAGCCAACGACAGCCCACCAACTGAAGGGTCCTCCAGTCTAACGTATCCCCCTCGAGGCAAGTGAAGCAGTTGGTAGATGATCTGGCCATTGGGACCCTTGTCTGGATCTACAGCTGACACTGACAACAGCGTTGTGCCTGGCTGAGCTCCTTCTAAAATCTTCTCTGTGAAGTTAGTCACTCCAAAAGGCCGGAAACGAGGAGCATTGTCATTTACATCCAACACGTTGATGGTTAATCTTGCTGTAGAGGAGATCATGATATGAGAGATAAGTGGAAACTACTTAGGAAGTCACTTATAATAAACTGAAGGTTAAAGAGTCACTTACCATTGGGAACACTGCCTGACCTGTCAATAACATCGCTGGCATTGTCATGTACAGACACAATGATCTCAAATGTAGCTACCAGCTCTCTGTTGAGAGGGTTGCGTACAAATACCGCGCCTGAAAGTCCATATAAAGACACACAAAAGACCTGATATAGCCGGTATCCATCATCATTACTCAAAGTAAAGCTTTTTAGATCTAAACATACAACGCGGTAGAAATATATGTCTCACCTGTGTGTAGATCAATCCCAAAGGACTCCTGGAGCCCATCCACTGGGTTGTTCCCATCATCCTTTGCCTCCACGGAAATAATGTAATACTCCAACCGCGGATGCAGATCAGGGTCCTCGGCAGTCAGCGTGGCTACCACCACACCGGGCGGAGTGGACTCATTGACGTTTATCACGGTTACAGGCTGTATAAAACGTGGCCGTGAGTCGTTGACATCATCCAGGATAACAGTCAGGGTGGCCGTGCCAGACAAAGGGGGTGTGCCGCGGTCAGTTGCTATGATGACAAGACGGTATGATCCGCGCTCCTCTCTGTCAAGCGTGGTGTTGCCCACTAAGACAGCGCCAGACAGCGCTTCGACCACAAAGCGGTCCTCTGCGCCACTTTCCAACCGATACGTCAGCCATCCGTTAGAGCCAGAGTCAGCATCGGTGGCAGACAGTTGAGTCACCACAACACCTGGAAGAGACAAAGTAATGACTGGAGAGCAAATATACACACACACATTGTGATCAAGTATCACTACACCGAAGACAAAAAGCCCCTAAACCTCATACAGTGGAGGGGTAATACTTTTGTTTCAAAGTCCCTCCTCCCATCCCACTCACTGACCCAGATCATAGAAACAAAGCAATGCACACACCAGTCGGGCTGTTTTCAGGAAGTCGAACGCTGAAACTGGACGGGCTAAAGACAGGAGGGTTGTCATTTTGATCCAGGATGGTAACTGTGAGAGGTACGCTGTTGTTTAAACCTCCTATGTCCTCCGCAACCAGAAACAGCTCTACACGAGGCTCCTGAAATGCCTCTCGGTCCAACTTTGCTCCCTGGCGCACAAGTATCACACCTGGAGGGAGATACAGACTTTACCATCACACTTTTTAAAAAAAGAAATCTTCTTTCTTGTTACTGGAGAGTCACAATGTTACCAGTATCAGCATCTACGGTGAAGAGGTCCACCCTGGGTCCCAGCAGGCGGTACTTCACCACAGCATTACGTCCAATGTCTTTATCCTCAGCTAGAACTGGTCCATTTAAAACTGTTACAGTGGTTCCTACAAGACAGACTAAGATGTCAGGAATGAGGAAAAAGCTGTCCTCCCAATTTAAATCAATATGTGGTAAAAAGAAAAGTCATCTTAATTATTACACACTGAAAATTATTCACGTAAAATTCTTTGCTCTTCTTCTTTAAAAAGTAGTCCTTGTTTGGGGATAGATTTAGGCCTGTCACTTATGCTGACTTTAGTCTCACAATATTTCAAAAATAACATTGATCATCAGTCCTTACAAGGTAAAGGACTTTTGGAAGAAGTCTTCTGTACTGTCCCCAGGTCACGTGTTTGTTATTTGTGTTTTGAACAAATGTATTTTGTGTATCTGAAGTGTATTTATAATACAAGGCTATTTGTAAATCACTCGACAAAGTGAAAAAAAAAGCCTTTGCTGAACACGAACTGTGTGTAAACAGATTCAGGAAGTGGGTTAGACAGTGCTACAGACCATGTTGCTCTGCCATGCAGTTATAGGTTGCAAAGGTAGACACACACACACACACCCACACACACACGGATGCTACCTGCAGCAGAGTTTTCTGTGATTTCAGCCCTGTAGCTGCTCCTGGTAAACACAGGCCTATTGTCATTCTCATCCAAAATGGTGATAACCAAGAAGTCTGAATCCTGGTGTGTGGGACAAAAGATTCATGGAAAGAAAATGCTTAGAAGACTGTGTGACACAGCAAGCAAGAGACAAATATAGGTCAGTCAACCTGCAAACTAATATAGAGATATCAGACGTCAGATCAGACAGATTTTGCACTACTTTGTTGCATGCACTAGTGGACTGCATTCAGACTCTTAGCGGTTCACATCTCTGCAGGCAAGAAGAACAGTTTCACACCTTTTCCCACAGATGCATGGTGCGTTTAAAGAAAACCTCACAACTGCAGTTTGATGAACTATGTTACTCTCGCTTTAAGTAAAAAGACCACATATGAACACGATGCAGGAAGTAAAGTATCAAAAAACAGGTGGGACATAGGTATAAACAGAAGTGTCTTATAACTCTTAAAGTATCAAAATTATGTAACTTTCAAAGATGAACTTCATTTGAACTCACGTATCACTGTACCTAGTAGAGCAAAATGGGCATAGAAAACCTTAGATTGAAAGTTTTTCTATTTTTCTTACATGAATCCACCGTTTGCACTTTGCACTTGTTACATTATATAACTTTTATAGTTGTGATCAAAGGTTTATATACAGTCATCATGGGCATGAATGTCATGGTAAATTTGTCACCATACAACTGAGTGGCGGGTGTGTCGGGGCTGGCGGTGTTCTTCCTGGGTCCACCTTGAGGCGGAGTCAGGCAATCTCCTTCACCTCCCTCAGTGGATTTCCTCCACTATCACTGCCTCCACCCTGCCCACTGAAGCTCTGGATTCCCTGCCACAAAACCATTCACTTGGGTTCACGACGACGCCTCCCAATTGGAAAACCGCTCTGATCCAAGTAAGCAGCCACACCTACTGAATCACTCCTCAGATTTCCTGCCTCACTTTGCCTCATTGTCTCTGTTCTCCCTGTGCCCTGGAGGAGACTGTAATCCTGTTCTGGTTAAACCAGTCATCTGTGCCCGTCTTCCGCTCCTGAGTTTCCCTAAGAAGTCTCCCCTCCACCTCACTGACGCTCCGCACATCTTCCCCATATTGTACATATTCATGTAAATAGTTGTTTAATATCTTGTGGGCTTGTTGTGGGTTTTGGTGTTTGTAAATGGCTTTGATATCACTGAATAAATCAAGTGTAAATTCATCGCTGAGCTTACTGAGTCTGCTTTTGGGTCCTTTCCCTCAAGCTGGCCTCCAGGTCACCTTGTGATAAACATGGGCTTTTAAACTTTTAAAACTTCGAAGTTTTCTTTTTCCAGTACAGCATGCATACATGCTTTTGGTAGACATTAACAAGCTTTTGCATAACTTAGGCTGGATATTTGACCATTCTCCTTGGTAGATTTGGTAGAATTCATATACTTTAGTTGGTTTCCTGGCACATGCTAGTTTTAAGCATGGGGTTAAGGTTGGGGCTTTAGGAACACCAATCAAAAAGCCTAACGTTTACTGCTTTATCCACTGGAAAACCAGTTTTGATGTGTGTTTGGATCATTTTCCTGTTGTAGCACCCAGCTGTGTCAAGTTTCAAACATCAAGCTGCTGATTTCAGGTGAAGTTGATGATGTCTCGTCTGGCCATAAAATCTATTCTCCAGAAGGCATTTGGCTTGTCCATGTGAGTCAGAACTCACCACCAACACAACGCAGAAGCTGGCCGCCCCTCCCAGAGCCTGGTTCTGTTGCAGTTTTCCTGTTAAAAGAGTTTCTCCTTTCCACTGTCATCAAATGCTTGCTCGTAGGCGTGTCTGATTGTTGGGTTTTCTCTCTGTTATGGTGGGCATCTGTTATTGTACAATATAAATCAACTTGAGGTCACTGTTGTTGTGATTTAGGGCTATATTACCCATTTGTGCCTTGTTCATCGTTCAAACTAAAGCAATCACCCAGAGTTTGAAGGGCTCATTTACATTTCATTCACATTATGGCAAGTGCTTTCGTGAAACAACTATTTGTGCATAACCTAAAAACCATGCTTGCAGTTAAATTCCCGAGATAAGCTGCAAAGACACACTATTTTATTTGCAGGCAGATGGGTTCATTGGTCTCTCTGTGAAACTGTCAGGGTGATAGCATGCAAACACTTGCAACAAATGCACACAGGAGAGTGAGCTTACCCTACGAGCGATGCGGGGATTCTCGGGGTTGTCTTTGACGGTGATGGTGAGTGTGTATTCAGCTACTCGCTCTCTGTCTAGTGGTCTGTTGACCTGGACGACACCAGTCTGTGATACAAACAAGAGACATATTTCACCCTTATCTAAAAAAAAAAGACAAATTCATATCCTGTCACATAAGCTTTTTATTTATAGTCTATACACAGCTAATGTATTTAGCTGGACTGCAGATTAAAGGGAGCCTAAACACTTCCATAGGTTAAACTAAACTGATAAACTGATCTGGGACTAAATCTAGAAGCTCTTGGATGCTTCTTTATCTTCCACCACCTGCTCCACCTTTTTCAGCCTAAACCCCACCACCCAGTTCTCTCACTGTGTCATTGATGTAGAAGGCTCCATCCTGGTTGCCAGCAGTGATGTTATAAGTGAGCAGTGCGTTGCGTCCGCTGTCTGCATCTTGCGCCCGGACTCTGGCCACAGACGTGTGTACTGACGCGCCTTCACTTACACTTGTGTTGTAAGGCAGGTTAAGGAGGACCGGGTCGTTATCATTGATATCAAGAACATAAACCCCCACCAGCACCTGAAAAAACATAAGAGCCACCTTTAAAAATAAAGGCATTCAGTTCAAGCTGGTTGAACAGCTATTAATAAACCCATAAAAACAAGACTTTATTATGATTTTTTTATATTGTGGGTTATGTGACATAAAGAGATTAAAAAAACTACAGCAGTCATTGAGGTGATATATAGTATCCTACATGTGGTTAATGTGTATAGTAAGCAAATAATAGAACTAAGCCACATTTAACACACAGTAACAGACATGGCAGAGTGTGTGGGTGCTTATGTGTGAAAGCGTGGCCCACCGAGCTGTTGCGAGATGGGGTTCCCAGATCTCGGGCTGTGACAGTGATGTTATAGAAGGCAGTGGTCTCTCTGTCGAGCTCTACATCCTTTCTCACTCGAAGCTCACCCTCCACTGGGGAAACCATGAACTCGTCTGACAGAAAAACATATAAGAGAGTGGAGATGCATATCAGTGTAGAAGGGGGTGTTCCTAGGCTTCTTATGTGACGTTATCTAAAGGTTCTCTACTTCACTAAAGGTGAAAAATGTCCCAGACCTTCACAGGACGCTGGGGATGTCCCTGAAACGCCCTGCCTCGGTTGTGAAAATGCTGCACGTCCCTTTTATACGACTATAAAATTTGGTTACTTAATAGTCAGGTTACAATGTTGCAAGGACATTTTGGACATGTTTCCAGGAAGTGTTACGAGACGGTGCCCTTCACAATAACTGTAATGTTCTCAGGATGTTCAGAGACGTTTTGAGGGATTTCATAACAGTTTACCGTCACCACAGCAAATCAGTCTGATACGAACTTTGGAAATCTCCACCGGTGATGCTGTACTCCACTTTGCCGTTGAGCCCGGAGTCTTCATCCCTGGCTCGGAGCGTCCACACCCGAGGCCCTGGCTGACCTTCAGTAACTTCAAAAGGTCCCTCGTAGGCTCTGGGAAAAGTGGGTGTCACGTCGTTTATATCCAGGACGTTCACCAACACCTAAAGAGGGGACAGGAGGGGAGAGTCAAATGAGAGCTGGTACACAGACGAAGGCGATCCTCGATAAAATGCAGAATGCATGTGGGAGGATTTCTATGTGTGTGTTATTCTGTAAATATAAATATGAGTGTTCGTCATCACTGTTGTGCTAGATGTCAGGCGAAGAGCAGGTTTTGGACACTGGTCCGTAGCTGTGACCACCAGCGCATAATGTCCGTTGCTGATCTCAAAGTCCAGCTCCTTCACAGCGGTAATTCTCCCCTAAATAAACACAGCATTAACAGAAGGTTAACATTTTTCTGCTGCTGCTTGTGACGCTTCAGCATAACTGCTCTTATGTCTCACCGTGATGCTGTTGATGTTAAAAGTCTGGATCAGGTTGCCTGAAGCGATGGCATATCGCAAGGTGCCGTTCAAACCCTCATCTGGGTCAATGGCCGTTACCGTAGCGATGGTGGCACCCACTGTCTCCGGTCCCTCGCTCAGCACTGTGACGTACTCCTCTTCGGGGAACTCCGGGGCGTTATCGTTCTCATCCACAATACGAACGTAGATGGTGGTTGAGGTCTGCATTACACACAGAGAAACACAGAAAAGCATTCACAGCTGCATGCTCTGTTTAGAGTGATTTTATTTATGTGAATGACAAAAAAACGATTAACTTGTGGCAACTGAGGCTGCAAGGGAGTCTCAATATGAGTTCATACTTCTTTTGTATTGCAATTACAATGAAACTACAATGAGTTATCATCAGTTGGGCGTGCAAAGGTCAACAACACAACAAAACACTTGTGATGCTCTCATGTGACACTGGATATTCAGCATTCACTTTATATGAAGGAATAATAAAACAAATAAATAAAAACAGGTGCATTGTTTGCTGAAAGAATATCTTGTGAGAACCAAAACTGCAAAATCATGAAAGTGAGCCATAAAGCCCAGCCTGTTCCAACTCATTTCTGGTTGTTCAGATCTTGACACATCAGCAGAAGTAAAGGTATCACTGCAAGAGATAAAGGTCATGCAAGTTCCTGCTCCACCAGTTCCCCAACCAGTGCTGCAATAAGAACGAGCGACTAACCTGGCCCTTCAGGCTGGGGGGGTTAAATTCGTCATTCGAATTTTATAATGCTCCAAAAACAAAACCCACCAAGTGATAACCTGAATATCACCACAGCTTTGTTTACTCTAAATAGTTTTTGGCAAAATCAAAAAAAAGAAAAGACGTCAGTAAAACTTTCAAGGCCCAAAGGTGAAGTGCGATCGTTTTTCACAGGAAGATCAATTTACTTGTAAAAGAGCTCTCTTACTGTCACGTTTATGTTTTGTGTCCTCGTGATGCCACTGGGGTCATCTCAGTCTTAATTGTGCCTGAAAAAAATCTGATTGGAAACAAACAAAATCCCAGTTTGCTACAAACTGGATACTGAGCATTCGCAATAAACATTATTGAGATTTATCAGAAATATATTCTACCACTCCAAAACACGTCTTCCGGCCTGCAGACTATCACAGACTAAACGTCTAGATATTTCTAGACATACCTAACTAGAAGTAAAATCTTACAAGTCAGCAGACATTTCCTGATATTGTGACATCTCACAGATATAGTGGTCAGATATGCACCAGTCTGAAAATGTCCGTTAACAGAACAAGCTCATTTAGAAACAGTTTAATCACATAATTAGGGTTTGTTTTCTCCACCAAAAGACTCCAGCACCCTCAATACTATGTGCAACACATGTCGAGTCAACATATGTCTTGATGGTCATTTGCTAACTATCGTGTGAAAGCTAACAATAATATAAACAATGACTGAGCGAGCTGATAAGGTAATACTTTGGTGCGATTACAGTATGCAGATGTAAAAGCCTGCAGGCTGCCCCCAAAAATGTGATGATGCAACATTTTAAACTTTGCACCACTGAAAACAGCTCAAACTCTTTTAATATAAGTCTAACAGACAGGAACACAAAAATAAATATATACATAATTTTTAAATCCCTTAACATTTATATCAACATTGCCGTTAAAAAACAAACTAGTATCTGTGAGGCTCTTTTTGCGAGAAAGGATAGTGGGTGGGTCACTGAGAGCGAGAGAGAGAGAAAGGGAAACAATGAGGAGGAGCGAATAAGGGACTGTCACGCTGCTTCACAACTCAGAGAAGCTGGAGAGACAAGGGACGATAAACCTCCCCAACTGTTCTGGAGTAAAGTTCAGACAAGTCGCCTAGTTTTAGACTGAATGGGAAGAAAGTTGAACAAAGGCTACTTGTAGATCTAGTTGAAAGCCAAATGTTGTTTATCCGGACAGCCATGGAATGGGTCTCACTCCGTCGCTCATCAGTCTGGGGAAAGAAGTTCGTGTTTTGGTCGCTTTTGCTTTGCATAGCTGGAGGTAAGCACACACGTCCATCCTTTTAAGACTCGCTTAACTGGCTGATCCGGGCGTGTATGAACTTGTCAGTTGTGTTGTTTAGTGAGCGGCTAGTTGACTGGAGTCACAGATGGATTCTCTGTTTTAGAAAAGTCACCTGTCACACACTGATATATATATATATATAGATAGATCTAAAAAGCATCTAGATGGACAAAACAGCCAACTTGCTGTGTCTTACGTGTCTGTACCAATGACAGTAAACCCTCTGCACACTCTGACTTTGATATTTTAACCTCTGTTAGCTTTTTACGACATGCACTTGAACGCAGCGACCCTGTAAGCCCGTTATTTTATCTCGCGTGTCTCTAGGTTTTTACTGAGTTGGTTTGTTGCTGTTTTGAGACAGAACATCTGGCGTGGAGCTGTTTAAACTGCCCGCCATGGATGCAGCCCAGTGGAGTGTAAATCCACCTTAAAGTCAGCGACTTTGAGCTTGACGAGATCAGAAGACCCCCCCCCCTCCCCCCAGGTTTCAAAACAACTTGTAAAATAAATGCAGCGGACACGAAAAGAGGCGGCTGCAAAAACGCAAGAAGTTGATCCTCTGAAAGAAGTTGAGGAAAAGACTTCCTTGTGCGCAAGAACTGCACATAGTTTATCTTTTTAAGACGTCCGTAGGTTTCTGTTTTCTTGGAATTTATTGGGGATTCAGCTGGGAGCTGCGATCATACCCACACTTCATTTATTTATTTTATAAAAGGGAATTTGGGATTGGCTGAAGTTTAGGCAACTGACGGCGGAGGAGAGAAGAGATGCAGCTGTCGCCTCCGGGGTGTAGGGTCCTTCACTTCAAACGCCGCTTAAAAACTCGGGAGAGGTTATCAGCTTTCGCCTTTAGGATTTAAATAAGCTCACCCAAAAGCGAATGTAATGTTTTACTTAAACTCTATACAAATCAAAGCGTTTCTAGAGCAGTTGCTTGTGGGGATTCAGGTATAAAGCCAAAACATTCAGTGACTCAGATATACCATTTGATATGTTTCTGAATTGTTTATGCAGCACAATGAAATCCGTATCGTTTAAGACAGTTTCCTCCTTTCAGTCTTGTTATGTCTTCCTTGTTGGGACGTTTCCTTCCTTTCAGCTTATGATGAAAACAGCTGTTTTTGCCACTGCCAGCAGTGGGTGTCTTCCCCATAAAAAAAAACTGGAACCAAACGGTGCCAATTTTCCAACCAGTGAGTAAAAATAAAATTACTCATTCTTTCTCTGCCTCCTTTTCTGCTCGTGTTGTGGCAGGGATTGTGCTTGGTCACATGTGCCAGATGGGCAAATCTTTTACCTATGCAGCAATAAGCTGAAGATGGGGAGGGGGAGGCCCCGTCTTCGGCTTGAAATTTTTCTGGTCATCAGATTTTGAAAGGTCTGTGCATTTGTAGTAAAATCATAATATGAGTTATCAAAAGCAGCGGCCTTCATGCTGCTAGCAAGGGGTTTTCTCTCGCAAGGGCGTTTCTCTGAACAGCTCAAGGACACAGTGATGACCACTGTTGGTGGAACCTTGACTCTGCTTTCAACCTAATGCGACCTGAGATATGAAGACATTAAACTGTGCCAGAAAAGGTTTAACACTGGACGATGTAGTGAAAAACAGGAAGGCAAGGTCAAAGTAAAAAGAGGAAGTTAGTTTATAATAATGAAGTCAGTTTTTAAAAATGATGTAATCCCCGGATTTTTACCATTTTTGAAAAGACAGAAAGGCCCACGTCTGCTCATTTCCACGTCTGAAATGAGAGGCCACCTTCATTTTTAAAGTGAGGAAATAATTGTGCAATCGTGTTGTAAAACTTCTCACAAAGCTGTCATTACACAACCATTTACATGCCATTTATTATGTCAAGAAGAAAAGAAAGAGGAAGACAAATTAAACACACAAAGTGCACACGTTATTTTGGAAAATGCTGCCACAAATTTAGTTTACAAAGTACCAAGGGGCACATCAGATTATTATAAGAAAATGTAAATCTCTAAACGTTGACCTGCAGCTGTGACCCATAACCACTTCCCTTTGTGACAATGTAGAGTGTAGAGCAACATATTTAAAAGGCTTCCTGTTGCTGAAAAGGTGCATCTGTTTGCCATTTCATGCCAGGGGCTTTAACTGAAACTCTCTTACTTTAGAGAGGAGCTCGTCTCCTGCTGCTTTCACTAACACCCTGTAATGGGTTTGATCATCATTACCATTACAGTGGGTGTGAAAAGGGCAGGATATGTGTTGGGAAACAACACTTGCAAGTAGAGGATTAATGCAGTTTGAGAAAACCAGATTTATCTGAAGGGTTCAGCAGCTTCTGTAACATGAGGTAATATCACCGTGCAGACTCACCACAGGGTTATTCAAGACGTCAAAGGTGGGGAAATTTTAGCAGGGTTAATATATGTTTAATCAGCACAGACTATCATTCATGTCTGAACGAAAGAAAGCTGTCAGTGGCAACATGTCCTAAACAGGTGGCATTCTGCCTTAATACAAAGGAGGGCCTGTTTCTGGGCCCTCGGGGGCTATCAGGATTCTGAGAACAGTGATCAGAGGAGGAAACTTATATGTATAATTGAGCCAAAAACACGTCTGTTGTATACATGCAAGAGAAAATCAGACTGTTCCAGACACATGGCATAGCTTGTTGGTTTGGAAACCACATCGAGACAGCTCAGGTAGTACCGACACTGCAAACGCCACCCACTTGGCATGCTAAAAAAAATCATGTTCATTTCCTTTGAATACCTATTTAAAGATCACAGCGTTGTCGGTAAGAAATGTGTGTGCACATTAGCTCTTCCAAGCTGTTCCCCCAGCAATTAGTTAACATTTAGCTATATTTACCGAAAAAAATGCTGTCTTTACTCTCGCCTTCGATATGCATCACTTCTGTGAAATAGGTCTACAGAAAGCTTAAAGAGCTGTCAAAATGAAATTAGGAGAAGAGGAAGGTAGGGTGGGTGTGAAACAGGAGAGGCGAAGGGCTTCCTCTCCTATTGTCCCACTAGGAAGCCATGAACAGTGGGGGGATAAAAGTTTCACTTTAATCACCATCCCAGGTCTTCCTATTGCTTTTCCTAACACACAATGGCTCCAGTAGAGTTCAGCCCCGAATACAGAATTATGGCATCGACCTAACATTGTGTTACACACACACACACACACACACACACACACACACACACACACACACACACACACACACACACAGGATGCACACATACTGTGCAAACAAATGTGCCAGCCAATGAAAGAGGAAAGGTGATCGACTGTTCTGCTGTATTTAACAGCAGCTGATTCTGTTAATATTTAGACAAAAACACTTGTGTGCTTATTAATTCTGGCTTGTTTGCACGGTGCAGCTTCCCCTTACAAATAAGTAGCACTGCCAGTAAGAGCCAGCAAGTAGTTAAATCCACTCTAATCACATTCAAAGCAAAAGTTTCTGCAGGCTTAGACGCATGTGGAAGTGCTTTCAGTGATTCACAAAAACATGGGTAGTTACTTTGGAGATTTAACTATCTAAATTATACAGCTACATAGAACAACATAACTGAACTTGTTAGGGAACTAATAAAACATGGGAGCTTTTAAATTACTTTTCTTTCTTTGATGAAGCTTGTCAGCTTATTTTTTTCATAACTAGCAGGGGAAAAGACTTTAAACGAAGCAGTAGCTCTCTAAGAAAACTATTAATAGAGAACGCACCGCAACAAGCAGGTCAGCAGAACAAGTTAAAATGAATCTGTGCAAACACAAAGAGTTAGGACCAAAGTTTTTAAAGTTTGGGATATGGCTGTAATGCGGCAGGCACAACAAAGTTAATCCCCCACTGTTTGAATGATCAAGTAATTGTGTAAGTAATGTGTAAACTGGTTAATGTATTGCCTCATATTGTAGGAAAGCTGATCTTTAGGGTTTTTTTTTAAATAGTTGTGTAGACAAATACAGTAAAGATGTGCTAGGAAATAATGACTGGCATTTTATACACATTTAAATAGTTTAATCAAGACTCTGATTTACAGGTTAATCCCCAACATTAATAGTGAGCATAAATCAGCAGGGACAGTCATCTCCAACGCTATAATTACTGGCATTGTGGGTAGTGGTCCAACCTGCTCGAGGTTTTTATCACATAAAGAAACACGAAGTTTGCAACATCTGAAGTTTGGCTTCATGGAATAATGAGCAAGAAACGGGGAGTGGAAGTGTTTATGTGCTGGGATAACTCAGGAAGGAAGTCCACTCCCCAAATTCTGGCATTGACTGAGACTCCACCCTGACTTTCCCAAACAGAGATATGGACACACACACATACACACACACATTTACTGTAAAATTTTGCCATGGTGTCATTATAAAAGATACACATACGTGGGCAAACTCTTCTTTCTCTGCAGTCCACCCACACACGCACCCGTGCATGCAGCCTTCCTGTAACTTTTGCAGCAGTAAGCATTCTTTAATCATCTGTTACAAAGGCAGATCATTACAAAATAATGAGTCCGTTGACAAAGCTAGAGAATGACAGCCTTTTTACGCTGCTCTTTTACAACATAGCGAGGCGTTATATAGGGTGTGCATTTTCCAGATCATGTGTCTGCTTTAAAGTGAGGTTCTGAGAGTGGCATCACACTGCCTAGCCTGAGGATGAGCTAATTTTGTTGTGTTTTTGCAATGCAATAATCATTGAAAGCACACAATTTATGTTTATCTATTCATGCATTCCACTGCAACACTGAAGAATTCACAACAGGATGTGGTTGAGGCAGAGAGTGAGAGAGGGAGAAAGGTTTATGCAATAAGCTGAGAACGAGCTCACAGCTGTGCAGCCGGTTTCCTGAATGTACATGAGTGTGTGCAGAAGATCTTTGAGCGTACCATCCTTTGAGATATTAATACACATAATCGATACACAACAATTGCTGTGTATTAATACCAAACAGCAAGATGATATTTAAAGTTAATAAACAGAACTTCAGTGGGATTTTTTTTTATACTGTCCCCATTTTAAGAGATGAAGAAGTTCCTGCCTATATTTCTGTAGCTCACAAAGAGGAACAAGAGATTTAACTCCCTCAGGACATTTGTATATTTTTCAAGACAGCAAACTATGCATGATTTTTAACCACAGTTTAAATGTACAAAATAGGAAGCAAACTTTGCACAAAAACCCAGGAAGCATGCAGAAGTGTGCCACTAAAGCCCATGTTAAGTTTGGCAGGTGATAAAATTACTGCTTTTACTGTGGTTACTTGTGCAATGACTCACTGTACCTGGCAGGAACTCAACTCAGCGCAACTTTTAGGTGTGCAACTAATTTCAGCAGACCTGCCATTTATTTTCTACATTAATTTCAAATTGCTCAAAACATGTTATTATCAAAATGTCACTGTAGGGTTTTATCCTTTGCTTTTTTAAAATCTTTCGTTATGTAATTTTTCCCTGGCAGTTTGTACCCTGGAAAGGCCCGCTGCCAAACCAGATGCGACTTATATTTGTACTTCCTTTTTTCCTCTGGTTTTTCTGGGTCATCTGTAATAGACAGCTATAGGGAATTTGTGTGATCTGAACCGAACAGAATAATAACAAGAATGGCTATTATTGCTTTGACCTTGTGACTCTGTGTTTGTCATTATGGTGAAATATAGTGCTGGAGACTTAGTTTAGTAAGTCTTTAGTAGGAACAACCAGAAAGGTTGCTTTGAGTACTTTGAGCTTTATGGGAGTTGTTGAAACAAAATAATAATAATAATAATAAAGCAATATATAAAACATCAGCAAATAAAAGACTCATTTTTGTTTTTGTTTTATTAGAATGAAGAAGTATAAACTTATATGATCCTACTTCTCCTTCCTGTCTTCTCGTTCCAAAGTTATACCAGCAAATGATCCGTCAGTGACGCACTCCACACTGATATGTATACGTAAAACATGTGCAGTTATACATCTATACATCCATTCAACTATACTATACATATCTGTACCCTTGGATTGACTCACACTCACAGCCACTTTCTTACACTTTACTCTACACCTACACTTTATCCCAATTTTAATAAATAATCATATTTATACTACATTGAAGTGTTACTAAATAAGCAAACAGAAATAAATCAATATGGCACAGTCTCACCCATGAGTACACACAGTGAAGATGCAAATGATCTGAGAACTCATTTGCATCACTGTTGTAGTTGGTGTGATCCTATTAAAAGCTGGCCACAAGTTTCACTGTCCCGCCTCTTTCAGTAGCGACACCCTAACATTAGCATCCCTAAACTTAAACATTTCTATGGATACGTAGAAAGGAGGAGGTACCATCTCAAAGGAAGTTGAATGCACTACATTCTTCCATTGCTTTTGTCTTTTCTCTCTAGCTAAAGGTGAGACACACCACGCCCAGCCCCATTCCACGCTGATTGCTTCTCCTCCCCACCTGTACTACACCTGTCCTGAAGGTGCAAGAGTCAACATGACGTGCGTCCAGAAAGGTACCCTGCTTTCCCCCAACGATGTTGTGAGGAGCACTTGGCTCTTCACAGCCCACAGTGACCAGCACTGTCATCCAGGAATGGGCCCAAGGAATTTTTCTCACCCACACCGTAACAGCACATTGCCACCAGGAGTGAAGATGGATCGCATGGGGCACAACCACTGGTTGATTCTAGAGAATGTGAAACCTTCGGACCAGGGCCGCTACTGCTGTGGGATTCTAGAATTCAATAAACATAGCTTGGTGCAGAAAGCCTACAACCATGTTATTCTACAAGTTATACCGCGTAAGTATGTCAAACGCTGTGAATGTGCACTAAGGTTATCAATAATATATTTTGCAAGAAGCTCAGGAGCTGATGTTGCTGAACAGTGAAACTGTTTTGACACGAGAGAGAACCGATTTATTTATCTCTTTCCAGCAAGGAAAGGATTTCAGAATTGCACTGTCTGGGATCCCACACCAACTGCAAGTACTGCAAGTAAGTATGAAACATTATTCAGGCCTTCAACCAATAAATGTCTGAGGCAGTTATTTCGTGATGTTATTAAACTCACAGCCTGTCTGTTGCTTCCCTAGGCTCTGTGCCAGTGGCCTTGGCTATAACAGCCTGCATCGTGGCTCTGCTGTCCCTGCCTCTTATTCTAGTGCTCGTGTACAAACAGAGGGAGAATTCACCGTTAGGAAGACGTATGTATTACTGATGTGCACAAACAGCTACACACACACTCACACTTAATTTCCACCTTTGGGCCACATAAGTCTCTCACACTGGACTTCCCATAGTGTTTGTTCTGACACGTTTCCTGTCAGTGAGCTCGATTAACTGTATTTCACACAGTAGGAAGCGCATTCATAGTCTTTTTGTAGTGTTCCGCTTTGTTTCAATTCATTTACAATGGCCCATTTCCTATTTCCTCTCTCCCAGGTGGACAAGAGCTAGTGAGGATGGACAGGTAAGGTTTCCCACAGGCAGCTGATCTCAGCGACCAGCTTCAAAACACAGCTGCTCCTTAGAATAATAGACTGTGAACACGGTGGCCACAACACTTGTGACACAATAGCTAGATTAAACCCACTAGCCTCATTAAAATAAACTAGTTAAAACCATGTATACATTTTTTTTCTTTTGCCATGATGTGTCCTGTATATGCAAATCCTACTGCTAATCATTTAAGTGTAGTGTTAAATTGTCATTACAGAAAATCCCTTATTAAATCCAAAGTGACAAACATGAAACTCTTGCATGTCTCTAGGAAAGTTTTGAAACAGTTTACTGGGTCATATTGAAAGTTGCTCACTTGTAATCATGCTTCTTCTTCATGTATGTGTGTGTGTGTTCAGTGAGGCTCTGGGCCATGAAAACCCAGTGTTTCGAGGGGGATCACCAGAAACAAAGACCCGCACTGTTTCTCAGATCATGACCAGGCAGTCATCCGAGACAGGTCGCCACCTGTTGTCTGAACCGGGAACACCCCTTTCTCCTCCGGCACATGGCGACGTATTCTTCCCAGCAGAAGGTAGGACCCCCCCCACCCTGCCTCACAACTTGTACTCATACAATATTCATGCTGAGACTGAGTCGCTGACATAAGGGACCTTCCACTGGTAAACATCAAAGCCCAAAAAGGCAGTGCAAGTCATCTCACTTTTAGAGGTCATTTACATGGCTTAGTGTGTTATATCTGTTGTTCCGATATTCTTATTGTTGTGAATGAATGCAAATCACTTTGTTCACATTTATTTCACACTCAAAAAAAGAAACACTTAAAAAAACAAAAATGAAAAAGTACCGGGATATGCGTGTAACTGCATTGCACACAAGGGTTTTGCAAGACACCTATATCAAAATGTGCACTCAGTCTGGTAAAAGACTGATGCAATCAAGAACCACTAGTTCTTTCTGTGCTTTTGCTGAAACATCCTGCGTTTGGTGGAAGTGTTGGTGGAAAGATGCTCGTGAATTTGTAGTGCGTAGCTGCACACTCAAAAACAGCTGGGCTGAGTCTTGCATGACTCTGAAAATATATTGTGTAGGAGATTTCATCCCCCCCGCACACACACACACACACACACACACACACACACACACACACACACACACACACACACACGAAACCACCCCCTTACACTGTCCTCTTCTTAATTCTTCTCACAAGTCATTCTCCACCCATCAGCACTCTCATTGAACACTAATGGCTCCTTCAGTTGTTCCTTCTGACTCAACTTGAAATAATATTGAAACATTAGACACGGTTAAGGGGTTCAATCCTTAGTGTTTTTCTGCCGATTCCTGGGACACCTGTGCAGACATTCCAGGCATACTGAGGCGGATTGCCCCCATTTCCTTATAGCACGGTTTGAGATGTGCATGGGAAGAGGGTAAGGTACAACTTACTGAGTATACAGCCTTAAGCAACCCATAAAGGTTTCAACACTGTAATAGGTGAATATATGGACAAGCCTTCCTGAAGCTCAAACAGAAATGAGAAACATAAACATAAGGTAAAATTGTGCCATATGCTGCAGTTTTCGCCTCTTCAATCAAACATTATTCTTTTACTGGGGAGCTGGACGCCTTTTCCATTTCTTGGTGTGATCTCTATGTTTCCCGTCTGCAAAGAAAAGTCAAAATTATTGATAAAACCTTCATATGTTCGACATAAAAAACAATATCTTTGACATTTGTCAAGGAGGATTTTCCATGCCGGAGCTCATTTCCTTCAGTGGTCCACAGATGTTATGTTGAAATACACAGCTTCTCATAAGGTTTCATGTTACATGGATGGAGGCCACACTTTAGCTTTCTTCTTCATTTTTTCCAACTTGCTGACCTTAAACTTTGCGGAATTCAACAAGCAGCACTTCCCTGTTATCGCTAGCATGTCGCAACCCAGACCCAAGGCCTTGTTGTTCTGCTTTTTAATGAGTTTTCAGAAACACGAGTAGTTCTGTGGAACTGATCAGTCTCCATGTGTGTCTGTAGTACTCTGAGATGTGGGAGTTATGGAAAAAAAAAAGTTAAAAAAAGGAAATTCTTTCAATTTTTTCATTTGACTTTTGAAAGATCAGGTATGTTTGAGGCAGGAAGTGCACATTTGCATGTTCGAACACCCCCATATCTAATTTTCCACATAACAAAAAAAGGAAAAGAAAAGAATTGTATGTTTGTGTAGGTGGATAGTGATACCTACAATGATTTCTGTGCTCTCACTGACATGCACTGTCTTTGCTTGCAGCTGCCATCCCTGAGTTTCCAGAGTTCCTGTAGGTTTCAAGAGGAGCTGAACCTCAATCATCACTCAAACTGCTGATCTGGAAACAGCCCCGCAACTATCTTCCTCTTCTCTCTGCCTTCAGACGGACGCTCTCCTTCGAGCCATCTCAGAATAACCCCGGATTTTAGTCTGTACATTGTCTGGACCCAAGGAGGGAAAAAAGAAGGCTGCATTTCTTTGATTCATAAACTACTTCCACCTGCAACAACAGCTGCAGGCAAAAAGTGAACTTTGGCTCGTGACGACTTGTTGTGCTTCATTTTACATCCAAACACTGGCGATGGCTTGCAAACCATTCATTCGAATCAGGTACCTCGTTTGGATGAAACACACTGCTTATAATAGTGTTGGCACTTTGCGTGACTGTCTGTATAATTTGTGTCAGTATTGCGGTTTCTATATGTCAGCAAGCACACCAACCAAAGATCCATGCTATAGAAAATGTGCAGGGGTGGCATGTTGTTTAGGGCAAGTCAAACCCTAAAGAACTCACAATGATTTCTGTAAATTTCCTGTGTCACTCTTGTGGTTTCTTTGTAACTGTAAGGGGGCCAACCGAAGACTTATTGTAAATCTGTCTTTATGTATTTGCTAAATGCACAAGCTGTCTAAGAAACAATCCTATGTAAAAGACCCCACACAAGACTACTTTTTAACTTGTTGATGTTGTAACCTTTACACAAGAAGGCAGGAAGGTTACATCTCCAGGAAGCAAACAGTGTTGTTTTTGTTTTCTTTCTTCTTCATGTTTTTTTTTTTTAAAACCGAACAACTGGTGTGAGGACGACTTAACACCCTTTTCTCCCTTTAGTCATTTGACATAAGCCGTCTGCACCAGCGAACTCTCAATCATCAGAGAAGTGCCAAAGGTCTTGTACAAAAAAAGAACAGTTTTTGCTTTTACAGGCATTATGCTGTTCCTCTGTTTTAACTTGAACTTGCCATGTTTTCTATTTCTTCTTTGCTACCTCAGCTATGCGTAAACTCTGTTGCTTTAAATACTGTCTTTCCTTCCTGTGCTTCCAGAAACGCAGCCCTTCACAGTGGCCTTAAATATTCTCATAAAGTGCTGAAAATTGCAGGAAGAATTTAGAAAAAGCATTCAGAAAAGACGTTCTTGCTTGTGCTCGTGTACAGTTCAATAATTCTAAACAAAATGTTTATTGTTTTTTACTCTTGAATGTAGCTGATTTTTATTAAATAAAGAACAACAACAAAAACCTTAAAACAGTTTAATCACTGCAGTGGAAGTAAATCTTTTATGAATATTTTTGTTTTTTATTTTTTTTATTTGACTGTGGTAAAATATATTGTAGTATTCATTTGTATTTTATTAGTACGTGTGCAATGGGGCTGTTTGATAAATATCAAATATTTCAAGTGAAAGTGCGGGAAAAAAGCTTTAAAATGTTAACCTAAGATCAGTGAACACAACTTGGCTTAAGAGAAGAAGGGCGAACGTATATATGACAGCATTTTTGATATTATTTAGTGTGACTGTAAAAACCACCGGTGGGTTTTTTTCACACTGAGGTGTACAGGAGGTGCTTGGAGGAAATCCTCTCTAGAACGATGTGTAGCAAGTGTACAGTTCGGGTTATTATGTAAAGATGTTTTTATTCTCTAAGAGTTAATGATTGTTTTTTGTGTTTAAATGCTTGTGTTTTCCATTATGCCTGCTTATGTGTGTCTGTGTATGTGTGTTTTTAAAAAAAATCTGGACTGTGACCACATGTTGACATGAGCGCAAACGTTAACAAAATACAAAAAGGCTTGTAATTAGCATGTTTGTTCTGTATATTACCGCTGAATCCTGCTATTAGTGGCTTTTATAATAAAGTGGCACTTTAAAGCCTTGTGTCTCTCAGTTGTTCCTTTCAAATGGCAGGTCTCCAAAACTATTACATTACAAGGACATACTGCACTTCTGTCTGGGGAGCCATCACAGATAGAACAAGGTTGTTCCACTTGTGTGCTTCTAAGATGGTGCACACCAGAGGGAGACCGGCATTGAGGAGAGAAAATGATAAAACAAGCTTAGCATCTTGTTTCATGAGAAAAGACAGAGCTAGATGACTGATAAGTGAAAATCCCCGGTGATGGCCATTGTTCTCTTCCCAGCTTTTTCTCCAGCTTTACATTGACTATTTATACAATGCATTAAAAAAATGTGCATTATTATAGGTGTAAAGTAAATTTATAGCACAAAACTCAAGTACAAGTTACATGACAGTGGATGCCTTTGTGACTCATACAGTACTGTACATTATTCCTTCTGTATAAGCACACAAAGGGGAAAAGAAGAAATGTGAATTGTGGCTTTCGTTTTGACAAAATGAAAGCCATTTAACTTAAAGAGAATATCAAGAAACCACTATATTTGTCTTCCTGCATTTTATATTTGCCATATTTGTGCCTTAATTAGGTCAAGCAGATAAGAAAGCATTAAGCAGACCTTAACAGAACCCGTGTCTCGGACAAGAGTGTGAGTAAGATCAAAACTGTTATGTATAAGAAGCTGAATCCTCTTAACCAGTATTATTCAACTTTACTCATCATCATCATTTGTCCTGAAACTCACCTTGAAATTTCATTTAAGTATATTTCCCAGTTATTATTTTAACATCTATTTCTTAAATATAACACTTACATGTGTTATTTGAGAGCTTATATCCATTATTAGTACACTGAAAATAACCCATCTGTCTGCATACTGCTGGAGCCTATGCTAGGTATCATAGGGGCAAGAGGGAGGGTACACCCTGAACAGGTCGCCGGGCCAACACATGAGTCCAATTTTTAAAAATGGGGTAAATTACAAATCCCCAAATAGCGCTCGTAGGTGTCTGTTTTGTTTTCCCAACACAGCTGCAGTGAGTTTACTTTAATATCAAGTGCCAAAAATAACACATTCTTTTCATCCACTGAGCTGTGGCGTCTGGCAGTACTATTTACGTCACAACACAGATTGCGGCGGCGCTACGTGTTAGTAAATGTGGCCCATAGAGGCAGAACTATTCATGTCTACCTCATGCATGCACACTTACAAACACAAAAAATGGTTAGTTATTTATTATCCTGATGAATTCAGATTCAATACTCTCAGTGATCTGAGAGTAGCTAAAGGAAAAAATTGTTGGAATTGATATTAATAAGATATGTTTGCAGCATGTTGTAATGCCATGCTTACTGCTGTGCCCTACCGACAGAGGTGGCGTGCCGTCATCTTCCACGGTGACCGTTAGTCGGTACTCGGCCTGGCGCTCTCGATCGGGAGGGGATGGGCGCGTCACCATCTCTCCGGTCACTCGGTCCATGCGGAAGGTCAGGTCCTGGTTTCCAGCAGTGAGATAGTAAAACAGCATGGCATTGGGACCGATGTCCCGGTCTGTCGCCATCACACGGACGACTGATGTACCTCCTCCAACGTTCTGCAAAATACATCAAAAAAGAAGCCTTGTTAAATTATGGATCATCTGTGGTAGACTATAATAAAACTTACCAGCTGAATACTATTTCTGTATACACTGACATCACTGGCTTGCTTAGCTTAGATCGTGTGTCGAGTGCATCCCTACCTCATTCACGCTGACGTTGTAGCCCCTCTGGCTCTCAACAACTGGCGCATTATCATTAACGTCCAGTATGTTGATGGTGAGAGAGTGGTCCGTGTGTCTGGGAGGTGAGCCATTGTCAGTGGCACGGACCTAAAACAATACATGTGAACTGATGTGCATTAGAACACAAGCCTCAGCATGCATTTTGATACCTGGCATTAAACCCCACAGAGGATAAATAAACGAAACGCATGCACTTTGAATACTTTATTAAAATCTGTTTTCATTAACATCAATAATATTAAAACATGACGAGTAAATGAAAAACACTTGTGCCTTTTGTCTCTACAGAACAACAGTCTCAAAAAATGTCTATTTGGTTTTCAATTAAAAGCATCAAACATAAGGCCTGGGGGCCAGAATCGGCCCAGCAAACACTCCAATCTGGCCATTGAATGGCTTTGGAAAATGTGAAGTAAGATCTCGGACTTGAAACTGTATTTTCTGAACTTTTTGTACTAAAGAAAGACCTCCCCCATTGCCATTCATCCTAACAAGTGTAATTAATAAACTCTTTAATGGTTAAAAAATTAAAGATGTTTTTTCATAATCTACCACAGAGATTTTTCTTCGAATTAATAAGAACTTCATGTTTTATAATTACTGGACTGTCTGAGTCTAAGCTACCAGAACTTCCTCTGTAATTTTACACGCTTCTTAGAATTTAACCTCAATGCGTCATACTGACCAAGACTCAATGTTGAATTGCACTTCTTTTTCATATACAGAGACATTTCAATGATTTTAATATCTAATTAAACTTCCTAAACAGTGACAGAAATGGGGGTTATGTGTGTGGCCCAACATGTAAAATGTGTTTGGAGTTCCTGGTTAAAAGTATGACAAGTAATTAGTTCATTGTTGCGCTGAATCAGGGATGAGGTGTAAGTTTAGAGCATGAATGTGAAAGAGACACAGGTGTCTGGTAAAACTGTCCTATAGTAACTATAGTAATCTGACCTTCAGTAGATAGCGGTCTACAGACTCCCTGTCCAGAGGAGCATTGACATAAACCTCTCCGTAAGTGTTGTTCACAGTCTTGATCATGAACACATCTTCCATGTTGCCTGCCACCAGAGTGAAATTGACCTGGCAAAGAGCAACAAGTCAGAATGAGTGAAAGAAAAATGGGGGCAGACAGTCACTGACTGAATGTCAGATGATTACTTCTACTTACTGCAACCAAAAATGAGAGTGTGGGTATTTTTAATAGCTTTTCTTTCACATTAAGAAAGTAAATTAAGAAATAAGAAGTGAGAGTCCACAACCTGCGCAGTAGGAAGTAGCAAAAAAGGAAAATGTGATACTGGCAGCTTAAGTTGGCCATCGAGATGCCAAAATCTAAGAGAGCCGATGTGAAACTGAAATAAGTTTAATTTGACTTCTTGTATTGCAATCTGAGGAAGTAAATATTTGTAGTACTAGTGCCAGATTAAGAGATACACAACCTAAAATAAGGGAAACACAAGTTATAAATGTCACATTCACTTTTGAGATGCCGGGAAAGCACGCTTGCTTGATTCAGGATGTGTTAGGAACTAAGAAGTGAAAAAATAAAGCACCATATTTGGGAAGCAACGTCTTTTTTGCTCTTTGTCAGCTGTTAAGTGCAGTAAAACGTAAAGTAAAAGATATGATATTAAGCGCCACACACAGAAGATCTTTCATTATTTTCTGCTGTTTTAAAAAAACCCTCACCAGTCCATTTAAACCAGCATCTCTGTCCCTTCCCAGAACTACTGCCACCTTTGTACCCTTGGGTGTGTTTTCCGGGATGGCGCGTGAAATATCAGATGTGATGTCAAACTCTGGACTGTTGTCATTCTCATCCAGAATGGTGATGGACACCTGTACAGAGGTACGATCGAATGGAGGTTAAATTCCACATTTGCAAAGTAATACTTACCTTGAACATTAAATAAACCCGGGCAAACAAAACATAATGATCACGTTACACAGCAAACGCATTTACTGTTGTACTTAACATTCCCCATAAAAAGAACGTCTTACCTTCTGCAGTTCCAGAGAGGGATGCAATTAATAAAAGAGGAAGGCCATTAGCTTTCTGCGCCAGAATAGACACAAACACATGAAGTAATAAATCCACAAGGCACAATAATAGGAGGGGTAGGCCCGAAACAACACCATTCACAACAAAGGGGCGTACCACAGTGGAGTCCTTTTTGGGTCCTCCATCATCAGCGACAACAGTCAGCGTGTACATATCACCCTTTTCTCTGTCCAGCAGGCCTGTCACTGTGATGCGGCCCTGAAACAACACACAGACACGCATCAGCAGATACGGTAACCATCATAGAGTCCATACAAGATGTAAGTCCCAGTGTGACAGCGACGAAAACAGAAGAAAATTAACAAGTATCACACAAATCAACAAAGGAATCCCCATTTCTCATCTATCAAAGGAATCAAATGACTTCAAAGCACCTAAAGCACTTTGATCAGCTTACAGTCATACAGCAACACGAGTGTTAGCCTAAATCACCGGGGACGAGGTGTTACTGAGTCGCATTGCGGTTAATGGATGAAGCACACATGAAAACAAGGCATGCACACTGTGATCAAATCATCAGTGACCTTTCTTCCACCTCACCGTGACGCTGTCTATCTTGAAGAGGGCTAGAGCTGCGGGCGACGTGTCGGGGTCGAAACGGTACTTCAGCTGGTTCAAGTTGTCGGCAGACTGCGCCTGCACCTGGACCACCTCTGTGCCTGTGGCGATGTTCTCACGAAGCGAAGCCTCGTAACCAGCGGAGAAGAAGGCCACGGCCTCATCCAGCTCATTAAGTAACGTGACGTAAACGGTGCAGAAGCCGCGGTGGAACGGCGGAGCTTGGTCGGTGGCTGAGACGTTCATGAGGTAGGAGGTCTTGGTCTCGTAGTCCAGGTAGTCCACAGTGGTAACCAGGCCGGTGCTTACGTCCACCTCAAACTTGCGGTCTGAGCCGGATACGAGGGCGTAGGCGACGGCTCCACCATCACCTGAACAGCAAGAGAGGAAAAAGGTGTCATTTCAAAGAAAAACAACTTATAATAAAAAGGTGTTTTTCCCCCCACCTACTGTTACTAAGAATAACAACTTTAAAAGTTTGTAACATTGTTTCGATGAAGCTATAGTTACAAAACGTAACCTTTTTCCTCAAGTCTATTTTTTATTAATCACAGTTGTCAACGCTGGTCTTTTGGCTATATGATGTTTATTTCGGTTTCAGGCCTGATCCTGATCTAATGTTTTGGAAAATGTATGTCACGGCACAAGATGCGTCAGAAGCTGCCTAAGCAACACTTTACCCAACGGGAAGTGAATAAGAGGAAGTTTGTGCCATGGAGCAGAAGTAGTGATTTAAATGCCAATTGCGATGTTTCGTGCGCACCATAGTTACAAAACCAGAGGGGAAAAAAAATAAAGAAGAGGTTGGTTTGTTCTCTTTGTGGAGGCACCCACTAGTGTTAGGTTTATTGATCTGCAAGCTGATGATCAAAGGCACAAGCTATGCTAAATAGCACAGCTAAATATGTATTTCCATTTGGTGTTAGATGAAGAAAACCTGATGCTGAATGGTTATTAAAAAGATCTGGAATCAAACATTCCCTTTTCTTGCCATATTTGAAACCGAACTTACCAGTATCACGGTCAGTGGCACGCACCACAATCACAGAGGTGCCGATGCCAGCGGTCTCTCTCAGGCCCAGACGGTTGTACTGTTGCTGGGTAAACACCGGCACCTCATCATTGGCATCGTCTACGTATATGATCACCTGAGGAGGAGACGGTTCACATTTCCTAAATAAATATATCGAACAGCCACATAAAAGACAATAATTTCACCTCCAAACAAATTGATTATAATGCACATATAATATATTTTTCATCGGATGTGGTTTCTCTGCTTCTCACCCTCACAGAGCTCCTCATGCTGCCCTCATCACTGTTGTACGCCTCCACTTCCAACATATGGGAGCTGCTGGTTTCTCTGTCCAGAGCCCTGAGGCCTCTTGTCACCAGTCCGGTGTCTCTCTCTATACTGAACAGATTGTTGCTGTTCCCTGCATGCATCACAAACACGAGCGCACAGACAGAGAGACAGTGAAAGGAAGGGAAGGTGAGATGAAGCCAAGAGACCTGAACAAAATTGCACATTTAACCTAGGTTTACTGAAGTCCACTGAGTGGGTCATTTCATTTGCTGACATGGCAAATTCAACTTGTTTAAAGAGCCCGTCATCACAAGTACTCTGACTCTTTGGCAAGACCTGACTCATACACACTGAGTAAAGCTAAAGCACAGGAACCAAGAGGAATGATCAAATCAGTGAATCTTGAGAATTTTACTATGTTGACAATTTTCTAAAGAACGTATCTTCACAAAGCTGCCATCACATATTTTGAGACTGTGTTTAAACTTGTAGACATTCAATCAGCGAACAGGATGACCACGTGCAAAGGTTTTCTAAAGGACTGCGACACTTACCAGTGAGGATCCTGTACAGGACTCTCCCATTCTCTCCCTGGTCTGCATCTGTAGCTTGAACCTTTACAGACCAAAAATGAAAAAACAAATAAAGACATCTGCATTGTCTTAAAACATCTGCACAGGATCACGGAACTTAATCAAATGCTAAATAACATGGAAAAGCAAACCAGCTCCGGGAAAGGAAACAGCTCTGCAGTTGTTTTTGCTTTAAAATTGGCAAAGGCACGCTTTAAAAAAAGTGATAGTCTAATGGCAATTATTGCAACTTTATGTGAGAGCTATCATTGCTCAAAACTAAAATCATGACAGACTTAAACAGTTGGATTTGGTTACCACAAGGTTTGAGCATCTCAGTTTTTCTAGTCTCTTTCTCCGATGACAGACAGAACATTTCATATGCATTTTTAATAATTGTCAAGGCAGAGGGAGAAATCTGTATACTATCCCATGCACCACACATTGCCGGGTGCCCAGTGTCTTGTTGCCACAACAACCTCTTCGCAGCTTGGCAGCAATAAACTCTCTCTCTCTGTGTTACAGGCAGATGGCCAGAAACACCCAAAAAAAGCCAATCTCAGCACAGACAGCACGACTCCACAGCGTACACAGATAAACAGTGAAACCTATTGGGATGCTGGTGAATGGGCCATGTCATACGACTGACTTTCTGAATCCAGCATTGTCGCCGGCACTGGATGAGGCCGACTTTATGTCACACCTCGCTTCTCTGTGAATGTGTCAAAATCTGTGGAGGTACCTACAAAGTGCAGACTTAACTGCACACAGAAGAAACGCTCATTCAAGCACATTTACATGTGCAGTCAGGTGCACGCATATAGTGAGACCCACACTCTCGCGGTCTCTGTCTTGCCCTGTGTGTCCTCCTTTGCGCGCTCTCACTCCCTCCGTGAAGAGGGGCCCAACTTCAGTCTCATTAGTTTTATAAAGAGATGTAGAGAGGAGAGGAGAAAGAGGAGGTGAGGGGAGGGGGAGACGGGAGGAAAAAAAGTGGCTGGGGGTCAGATTGGTGAGTGATGAATAGGGCACTACACAGTGGAATGCACCACTTGGTCCATAAAAGGGGGTGCATGAAAGTGCAAGACTACATTGCGGAGCCAGATGTTGGAAGTGCAACCGTGTGGTGTAGACGCACAGCTTTTTTTAAAATCTAAGACTGTGTGTGACTGACAAAATATTTTATTGTCTTTGGCTCTGTGTCATTAAAGCAGCTGAGACGTATTACTTCTGTGATGCTGTTCCTGAGACTTTACCCCCTTTTCAACCCCGTTCCCCTCTTCCTCCCCAGCGTTTCCCCCTCTGTTTCTGGGAAAAGCCGTAGTTTGAGGGGGGAAAAACAAGAGCGTGCAGTTACAAAGTGTGGATCTACAAAACAGATCTGACCTCAACTACTGGAACGAAGCAAAGTTCTGCTTTAAAGTCTCCAAAGTGTCAGCGTGAGTATATATTTTCAAGGGATTTCAGCGTCAATATTAATTGCTAAGAATATACCACAACAGTAAATTATTGAAATCACTGGAGATGTTATATTGCTAGAATTCATTTTGTTTCTACTAGAAATTAATTATTAGTGAAATTGCGTGCACAGTCAGTTAAATTTGCAAATGTGAATCTGACAAACAAAGCGTGCTAGAAAAAAGTTTTGTTGGTTTCAAAACTAGCTGAGTAGTCAGATCTGGAGGAGCAACAATGTGGGGAGAAACAGAGGGAGAGCACCTTAGAGCCAGGCTGCCGAGCTTAAGAACAGCGCGTCTAATCACGAATATGTGCAAGCTACAATATGTGTGGGTGAGAAAGAAAGTTTGTGTTTGAATAGCTGTGTGTTTGTGTGTGTGCATGCATGCGAGTGCGGCGTATGTGCTTGGAGGCGCTGACTAATGAACTGACTCTCTAACGAGCCATCCTGCTCCACTGGCCTTTTCACAGCTTTCCTGGCATTTGGTCTTAAAAATAATTTCACGTCCCAATGTGTTTCCCTTAAACCGATAAGCCATGCTTTGTCTCCACTGAATTAAGGACGATGACATTTACAAATGTTACTATGCTGAAGATGGGAGGGAGGGATGGGGGTGGGTAATTGGAGACTGGGGTAGAAGAGGTGGGTTCCTTGCATTTTACAAGAGGGCAATTTAATAAACCCAATTTGTTTTACATTGAGGAAAGCCTGTCAAGCATTGACTGTTTTGTAGTCCTTGATTTAATAGCTACATAATTGCCGCAAATGCCAAACAGTCCCTGCATCTGGCTGTGCGTGCAGGCGTTTCTATGCATATTTGTGCATGTGTGTCATTGTGTATAATGAGCTCTTGAGTGTATGAGCCTAATTAAGCAAAAACATGAGAATAGGCCTAAAATAAACCTAGTCAGCAAAGTTAGGCTTGGCTGGAGATGCAAGCACGTCAAGAGAGCTGTTATGGCACTTTGATGGAGGCTGACCACACACACAGACACCCATACACACACACACACATGCATACACTGAAATTAGCCAAATAGACTAAAACCAACACTCACACAATCTCTGAAACATCCTGACTAATATAGCTTTCTCCTTCCAGAACCGAGACAATATGAACACCACTGATCCGGGCTCCAACGTCACCTTTACTTCTAACACAGAAAACATCACTCTGTCCACCCTCACCACCACTGCCACCTCTGTCACCATTCGACAGCCCCCATCTTATTCTTCAGACATCCACGACCCAGAATTCACCATCATGGTGGTGCTGGGGCTGTCGCTGCTGCTGGCAGGATTTGCAGCCTTCCTGGCAGTGTGCCGGCCCTCTGAACAGGACGGGGACTCCGAAGCGAGCTGCGGGCCAGGGGAGAGTTCGACTCGTAGAAGGAGGACGTCCAGCGAGCCCCAGCTGAAGGTGTGGAAGAGGCTGGGCTCGTATCGGCGTTCGTACAATCTCTCCTTCAGACGGCCGCCTCATCGCAGGCCGCAGGAGCGCGAGAGCACACGCGCTCCCCTGCCTCCAACTCAACAGACAACACAGCCAGAGGCCAGCGGAGAACCCCACCTCACTGTGCCTTGTCTATTCGACTATGTTACCGAAATCTGACTTGAAGAGCACCTGAAGGACGATTGACTGTGCAGCAAACATCACTAATACCAGGAGAGAGTGAAGAGTGCATTTATAGTATTTCTCTAACCTTCTTTGAATGCTAGGTGGAGGAAACGCAGGAAAAGTATTTAAAATGTAGATAATCAAAAAGCATATTTTTGTTACTGATCCCAGGTTGAAGTTTGGATCACAGGTGATCTTTTTCATCACAGCTCTGTGCTATAGTCACAAGTGACTTTACAGTGAGCAAAAGAAATCAATACAGAAAATTTTAACACAAGACACCAGCAAAACGACTTGGAGGCGAAAATTAAGCCTCAGATGACAGAATATCACTTTAGTCTGTTTCTATATTTTCACTCAAATTCAAGCATCGCTACCCAACATCACACCTCTTGTTGCTCTGATGCACCGAAACCCATCCATCTGGAAATTCACACACCTTAAGACAAACACAGTCACGCTAGTCTCAGATTATGGGGGGACTCCCTGTATGGACAAGAAGACAAATGTAACTCAAGCCAAAAAGAGATCACTGTAACTCACTCAGTGTGTTTTAAGGAAATAAATTTGAGTTTTAAATTCGCTAACAGTGCCATTTCTGTCAGGATGTGTTTTGCAGTATATATGAGCGTGTGTTTGTGTGTGGTCGTGTGTATTTTTCACCTGAAGGATGCTTGTTCCTCGGGGAACACTTTCCAGTATGCTGGTCTCGTAACTGTTTTGGAGGAAGATGGGTCTGTTGTCATTAACGTCCTGCACCTCGACGAACACGGTAGCCGTGCCTGTCCTTCGGCTGCCAGCCGGACCGTTGTCTATGTGCAAAAACAAACACGTTTGCATCAGTTTCAAGGTTAACATCAATTTTAGACATTGATAACAGAAACAGACACACTCACTGACACAGACTAAATAATCTATTAATCCTCCTAAAAGAGATTTTTTATATAATATACTTGACTCATTAAAAACTGGGTCATTTTCAGCTGAATGAGGACAATGTGCACAGTTTTACATTATCTCTGCTTCTTCTCCCAGCGCTGGCGTCTCTGGCCTCTTCAGCAGATAAGCTACCCCCACTCAATGCTTTCCAAAACAGGAAAACCTCCGAGTTTTTGTTCTTTTTTTTCCACACAGGAACAAAGGCAGTTGAGCAATGGTCTGAAATCACTGCAGATGTGCAGGCAGTTTTTTTTCCTTACACCATTATCATGCATGCACAAAGAAACAAGAGCAGCTTTGAAGATAAACCACATTATTTAAATATATATATAAACACACAGTATGTAAAAATGACAAAGACAAAAGATCAAGTTTTATGACACACCTATAGCTTCTATGATCAGAGTGTACGCTGCTTGCGTCTCTCTGTCTAGACCGACCACTGTCCGAACAATGCCGTCTCTGAAACCCACGCTGAATTTACCATCCTGATTACCATCTAAAAATGAAAAGAAGTCACAGTTTTAGAAATTAAGCGCATTAATATCTGTACGTAGTAAAAGGCACATGCAAAGGAGCTCAGTACATACACAAACTCTCACATGCATGGATGGATTGAAGGAAGGTACGGGTGGCACACAAAATCTCCCGTGGCTTTAAAAACTTTAACTCAAGAACACAGAAAAACACCTCCCACCGTGACCTCTGACCTGTGATGAAGTAGCTAAGTTCAGCGTTGAGACCCTCGTCGTTGTCAAAGCAGCTGAGGCGGGCTACAGTGTGGTCTCTAGGGACACTCTCCTTCAGGGAAACATTGTACACGCGAGGGTTGAAGGTGGGCGTCTCATCGTTTACATCCAGAACTGACGCACGCCACACACAGAAAGACACGAGGACACACGGATAGATGCACATGAGGACAAATAAAGGCAGCAGGGTGGTGCAGTGAGTAGTACATTTTTTTTTCCTTTTTGCCTTTCTTGCTCAGGTGTCCTGTTCTCTGGCTAATGGCAGCAGATTTTCCAATCTTCTTCAGTCACATCCAGAGCAATCAGCCCAGTCCCCATTTGGGGTTTTACAAATCCCACCAGCAGGTGGCAGCATTTTATTCAGCAGATGTTTGAGAAATCAGAGGTGGGCTATTTGCCGTAATGAAGCAACTCTTTATTATTTCATTATTTTGGTTTTCAACTTTCCCATTAGGGTAATTTCAGAGAAAGCAAAGGTAAATTAAATCTGAATCTCTCACCTATGACAGTGAGGGTTGACGTAGAGGTACGAGGGAACTGTCCTGCATCATATGCAATTATCCTCAATTGGTACTGTTGGATCCGCTCACGATCCAGGACTGCTGATGAGGTGAGGACGCCAGTGGAGATGTTCAGGTAGAAATCGAGGCGAGGCATTCCCATCTGTAATGCTAGTGTAATCAAACCATTCTTATCTTCGTCAGGGTCCTCAACCTGGATCTACAGAAGAAAGAGAGGAAGCGATACAGAGAAAAGAAAACCCATAGAAGATTACTCACAGGGTAACAGATAGCAGATGGTGAATAAAATGTGGTTAAATTGTGTTTATTTTAACTGATTAAAACGTATTATTAAGTGTTGCAGTGTTATTTGGCAGTCAAGTCTTTTAAAAAAAGTGAGAAATTCCTTTAGGACTTTGTGTTTCTGTCTGTCATCGCCTATCTTCACTAAATATGGTGATAATATAATCCTCATTTAAAAGTTGGGACAGAAAATATAAATAAAAAAAGAATGAAATTACTTTGACATTTAATAATTCCAAATTTAATCACAATAAAATGCAGGAAACACAACAAATATTTAAATTGTTAAAATTGACCATTTTGAGAAACGTGTATATGGATAGATAGAAACATATATATATATATATATACATATATATATATATATATATATATATACATATATATATATATATATATATATATATATATAAAAGAATAATAAAAAAAATTACACATGACATATAATGTAATTGCAAGGAGGTATTTCTGTAGTCTATTGATTACTAGATAGTGGAAAAGGGGTGGGATTAAATAAGCTTATGCTTCTTCCTGCTCCTTTTTGAACATGAAAGTTATTTGTAGTTGTGGTTGATCGTTTTACTTTTGTTTTGCTTTGTTCATTTGTCTCCTTTAATTCTATGCTGCTGTACTTTTTCAACATGTTCAAAATAAAGATTCAATCAAAAAAATCAAAAATCAAAAGTGTAAGCTCATTTTGAATTTGATGACAGCAGCAAGATTGTTGTTGCTCAAGACTTCTGAGTATTCTTTGTCCTATTTTTGGTTTGTGATGATTCAAAATGATTCATTATGATTCATGATGTTTCATGATTTTTCATCTTGTCCGCACTCTTCTGCTCTGAAGCCGTACTGTTGTATGACATTAACTGCGGTTTAGTATTGTCTTGCTGAAATATGGAAGGCCTTCCTGGATGTGAGCATGTGTCGCTCTAAAACCTGAATATACCTGTCGTCATTGATGGGGCCTTTCCAGATGTGCAAGCTGCCAAGCCAATAGGCACTAACACAGCCCCATACCATCAGAGATGCAGACTTTTGAACTGAGCACTGATAAGAAGCTGGATGGTCCCTATAGCGGCAACCTTCGGTCCTTCTTTGGCGCTTCTGCAAAACGTAAAGTTTCTGACTCGTGCTCTTGTTAAGTCTCTTGGATGCCTTCCGGTAGCAAAAAACGAGGCGAAGGAAAAAAGGGGCAAAATAAATGTTTTGCCCCTTTTTTCCTTCGCCTCGTTCTTTATCCTTCGATTTGTAAGGAAAATAAATGTTTTGCCCCTTTTTTCCTTACAAATCGAAAGGTACAAAACAAATGCCTCTGGTGGGAGCTCCGTTTATATTCCCTTTGTGTTACAACAAAAAATGACATTAAAACGGCGACGGTCAGAAAACCGTTGCTCCACGTCCTGCTTGCTTACCTAACCTTTTACCCACACCCCTCCGCATGCGGGTCAAATACACACCCCCTTTACGACATCCACCAACACTTTACAACAACAACAGACTAACAAAGCAGGATTAATTTATGGAGCACAGCATATTACATTATAACCTAAAATGATCAAGATTATAATAAAAACTTAAAGATCATGACAAATACTTAAATATGGCATGATGTAACTGAGTAAAATATTGGCCTGGACTTGGCTCCAACAGTCCCTGTTCCCTTTAATCCAAAGGAGTCAGTATCCATGTTTTACAAAAGGAATTTCAAATTTCAGTCAGTTTGACCACAGAACAGATTTCCATTTTCCCTCAGTCCATTTTAAAGTTTTGCCTCAGAGAAGATGGCAGTGTTTGTGCATCATGTTCACATACGGCTTCTTCTTTGCACGACAGAGTTTAACCTGCATTTGTGAATGAACCTTGTAAATGCAGACCTGTCTGAGGGCCTGGAGATCATGGACTGCACAGATTTTTAGAGACTTTTAATGATATTATGCACTTTAGATTTTGATATATTCAGTCTGCACAATGCTTCATCAAGGAAGATTCATCTGAAAATCTTCCACAATTTGTAGAGATAATTTACCAATAGTACCAGTAGTCAGATGGTAACAAAAAGAGGGAAATTAGTCCGAACAGAGGGGATTGCACTACCAGAAGGCAACATTGTAGACATCTAAAAAAGCTACAAGTACCTGGAAATTACAAAGGGAAATGGGAATCATAAAGAAGCCATTAGGAAAACTGCACCCCCCAAATACCTGCAGAGAGTAAGGCAAGTCCTGAAGAGTCAGCTGAATGAGAAGTAGAGGATCTGGGCAATCAACACCTATGCCCTGTCACTGATCAGATACCCTGCTGGGATAATAAGCTGGCCAAAGGAGGAGGTAGAAGCTACTGACATCAAGACAAGAAGCCTCCTCACCATGCATGGATTGTTTCAACCCAAATCCAGCACCTATGCACGCTAAGCGAACAGAAGGAGGCCGAGGACTAGTGAGTGTCAAAACCAGGATGTCCAGGATGAGACAACAAACATCCATGAGTACATCAGGAATATGACCACAACCGACTGCGTGAAAACCTCAGCCAGAGAGAGTGGTAGGGTCCTCAAAGAGGACCTGAGCTTGAAGGATAAAGACCACCAGCAGGGCGAGAGGGGAAATTCTTAGATTTTTACACGTCCTAGTGCATTACTGGGTTATAAAATGAAATCCATGTAACAAATTGTAAGGAAGGATTTATGATAGGACAGAGCATAAAATAAAAAAAGTGACTAAATTAGTCACTAAATAGTATTAAATAAAACAATAGGGATTAAACAAACTTACGCTTCTCCTGAGTCCTTTTTGAACATGACTATTATGATTTTCACTATTAATTTTTTCCTTGCATCATTTTAACATGTACAAAATAAACCCCAAATGCAATGGAATACCATTTTACAAAGCACCAGTCTTTTATTTTACCCTAAAAAATGAGAATCCAATGGGAAGTCCCTCAGGTACTTCAGCCACAGATGGCAGATTAAGGAAGGTTGGGTCATTGTCATTGAGATCCAGCAGGTTGACAAGTACTGTGGTGCTTGCTGATGCACGCAGTGGAGGTGTACCACCTAAAGAGGGCGCCAAAGGGATAGATAAAGATATATTTATATGCACGCACACACACACACACACACACACACACACACACATACACACACACCATATCTCATGGTCAAAGGAGTTTATTAGCCACCGTAAAGAGTTTCATGGTCAACATAAAACTTTAGGAATGAGGCTTGGAGGAAGAGGCTCATCGCTGAGAACTGAAAACTATAACGTGATAATGATACATTACAATTTAAGCTTGCTTTTGGATCCCCTGTAATTAATAGGAGCATTTTACAAGCACAAACCAACATCATACTGCAACACACTACTCACGGTCGACAGCTGACACGACGATAGTCCTCATAAGAACCGTGTCCCTGGGGTTTGTGCTTTCCCTGTCCAGTGTTACCCCACTGGTGCGGATCTTCCCAGTACTGCTGTTGATGGTGTAGAAAGGATTTTCTGGATTGATACTGTATATCACTGTCCCATTCTCCCCATTGTCAGGGTCCACTGCCAACACCTGGACACAGAAACCAGTAAAGAAAACCCTTTACTTTCATTTGCCTGAGCTCTTCAGACAGCTTCCTCAAAACCGTTTACTATACACACATATATCACCCACATATAGAGATATATAAAAAGCTAAATTAGTGGTTTACTTTGCAAAAACAACTTAAAGATGAAGGGATGATCTGCAACAGAACTTTTCTGGTGAAAAAAGAAAGGAGGAAGAGGAAGGAGGAGGAACAAGAGAGGGAGGGAAAAGAATAACAGCAGCTGAGCATCGTGTACAATTCCTTTCAACTTTCCGAACACATCAGTCAGCTAAAAGAAAAATAGTAATGTCTCATTTTGTGACACAGAGTTGCGATGGGTGATGAATGCACGAAGCCGGGAGCCCAGCTAAAGCACAGGCTGATTTTTAAAGAGCTGATCAATTATTCAAAGCGCTGACTAAAAATGCTGGAAACTGGTTAATTGGTCATTAGAGGAACAAAGGTTTTGCAGGTATTTAATTATTAAGGGGACATGGTAGGCAGGCATCTCAGAGCCTCATTGATTAGCAACTGCACAGACAAAGGCAGGTGATATAAGACAGGGAGAAGTGCCTGACCGGGGCCCGTTGAAATGATCAATTCTGGCCCGAGCAGAGCACATTAAAAGATGGAGAGCAAATATATTAGCCTTGTCTATTGAACTGTGGTCCTCGTCTGACTGCAGAGAGGCAGAAAAGGGAATATTGTTTTGAAAGGCGATCTTCGAGGAGGCTTACGGTGTGTGTGTGTGTGTGTGTGTGTGTGTGTGTGTGTGGAGGCTGCAGCATTGATGGTGGGGTTCTCTGAGATTTGAGTGGGCTGATCCTTGCACTGGACACAGCGGCCAAATTCATCGGCTCACTGGACACCTCCAGGAGGACTCAGCAGGTGGCCTCTTGTCACCATGGAAACACTGGCTGGGCCAGGGATACACTGGGGCCAATTACAGGACTGTAAGCCTGGGTGGTCAGATTTATTGAAAAATGGTCAGAGGAGCAACTGTGTCTGTCCACTGTGCACATGGAGACACATACAGTATGCAGCGCAGTGCTGGATGCACCATGAAAGAAGTCAACTGATGAATAACTACAGGAGATTAGGAAAAAGTGGCAACATTTTAGCAGTGCAAAGCTTATCTACCATTTCTTTTTCTCCACCGTTTCTTCATTTCACTTTTTTTTGCACTGCAAGATGGGTTCTTGCTTATTTCTCTGCGTAGAAGCTGAATAATTTGCTTTGCGTATGACTGCGGGCTACATTTTAATTAGCAATTGGACTCCCTTAATTACACTCACTGACGCCTCTTTAATTAATGGACAATCAGGGCTTAATTAACAACAACACATTGCCAAAGACACCGGCAGGACAATGAGAGTTTGGGCTAATAGAGGAGTTTACTTTGTGATGACCTATGCATGACGGCCATTTGTCCATCGATAGCCGAGTATGTAAGCAGATCTATATTTCAAATGTTGTTCTTCAGTTAAAGCAGAAAAAAATGGATGATTCAATCTTCACACTTTGATCACTCTGTATCTGACACTGAGTATTTTTTTAAAAATTAAAAACACATCTTTGGCATGCGTTTTCAAAATCAGATTAATCAAATTAAGCTGCAAAATACTGATTCAAAACAGGAAAAAAAAAAAAAAAACGAATCAAATGACAGCAGTGCACCAATCAAAAGATATAAAAAATTCAGTAACTTACTTCTAAATTCATTCACCACCCGTCCTACACGAAACTACTCCAGGACCACAGTACTGACTTTCAAAGTAATTGCAGTCCCAACATGTGCAAAGTTCAGGCTTTTGCCCCCTTTTAATATTCTCGACCTAATTTCAAGTGGTTTTTTTGCTGCTATGGTACAGGACGTTTTTGAAAAAATATATAAAAAATATTCAAAAACATGTACATGTGTTCAAATGGTTAGAATTTCTTACTGTAATGTTAATAAAAAAAAGTCAAATTAGTCAAATTAGTCTGAAAACCTAGTGTTATTTTAAATAGCTCTATAATAACTCTCCTTCAATCACCGTGAAGGAGAGGTCAGAGGTCACACCCCACTCTACACCCCTAAAATATCAGAATTGATGTAATTGTGTTTACAGACAGAATGACACACATGCTAGTGAAAACATAACCGCGTTGGTGGAGATAATAAACATGTAATTTTAGTATTATTATTACAGTGTGCCAATGTTACTATTAGTAAGACCACCTAATGAATCAAGTTACAAGTTGGGCTAGAGACACTCACAGAGATGACATCAGTGTTGATAGGACTCATCTCAACTACGTTGGCATTATATGGCTCGTCTCGCCACATGGGGGCATTGTCGTTGATGTCCAGGATGGTGATGTTCACCTAAATTCAGCAGGAGAGGGAAATTATTGTCATTAACTGACTATACTGATGCAATATGATGAGCCAAGTCCGATTACTAGTACCTCATAGCTTTTATACTACAGAAAAAAAACATGCCATGGAGCGTCTATGCTGACGAAGCAGAATTTATTGATGTCAAATTATTGGTTGATGAGTGATATAAAATTGTTACCGTGGCAATCCCAGTCTTCTGCTGTGGGCCCACGCCTCCATCCACTGCTCTGACTATCAGGATGTACTCTGACTTCAGTTCACGGTCAAGCAGTGCTGTGGTAGTAATCTCTCCTGAAACACACATGGTATCAGATCAAAAGTGCCAAGAAAGGAAAAAGAAAACAACAAGAACAACAACAGCACACACTCAGAGAGTGCAAACCCCCGCAGAGACAGCTCACTTTACTTTAGCAAACAGTATTATATTTTATATGTATTCATTTTGTTTTATTTGTTCTTATTAAAGGTACTTTAAGAAGTTTGTAGAGTAGTAAAAAAAAGATTTCTTTTTCTTTTGATGAGGATCGCTGTGGACACGGGGTGCAAGCCAGTCACAAAGTGCACAGAAGCAAAGTAACCAAAAAAAGGTTGTGCATACACAGATTTAAGTAAGCCATCACTTCCAGCATGATCTTACAGTCAAATCTAAAATCAGTTTTCCCTGGTACAAAGACACACCATGCACACACATGTACCTGAGCGTGAGTTGAGACGGAACTGAGAGGAGCCCTCCAGGGAGTAGATGAGTGAGGCCTGGCCAAACTCCCGCGAGGCGTCCAAATCAGTAGCATTCACAAGCAGCACAGTAGCCCCTGCAGAAGGGGGGGGGGGGGTTAGACATAAAGAAAGTTACAACTCACTGAAGTGAGAGACAGTATCATGGAGAAAACATGTGAAGTCTAGGAAAAGGGAAAGAAGGCAGGGATAGACGAGCAGCAGAGACAGACTGAAATGGCAAACACAGAGCTAGTGTCTTCACCGCCCCCATCCACAACTCGACTGATGGCATGACAGTGAGTGGGTTTATGGATTAGTGGATTATCAGCTTGTTTGGCACAGCCCATACTTGGCACAGACTTGATCAATACCCTGGCAGGCAGAGGGGATGAGAGGCTAGCCAGAGCCGCAGGGTTAGCCCTGAGCGCAGCCTTGCATCCCAAGCCTCGGGCCTTCAGCTCAGGGCCAAACACTTTAGACATAGTCTCCTAAACCTCGAGCCCCGGCCCAAGCAGCTCAGCTATGCGCTCCTTCAAAATCGGGCCCGAGGAATAAAAACTGGCCAGGATCTGGCAGAACTCGAGACAGAGAACAAGGCGGTCAAATATCTCATTTCCCTCTAGCGACTGGAAACTAATCTATTGTCTGGGATGAAAGAGTCTTTTGAATGCATGCATGAGAATGAATATAGCATCCAGTGATTTCCCTTGAATAGTCAATATCCTATTCTGACTGAGAATTTTAAAACATTATGCAAAATCAAAACAAATAAGACAGTGCAGGCCAGAGGATGGAAATAAAATAAAACATTTTAAAAAAGAAAAAAAAAAGGAAACACAGCCCCAAGACAGCAGAGCCATTTGTTGTATATCCTAATAGTAAGGCAATTCGAGTGAGTGGTGACTGTATGTGCAACACATGGTGTTTGTCTGGAGTGTTTAAGTGCTGTGTTGGCTGCGCCGACCAGAAAAATGTATTCTAGCAACTAAACTGTAACCCCAAACGTATGAAATGACTCACCAGCGATAATGTTCTCGGGGATTTTGATGATGTAGGACTGTTTGCTGAACTCGGGTGGGTTGTCATTTTCATCCTGGGGGAGGTACAAACATCAACAACAGCTTGAGTCAATGTGCTAAACAATGAGAAAATGCTAATGTTGCTTAAAAAAGAAGAGTTGCTGAAACTGTCGTCACACATTAACACTGAGATTAGCAAATTTGGGAATTAAGACAGTGAGAAGCACAAACGTTTTTAATAGCATCAGTGCTGGTGGAATCTCTTTGAAGATGGCTACTGAGCTGAAAGACCCTATAATATATTATTTTATGACTTCAAACACTTTGTCATGCCGGCTGCTGTTTTCACTGTCCAATCAGAAACTATTTTGTGGCTACTACACTAACTATCCCACCAGTGAATGCAATGTTAGGTGTTTTGTGGCTTTAGGAGAAAGAAAGTAGGCTGGACAATAAGTGGATTGATGCTCAAGCTGAGGTAGATATTAAAAAAGAAGACACTGTTGCAACAATATATGAGAAAATAGTTAGAAACATTATTATTATTGCTTCTAATGGCACTGCCTGAAGCAAAAGAGTAATCAGGGCCTGTATACTGATAGGAATCACGGACTAGAGCGTGCTACAGCTTCTGCTGAAAAACAGACTTTGTAAGAGTATTTACATTTCCTCACAACCTCCCACTCGCTGAATTAGACTATTTCACACCAACACATCCAGTTGTGTGGCTATTCACAGAGAGTTTCCCCACTGTGTGAGCCGCTGAGAAATGTTAACACTTTAACAACAGTCACTGGCACTATTATCTAGCTGGGCTCTGTGCTACGCTGGCGCAAAGCATTGTGTGTATGTGATGCTGCCAGCCACTGATAAACCCCTGTGGTGTGAGTCACGACACTGTGGAGGACAGCAAGAGAGAGAGAGAGAGAGAGAGGGAGAGCATAATGAATTTGGCACATCTCTCCCAGTTGTTTTACACAATATTTCTCTCTCTTGTAGGATGTGTACAGATATGATTACTGTCCGTGCATATCAAAGAATATTCCAACTGGATTCATCCATTCTACCGCCATTTTTTTCCCTCTTATGAACAAAAGGTTTCATGTCTAATTGATGGCTATCATGGGAAATGAGCTTAAGAGCCAGCAGAGAGACTGTTTATTAGTGTTGGGTTGTTCGTTATATTTTTACAGCTGTATTTATTGCACCTTAGCAAAGGTCAATATTCATTCTTTTTTTAGTCAACAAAAATACAATATTACACCTACAACCTGATTAATGTGAGAATTTGGACACATATTAGACAGCTTTCTGTGACCACAGTTCCAACGCGAGTCGTCTTGAACGTGCAAGCATGATGTCATTACTGCCTTTAATTAGGACATTTGAACGACCTCCGTTCACATCAGCATTCAAACATGGTTCAAAGATAACTTAAAAACCCAAAAGCATCATGAAATGAAACCATATAGGTGAAAATTTCCCGTGCATAGCATCACAATACGGTCTGTCCCACGAAACAAAAGAGAATTCTTCATGTACACATTTGCAGGGAAACATGCATCAAAAGCTCTGAATCACTATCTTGTAGGATCAGAACCCAGAACCTCATGCAGAGTGTTTTCTTTCCTCCATCCTTTAATATATTAAAACATCTGTGATGCAGTGCGGGTGCGAGTAGACAGCTGTGACTTTTTCTAGTGCCTCAAAATAAGACATTTACTGATAAGACTGACAAGCGAACTGGAAGCTCAGATAGCTGCACAGACTGCGATAAAGCTGCAGACAAAGTTGCAGTGAGACACGGGTTAAAAGGATTGAGAAGGTAAACAGTGAAGGAATACTGAAAGCAATATGTAAGTCAGAAACATATGAAACAATCCACCAGATGAGGCTGGTGACACCTGTCACAAACTGCAATGTGGATTTTTATAAGTATAAGGAAGCTCTGTGTTCATTCACTACATATGATATAAGAGCTCTGTGGGCTTCTTTCCTATTTTTTAAAGGGTTTGACAAAAGTGTCTTAAAAGTGGGGAGACTGTAAGGATTTCTGTCGCAGGGTCTGGAATTAGAAAGAATCTCAGCTTTGATCAAAATAGTTACTATATAAAGAAGTTATTTACGTTGTGAAATATTAGTTGCAAATAAAGTCAATAAATGGGCATCTTTAAGTCTTAATGAATTACATGCAGGTTCCACATCAGCTAATCTTAAGAAAGAAAACAGAGGTTGAAGGCCGCTAGGGTACTAGTAACTTTTTTAAAGTTGTGTTTATAATCCTAAAAGTGCCAGCCGCTTAAGCATGCTGCACAATGGTAATGGGGAAATGCATGTTTTCTCTGATAGATTTAGCATTACTAACCTCTGTGACCTCTGTGCAAGCACTCTAGTTACACTGAACTGTTTGAGCCCTCTTAGACCTACCTTTCAGGTTTTATTTCCTGGAACAACTAACAAACCCCTGAACCCAGAACAACTAAACTTCAAATCACATCTGCTTGCGGGTTTGCTGTAAATAACTTTGGAAGAACACCATTCAAATGTATTTGACATCCCGGGAAAAGATGCCATCCCGTTGGTGATAATGTGAGGTCAATAACATTTTTAGACATAAGCAAGGCTTCATAAAAGCTGCTATATGCCGATGGACAGTACATAGCAAGACGTGACAGTTGTTGCTTAAGGTCATTAGTCTTCATCTAAGAGAATGTACAAAGCACCGGATGGTAGAAAACGTTCACAGCTTGAATAAGGCTGCATACTTGTGATGTTTATATTTGGGTTATGCAGGTGGAAAACATGCTGAAGATTTAACCAAGTCAAAAGCTGTGTACTCGCAAAATACTGCTCTGTGTCTGCATTTGTTGACAGCTGTCAGCAAAAACTGCAGGAGGAACTGATACTTGAACCTCCAGTTGTGGCTGTGTGTCATTAAGTTGTTGCTGTTGTGTGTATGTTGCAGGGTTATACTTACAATCACCTCCACCGTAACAGGAACAGTGCTGTTGAGGGCTGGATTTCCCCCATCTTTGGCCATCACTGTCAGATAGATCATGCCCTTGGGAACCATCTCATAGTCCAGAGGTCTGATGACACTGATCACTGGAGGAAGGTGCACAAACATCACATCTTAGTAAAATTGCTGGTCAAATAATTATTATAATCCCAAATAATCCAAGCAAAAACTTACGTATAAACAATCCTTGGATATCTAATCTGTTTTTAGCTTAACGCGCACACTCTTAAACTCAACCACATCTGCGTACCTGCGTAACCTTCCACCATGATGATACGGAAGTAATCAGGGAAGGCCGACGCTGAAATGATGGTATATGTCAACACGTTGTTGGGAGGAGAATCTTCATCTGTAGCCTGTGATTGGGCACAAGGTGTGCGAGAGTAGACGATGTTAGTGACTTGTGGCTCAGTAGGCCTTTTTATACATCCGGTGTGTCTTAATGGTGGCAGACGTAATGCTGGAAGAGTGTGATAGCATGCTGGCTTAGCGGAATCAAAGGTGTGCTTTGTGCACAAAAGCTTCAGCTTTCTGGATCTGCTTTCTACACATGCATACAGTACATTACCACCTCCACTGCCGGCTTCAGGGCGGTACCTCAAAGCACTCTTATTTTGCCTTTTTACCTTTTATATGGAGCAGTGAGGTGTAATAATGGTGGGGTTTTCCCACCTTGAAAAGGGAGTGCAAAAGAAGCTATTGACAGGCAAAGTCTCGCAGAGTGCGATGGGACAGATGTTGCATTAGACAGTGATAATATTTATGACTATATGTCTGCACAGCATGGGTGTTTTTGAGTCTGAGTGTATATGTGCAGCCAGGAAAGTGTCAGTCAGCGTCGATATGTTATTGGACAGATTAAAGCTGATTCTGGCTATTAGTGGCGCAGGCGTCAATACTGGATGAACACCAACCGAGCCTAGACAAGCCAAGCAGGCAGAGGACAGATGAAACCGTACTTTGCAGGTCTAATCCACAACAACAACAACAACAATGATGACACCCCCTCATTATTCTCGAGTTGGCAGGAACTTAAACACGAGTCCTCCGGCTGTGAGGGGAGTCTACTGGGCCCTCACTGGCATCATTAGAGGCTGGACAGGCTGTCAAAAACACTCACTTGTTTCCCTCCATAACACAAATCTCTCCTCTTTGATTTAACGCCAGAGTGTTGAGTAAGCAATACCTTTCTTCCCCCACAACTTCCTAAGCTGTGGCTTTCTCTTCCAGACCGTCTTCCTCTATCAAATTCCGACAAATAGTTTTGCATTACCACTCAAAGGTAAGAGGAGTTGGGGGCAGCAAATCAAATAGATGAGCGGCTAAGGAAGCAAAGGAATAAGGAGTGTTGAGAAAATGAAAAAAGATTTAGCTAGAAAGCATAAGCGCAGTGGTAGGAGGCACAAATCTCCAAGGCAAAAAGCAAACAACACAAGAGCCTCTCTTTGCTTTGTCTCTCAAAACACCCTCTCCTTCTATTTCAGCGTTCTTTCGTTTCCTCCATCCCTCCCTGTTTTCCTGGAGTACTCTGTGTGTGCGTGCGCGCACATTTATTTGTGTGTGCACAAGAGGTTCCAAGGCATACTGCTGACACACACAATTATGCGACCGGCTCCCTCCCTCCCCTTCCTCCTGAGGCGGCGTATTAATATCAGCAGCGTTTAAGGTTAGCTCAGACTAATCAAACACAGCGAGCCAAAGCACTGAGCCTGGCCATCAGCTCGGTTCCCACAATGCAAAAGGCAAACTGCCATAGTGTAACCGTAGCAGCGTAAAGCCACAAGGGATGTAATAATCTTTCTCTTGTGGGTGCAATCAAAGCAAACACTGACCCACTGGTTACCACTGTGCCTGCGCACCACTGCCTTATGTGTGGCAGTGACTGATGGCCAACACAGTAAGCTGACCTGTTCTTTTTGGATACAGTGCAGACAAACATATTACTGCGTGATTACAGTAACAGAGAAGGAACACGGAAGAAAGACGAGAAGGGCAGCAAAGCCAAAAGGTCTGGGAGTCAGATTTGTGGTGGGGTTTGAGTGAGATTCTGTATAGCAGGGTGTAGTTTTTATGTGAATGTACCAAATAAGTGCAAGAGAACACGGGGAAATATTCTGTCTCAGTGCTCAGTGTGTGGAATAATTTCATTTCAAATCAATAATAAATAAACATTATTTTTTATCTTACAACGTAGTTTGTTTATTGCAACCAAACAAACTGTTGCTATGCGGCACTTCAATACCATTATGGATGTTGATCTTAGTCTCGAGTGTTAATATTTAAAACCCGCGATGGTCACAGGTGTATGTTTATGGGGTATTTTACAGCAGCTATAAACGGGACACGTTTACAACACTGTCTTGTAAAGAGCATGTAATTTTGCCAACAAATTGTACAGTAAGCATGCTTTAAAAACTCCACCGCCTTTTGTGTGTAGGTGCTTCTTCGACCTTATGCGTTTATAATCACCCTGATTCGTGCCACTGACTGCACAGTCTGTTCGTTCTCTCGCAGAGAGCCCACGTACGCCTCCTTTTGGAAGAGTGGCGCGTTGTCGTTGACGTCCAATACGTTGACTCGGACCCTCCCCGTGGTCTCCTCCCCACCGCCGTCCTTCGCCAGCACAGTCAGCGTGAAGCGGCGCATTAACTCATAGTCAAGGCTGGCCTGCAGAACGACCCAGCCTGTCTCTTCGTCAATTGAAAACCTGCAAGAGAAAAGTGAGGTTAGAGGCCCATTTTTTTCCTCCCTGTGACTACAAGTGCACCGCACTAACTTTATTTCATAAGATTAATATGGCTAGCTCTGGCTGTAAGCACAGAAACCCCCAACACTGTCCCACGGACCACTCTCTACCACAGGAAATTTACATCTTTGGACTATAGCTCCAAAGGGGCCAATTAATTCTGGCAAGCAGCCCCAATGAAACTAGAAATCCAGAGAGTAGTTAGAAAATGACACAGCTCTGGGTGAGAGCCCAGTGGTCCCATGCAACTGGCACCCAAATCTTTTGTTTGTGAAAGGGAGCCAATCAGGAGAAAGCTGGCTTAAGAGATGGAGAAGGTAGCTAAAGACAGATTTTAAACTGTCATGCAAAGCTGCTCAAATATATATAATACAGAGTTGTGAGCAGGGAGGTCCCCGTATTGTGTTAAATAAATAATTAAATTATTTTGTTAAAGACAGAAAAATATACATATTATAGGAAGCCACAGTAATGGTGGTCTTTTAAAACACTGGCGATTATTAATGAGTGAATTATGTGAGTGTTAGTTTTTCTAGGTGTTTGTGGCCTGAAAAGAGCAGACGTTGAGATAAGCGCCAGACATTGTTGTAGCTCAGCTGTCTCTGGTGATGCTGTGTGCCAGAAACAGTGCGGTACAATTGTTAACAAGGGGCCAAATAAATGAAAAATTAATGTGTTTGTGTGTGTGTTTTTGTGTGTGTGGACTGATTGACTATGTGTAAGTGAGTGTGTGTGTGTAGCTGTGTCTTACTGGTCTGGCTCATCAGTGAAGTAGTACCGCACAATCCCAAAAGTGCCTGCATCTCCGTCTGTGGCCTAGACGGGCAAAAACCCCAAAAAACAAAAAGAAGACACACATTTAAAATCATGTTTATTTTTGTTTATTTGCTTCCCAGTAAAGTTTTACAGTATGTTCAGTTCCTGTCGTTTGTCGATTTTAATTTTTTATCCTGACTTTTTTTTTTTTTTTTTGCTTCTCATCCACTTTAACTTTTGAGTCACTTTCAATTTCAAGCATCATTTGGCTAAACTATTTTCATGTGGAAAAAAAAGTTTTGTGCCATGTGTCTGTGTACCTTGATTTTCTGTGCTGTAGCCAATTAGGAAGGGAAGTTAATGTTGAACTTTTGCGACATGATAGCAAAGACACATTATAATCTTTTTTTTTCACAAACCAGCCATGAAATATTCATCCCATTCGAGACAATGTATCTGTTATGCTATTCCTCTGCATACATTTGTGCCTGTCTGTGTTGAAGTGTGGGGCAGCATGAGCTCACTTGTCATGACTGCACTTTGCTCCTTTTCCTAAATTTCTCACTCTAACAGCTGTCTATGACTCTCTGATAAAACATGAAAGCCATGCTTCACGCTCCAAAGGTGTTGATTGGATTAAGTCTGATGGGAGGAGTGATACATTTTCCTCACCCGCATGACCCGCAGTTGCCTTAAAAGCAACAACAATTGCTGTCATAAGTTTTGCAGATAAAAGGGGTGTCAGAAGAAATACCATAGAAAGAGCAACACTTTTAGAAATCTTGTGCTTAATGAAATGCCACATTAAAGCAATCTGTCTTTGAAAAAACACACACAAACACACACGCCTGCTTGTGTACATGTGAACTGGCGTTGTGTTGGCGCTGATGGATCGAGGCTGGAGAGGGTGTTGTAATAGAGTTTCACTTGAGTGCCTCTACAGTCAGTTGAAGGGCCAGACTCAAACGTGTCTGCAGCCTGCTCTGTCAACCACAGTGCTGGTCTCTGTGATTCAGTGATGCCCCGATACCGACCTTATTATGTGGACCTCTGCGTACACGTGTGTGTCCAGAGTGTGTGCTTTTTTTTTCTGGAACGCAGCTGTGACATGTCCTTGTGAGCGCGGATAGCTGCAGCTATCAATGTGTTTTCCACTTCCTTCTAAAAATTACCCTATGCTGTTTAGCTGAAGCTTGTAATTTCACAGAGCTTCGAGTACATTGTCCGGGATGGCAAATCGATGTTTCTTTTTAATGTCCGAACGGCCCTTTCTCAGTTGTCAAGTGTAATGGAGCACATCCTGCTGAACAAGTAGAGAGCGGGTTGCTAAATACAAACGGAGTGTTTGGAAATCCAGTCAGGTTCTAATGTTAACCTTTGAGTTTTCATCTATTGAGTCTGAATGACTTCATCATTTAATGCCGCTCAGCTGGCTGCCCCCCCCTTCTCCGTCTTTGCATTGCAGCCCATCCCTTCTCCACTATCTTCCCCTTTTGCCTGCTGTCTTTTCCTCACTTTCCTCCCTGCATCCGAGCGCCTTTCCACGTTCTCCCCTCTCCTGCACGTATCTCCCTTAGCACACCCTTGGCCCTCGGTGCCTCCCTCCCTCCCTTTGCTCCCAGGTGAGTGACAGGCCCATAAGTGCTCCAATGATAGTGGCAGGGGTGTTAGCGTGACAGCTATCGAGGCAGTGACAGGAGCCCGAGCCCAGCCTGGGAGCCAATGTCGCTTCTGCTGCTACAGCCGAACTGCTCTCGCTACGACAGACAGACAGACGGGGCAGAGCGAGAGACAGGCAGGGAGAAAGAGAAATGAAGAGAGGTAGACGGCATCCACTCCCGTCCAGTCATTCACCAGCCAAACAATCGCCATGGTCCAGTCACTTTGCCAACTGTATGTCAAAGACTTTCAACTTTAGCCACAGAAGGCCCTCAGCAGATGGACGGCAGAGACTGGTTGGCAGAGGGATTTTGCAGCCACTTAGCATCCTGGGAATCGGAATCATTGACACCAGTGTATTATGCACTTGCCCCTCGTTGCCATGGCAGCTTAAACTTCTTTCTTAGTCAGTGAGTTGGAGGTGATAGAAAAGTTGAGGTGGGGTGCACAGGGAGAGAGTGAGCGTAGGACTTAATGAGGAAAGAAATGACATGGAAATAAAGCTGGGCAATGTGCCTTACTAATGTGACTAAAATCCTAGCAGACAATTACAACCACCATTTAAAGTGCAGTGATGGTTCACGCGGATAAATAGTTTTCATGCTAATGGATTCATGAAACACGACTTTTTAGGGAGCCACTGAAATAACTGAAAAGAGAAAAACTCAAAAAGAAAAAAAATAAACTGTAAAGGAGGCATTCTGGTAAGTGAATGCTGTATACCAGGATAGCACAAAACACTTTAGGTATATCACTACTGTGTTCTACTACTGTGTACAGACTATGGTGCAGATGTACTGATAAATACCGGGCCTAGACTGTAACAGCGCTGAGGAGGAGGGCACTGAGGTATCAGAGTCAGCGTCCTGATCAGAGTCCAAACTAAATTGTTAAGAAGTTTCTGCACAAAGAGTCACAGTGCTGCTGATTGCCACTATAAACTCTGCAAACCCTAGGGTCCTCAGGCAGTAACTACAAAGAAGAAATTAGTTCTCAGTTGACCAGTTTGGTTAAATGATGTGTTTCTTCACATCACAGGGGCAGAGCCAGTAGGCAAACACAGTTCTGTGTGTGTGTGAGTACCTGTGTATTTACCTTTGTATTTTGTATTGGATGGTGTGTGTATGTGTGCGCATATGTTTGTGAACATGTGAGAAGGATACACATGGACAGAGATTCATAGGTTCATTCAGTTTTGAGGTAAAAATGCACCCAAACCATTTACAGTATAAACAGCTATTATTACACTCAATTGCTTTCAAGAGAAAACGGAAATGAGAGCTTCCCCTCAAGGATGGCTGAGAGACAAGGCTAGTCTGTGTGCGTATGTGTGTAAGTTAGGGCTGGGATTGAGGGAGTGGGGGTTTGCAGGGCCGTTTTCCTTAGCGAGGAAGCTGCACGGGCTTCTCTATCTTGAGTGAGCTAAAATTTGAATTGATTGGCTACCAAAATTGCTTTTTCTGCAGGAGCTTTGGAGGCATGGAAAAGGAAACCAATTACTGCCTGTCAAAGCATGCTGTCAAAATAGAGATGACCCCCAGTCCCAACACAGACAACCTCCTCTGTCTCAGTGTTGCACACCTAAACACAACCACAAAGAAGGGATAGCAAATGCGGACCCACATGTGCACATAAACAGTAAAAGTAAAGCTGTCCAGTCTGTGAGAGTGACTGTGGAGGAGGCGGTCCACAAGGTTATCGTCCTGAACTTGGGTTCCTCTGCTCTGGTTAGGTTTCCACACTACTGATTGTGGCAAAATCATAGATTAACATTCATAAATGCTACGTAAGAATTAAGGCCCAGAGAACAATCATTTAATCAAACACTCCTACATCATTGTGAATACTTAAATCAGTACACGTACAGTACGTTACATGTACAATGTTCTTTGTGAATAGATAGTGCTAAACAGTTTTTAGTGTAAATTTGTGCCTTTTGTTTTACACAATGAATATGGCGCTTACAAAGAAGACGAAGAAGAACCTCTTTTGCCATCTCACTATATACGATATATAATTAAAATAAAAAAAACATGATAATTTAACATCCATGTCTATTTTTCTATACATAAGTAAAGTGAAAAATGGACATAGTTATATATAGTTATAAATAAAAGACAGAGGTATTTTCAGGTCTGAGACGTAAAACCAGTACAAGGTGTCTTAAAACTGCACTTTTTTTTAAAATGACCAGCAGGTAGTGAGTCCTCTGGATGCAAAAAGGGTGGTATACAAGTCTTTGGTAAAACGGCCATCGGCTTCCTTGTCTGTAACCTCAGGCTCATTTATCACGTTGTTAGGCAGTAAGCGTGTAGTGTCGGTTTCACAGTCAGATCGCATGACGCATCCTTTTTCAAAATAAAATGGCGATGGTGAACCGTACTTCACTAACTGTCAAAATATACTTCATTAAAAGAATTCTGTCACAACAGCTCTGCTTGTTAATCATCAGCAACAAACTTACAAACCAGCAGTCAGAAGTGATTAAATTGCTTTGAAATACTGTATACACATGTCACATGGTAATATCTTTTGATATGGCCATGTGGTCCACATAATAAGTGAAGATGCCCTTGCTAAAGTTTAGGAACTCCACAATCAACATTACGCAACTTCTTTAATGAACAGATTAATGCAGGCTGTAGTGGTCTAAATTAATCAGATCTAATTGACATTAAAAGCTTAATTAAAGCCAGTGTTTCCTGTGTTGTGCATTGGTGGAGTAATGTAAGTGAACTTACACTACAAAGTTTGGGGAACACCGAATTGCTTTGTTCAACTTGAATGCTGCTTTCTGGAACTTGAAATTGTATAAGCAGAAGTAAATGGTTGGATGGATGGATGGATGGATGCAATGCTACTGCAGACAGGAGAAACAAAATCAAATTAAAGCTGTTTCATCATACATATAGGTGCATTATTAACATTATTTAATTTAAGTTGTTTTAAGTTACAGAACAATGTAATTCCATCCTTTAACAATCCTCTAAAGAACATGGATTTAAAAAAAACTGGCGAGCTGACTTAATTATTCTGTAAATTAACATCAACATAACTGACAGGGGACAAGTCAACAAGTCACATTCCAACCGAAGACGTGTGAAAAAGTGAATTAAATAATTTAAATGTAATTTAAATAATTTAATTAAATAAACAGGTGTTGGCTTTCACTCAGATCTCTGTTTCTATGCCCACAAACTAACATGGGACCGTATAGAGCCTGTCTGTGTCTCTGATCAATTCTACAGAGCAAGACTCAGCAGAGCAGCAGCCTGGAAAAAGCACAGAAACTCAGATACCACGTCGGGGCTATTCAGACATGTGTCCAATTAATGATCACATATCCTGAACATCTACTGACTCAACACTCCTGTGACTGAGCTAATGAGTGAATTTTATACATTCTTCTTCACTTTCATATCGGACACACGAAGCTGTGCGATAAGACACAAAACTCAAACCCCAACAGCAAAACTGAAATGAAATACACCTCCCCTCCTCGGATCGCACTAAGACTGACCGCTCCTCTCTCCAGCTGTGACCTAGAGCACCTGCTTGGGGTTGATGGGAGCTGTGTGTGTGTGTCTGTGTGTGTTTTTCATGGCAGACACTTTAGTGCAATGAAGATGGCGAGTGTACATTTACGACTGCTTTATTTCTTCAAACCATTAACAAGCAGGTGGGGGTGCTCAAAGCAACCGCCGCCTGCCGACAGGATTGAACTGCCTGCTTCTATTATCTCCTGACCACCCAGATAACAGCAAGACAACGGGAACGAGAAAGAGATAAAAGTTTAACGCTTTTCTAACAATGTCTCCAACAAAGAGGAGGGGATGTTTTCACGGCACACTGTGGCAGCTTGCAAGATAAATTCTGTCTTTGCATGAATATGTAGCCACTTTATCATTTTCCATATGTAGACCTCTGGAAAAGAAGTCTGTGAAAGTGAGAAGAGAAGCGAGGAGTAAGACAGAGAAAGAGAGATGACTCTAGTGTGGGCATAAGCTATAGACAGAGTTTGAGCTTAATGCAGTTCTCAGCGTCTGGCAGCTTCACTTTACCAGCAGGTCTTGATTTCCCCTCCTCTGTCTCCCTGTGTTCCTCTGGCCTCAGTGATGAAGGAATGACATTAACACAAGAACAGGGAGGATGTAGAGACACGATAAAGAGTAAAGAAAACTCTACAAAGGTGATGTATGCAAAGGGAAAGACAAAAATGTGTCTATAAATAAAAGTAGTAGAACTGAGGTCAACAAATTACACAATGACAATGGCAACAGCAGAAAAATGCGAACAAACAAACAAACCAAAAGTACTTTTAGATTTTCAGTAGTGATTTATATAAATGTAAAGTGAGCATCATAGAATTTAAGCTAAAAATATGTTAATTTGAAACCTTCTTCTTGAGTCTTGTATTAAAGATACATTATTTTCACATTTTATAGACCAGCTAATGCTCTGACTAAACATCACTTGTAATTTTAACACCTCCTGTGACCAAAAGCTTCCAGTTCTTAACAAATATTTCAATATTGTCCAGATAAAAATGAGCCAACATAGAAATCAAACTGGAACGGGAGCTTATAGTGTACCAACTCCTGGAAAGCACTCGCTTTTCATAACTCTCAGCGTCTGTCGATTCACCCTCTGCGCCGGACTCCCATTCACAGCCCATTTCACAATGTCAGGACACCCATGATGAGGGCCCCATTATTAACAGAAACTCTGTATGAGCATTCAGTAGCAGGAGAGAGCTGGTTTTCACCCCTTTTATTACAATAATGAATTATAATTGCTGTTGTGACTATTACCCTAAAAAACGCCTGTCTAAACAGTAGCGGTGGGTTCATCTGCGACTGTAATTTAAAACCACCCACTTGAGGCATTTATCACTGTGCCTTAAAACGCAGAGCATCTGCACAGAACTTGTAAAACACACATCACGGGAAGGTTACAAGACAGAAGGAGAAAGCCGCTAATACCAACTATACGAGGAGAGAAGGGGGAAGGCAAACTCCAGTATGCATAATGTGCATATTTTCAGTGCTCGGTGGATAGAAAGCACGAGCACTAGAGAACGTCATCCAAGCAGAAATGGGCAAAGAATCACAGAGCGAATCAGAGCAACACCTGAAAACCATTAGCAATCTAATGGTAAAACAGAAAAAGAGGAAAAAACAACAAGAACTGAGGGCATACGATAAATAAGAAATGAAAAAGGCAGATTTTCTGAAACCCAAGGAGAGGAAAAAAAAATCACAGTGATTCACTGATACGAGCAGCTGCTTGGTTTCCCCAGGGTAAGGAACAGACAGAAGAACAGAGCGAGAGAGGGAGAGAGAGAAAAAGACCCAGACAAAAGAGTAAATCACAATAAATATTTATAATGATAAGTAATGCTGCAGACCATAAATATTAAAGAGCCGCTGCTTTTGCGCATGTGTGTGTGTGTTTGTGTCTGTGTATCAGTGCGCGCTGGTATGTTAAGCATAAGTGTCCACGGGGATGCAGGAGCGGACACTGAGTAATGCATTTACTAACATTGTGCATAAGCTCTGATCAGATGAGCTATGAATATTAACCCAAAAAAAGCATTTCAGATTGGCTGTTTGGCACTTCTTTTCTTTTTTTAAACAACTAGGAACCAACATGCATACATTCAATTAGCATAGGTATAAAGAATTACCCGCCCTCTTTACATACAAGCCACTTTCAGCACAGTATTAATATGCTACACAGATACAAAAACATTTTCATTCTTAGGAAGCACAACAACACAACAAGCAAGAGAGAAACTACTATCAGTCTCTATGTAGTAAAAAAGTAGGGGATGAATCTTGACTGGACGATCCTCCCTGTTATTGTTGTTCCTACATGGCAGATCCAGACTGTCCTACAGCATTACAGAGGGTAATTTCTCACTTTATTGCAATAGCAAAAATGTTTTCAAACTGAATGAGCCTTTTTTTGACCAATAAAAGAGCAGATTCAACTCCGATACTAATCCAGGCATCATGATTGTCTAAAAAAAAGCTTTTCTTCTTTTCAGTATAATGATATTACCTCATTGCTGTCATATAATGACAAGAGCTTTCTAAAAAGCTTAAATGATGCTTAAAGCCAGGTTAACATTATTATTGTTGAGTCCCTAGGCGGGCACATATTCAGGTAGATACAAATACAAAGACTGTATGGATCAGTGAATTTTTCGGACATTTATGATGTTCCTTAAAATTATGTAAATTAGCTGGCTGATACACCAATCAGGTATCACACTATGGCCACTTAGAGGTGAAGTGAATAACACTGATTATCTCTTCATCATGGCACCTATTAGTGGGTGGGATATATTAGTGAGCTAATGAACATTTTGTCCTCAAAGTTGATCCTTTAAAAGCAGGAAAACAAAAGCACAAGTAGTAAGTCAAATAGTAATGGCTTCACAACTTGGTCAGAGCATCTCCAAAACTGCAGCTCTTGTGGGATGTTCCCAGTCTGCTGTAGTCAGTATCTATCTAAAGTAGTCCAATGACAGAACACTGATGGATGAGCCACAGGTTCATGGGCGGCCAAGGCTCATTTGTGTACATGGGGAGCGAAGGGTGAACCAGGGGGTTCAACCCAACAGACAAGCTACTGTAGCTCAGATTGCTAAAACTATACAGTGTCCATTCTGACAGTACACAACAAACAGTGTACCACAGTTTGTTGTTTGTGGGGCTGCCATGCCACAGACCAGTCGGGGTTCCCGTGTTGAAAGCATCAACACGGGAGGCTGTAGCTCAGGTGGCAGAGCAGGTCAGCCACTAATCAGAAGGTCCGTGGTTCGATCCCAGGCTGCATCCTGGCTGCATGCCAAATATCCTTGGGCAAGATACTAACCCCGTGTTTGCCTACTGGTGGTGGTCAGAGGGCCCGGTGGCGCCTGTGTCCGGCAGCCTCCCCTCTGTCAGTGCGCCCCAGGGCAGCTGTGGCTACAATGTAGCTTGCTATCGCCAGTGTGTGAATGGGTGGATGACTGAATGTAGTGTAAAGCGCTTTGGGGTCCTATGGACTAGAAAAGCGCTATACAAATGCAGGCCATTTACCAAGAGTGAGCACATGAGCATCTGAACTGGACAACAGAGCAATGGAAGAAGGTGGCCTCGCCTGAGTCATGGTTTTTTTTTTTACATCTAGGGAATGGCTGGGTGCGTGTGTGTTACTAGGGAACACCTGGCACCAGGATGCATTATGGGAAGAAGGCAAGCCATTCAGGTAGCGTGAACTGGACCATTGAGCAATGGTCTGCTGGGAAACCTTGGGCCCTGACATCCATTTAAATATTACCTTGAGACTTTTTGACATTACCACCTACGTAAACATTAGTGCTCCTTTTTATGGAAACAGAATAGCTGGGCTGGACGAACATGTCCGATCCATTTGGACTTACAGGATCTGTTGCTAACATCTTGGTGCCAGACAGCACAACACAACTTCAGGGGTCTCGTGGAGTCTGTGCCTTGATGAGTCAGAGTAGGTTTAGCAGCAAAATGGGGACCAGCGCTACATTAGGCAGGTGGGCATAATGTTGGTGTATCACTTAACATGATTATCTTAAGGTATATCTATGATATACATGATAACAAAACTGCACTACACTGCAGGTACCCAACAGCCTCCTAGAAGACACACCTATGGTATCAATTTCAAAATCCTATGTTGCCTGGTTCTCGAGTTATTGCATTCAAAACTTTGCGTGTCCACACCGCCTGCCTGACCAACGAGGCCTGGCCAATGAGATGATGACCACGTGTAAACTCAGTTGGTCCTTACCAGGTCTTAAAATTAGTTAAATACACGTTCAGATGAATAACAACACATGACATATTAAACTGGGTCATTACTTATTTAACAACCATTAAACAAAAATGGAGAGGCAACCTGGGAACCTTCCAGTCACCGAGATAACCACATACGCCTCTGTATACCACAGTACCCTAGTATCAAATCTGAGGCCATCTGTCCGACAGTTAAAGCTTGGATGAAATGACTTCACGCAACATGTCAATGATCCCAAGTTTAGCAGCAAATCTACAACAGAGCCACTGGGTGGAAAAAAAGAAAGAAAAGAAAAACAGAATCAAGGTGCTGAAATGGCCCAGTCAAAGTCCAGACCTCTACCTCAAGGAAAGTGTGCATAAACGAATGCCCACAAAACTTAATAAACTGAAGCAACGTGGCAAAGAAGAGTGAGAAAGAATTCCTCCACAACAATGTGAGCCTAATAAAGTATTAAAAGAAAGTGATTACTCCAAGTTATTGCTGCTACTAGGGTGTAATTAGTTTTTCACACACTGCTTCTGCATTTTGGCTTAGTTTTTGTTAAATAAATAATGACATTGTAACATGTCATGTTGTTCATCTACGGCTCTATTTAAGTCATTTTTGAACGTGGTAAGACCCAAACAATTTTTTTAATCATGACCAAGAGGGGAATAATGCAAACCAACAATGCAGTAAATAATCTTGTCAAACACTTATTTACCTATATGTGTGTTCAGTAGTTTCTAGCACAGTGTGTAAGTATGTGTGCCTGTGTGTTTGCGGCTGCATTTTGAAGATGGCCCACCAGGGTACACTGATTAAGAATGAAGGAGTTATCCTTCTGTTTGGTACAAAAACATAATTTGACCACCATCTGTTGCATTTTACAGCCACCTGACAGAGAGCACTGTGAGTTCAGTCTAGCCTGGTTATACTGTGATACCAGGGGCACAACTCCAGCAACTGCTGGTAAAGACTGAGACAGGTATGCAGAGTATCAGAAAAATGACAATGCAACTGCTGTATAAACAAGTCCAGCAACAATTAACAGCACAGTTGCATAGAGCTATAAAATATCAATGTTAAGTAAAAATGTAATAAGTGAAACACTAGCAAAGGTCTTTATGAATTAATTTATTCACAACTAATGTTCCATCTCAGCATGATTTTCTGTGCTTGGGGATCAGGATAATTTGACCTTAACAGTCAGGTGATAGACAAGGTAGGTTATTATTTTACCTGGTACAGACCGACTTGAGTGGAATTTGAAGTGTTCTAGCATAAGATGAATATAGCCTAGGCCACTTTTGAATTCCTGCACTTTAAAATTTATGGCCAGAACAGAATATTCATTTAAAGACATATGATTCATTACATTTTACAAAAGGATCATGAGCTTATTTATCCTTTCTCCCCTTTATTTTCTCTTTGAACATTACGAACCAGAAACAACAGCTTGATGGATTTAACATCTTCTTGTGCCTCACTTTGGACATATTATCACTTATTTTATAAATACATGCACTGCCAGAGCCAAAATAAATATGTTATCATTCACACAAACACACGCGAGGCAGACGAAGCTTGTTTGCTCCGACTCCAGCATGAAAATAAACACTATCGGTGTTTTTCACTGGATCACAACCACTCTAACTTACTGTCTAAATTACTAATTAACTACATTATGACAAACCCACATAGGTAAACAAATCTATACAAACAGATTATTAATATGAGTCTTACAGAAAAGAAAATAGAGAAGAGCCAAAAATAAATAAGGACTTTGGTTTTAGGCATCTTGTGTTGACCTTGAGGGTGTTCAGAGAGATTGATGTGTCCATGCATATATACATTGACCAGCCATACAATCACAGGGGAAAAACAGTAACAGGTGAGGGGACTAATTCCTGGTCATTCTGCTACAATCCAATGGTCTGCTGGGAAACCTTAGTGCAAGAGATTCATTTTACTTATGCTCACTCCACCTAACACAGTGTTTGAATCCCTAGCCTCCCTAATGCTGGACAAGGCACTCTAGAACTGCTTAGGAAAGTGTTGCAGAACACAAAAGCATCCAAACCAACGACCCGAGTAACCTTAGCTATCCCAGATCCCAAGAGGATGCACAGCAAACACACCTGTTCAATGGAACAACCACCAAAAAACCTACAGGCCCCAAAGGGTCAAGCTCTGACCCTTCAGTACATGGAACCAGGGTCTCTGCATTTGATGTCATAGCATGTCTAGCAGAAAGAATGTGGCAGGAGATTTTTAGGTTCTGTGGATTGCTATATTTTTCCAAACATAGCCTGTTATGACAGTATCTTAGATTTTGCAGTATTTCCAGTTAGTTGTGAAAGGCAATCTGCTGTACCACTCCCAGCAAGTACATTTTCCCTTTCAGTGTAAACAGATCTGCCTCCAGGTCTTGGCAGGGTCTCTCCGGGTGATCTGCCGGGAGCAGTGGGTCTCTGTGGTTAGCATGCTCCTCAGTGCAAGTTTTATTTTCAAAACTAGTTCATTCAGTTGCTGACTCAAGCTAGACTGTCATATACTCCACTGCACGTGCCCTGAATTTGGCTATGCATAGATGTCCCTTATGTAGACCACTGAGGACTGTGTTTCTTAAACTTACAGCAATGACCAGGTATGCCCTCTTCATGCCTGTGCCAATATATTATACAAGAATCTTCCCGTGGACACTCTAAAATCACAACATCATTTATGTGACACATTAATCCATCCAGACCTACAACAACCTCTGACATCATGCTCTTTTAGAATAGGGGCCAAGTGATGTCATAAAGGTTGTTGGTTTAGCAAACTCTTTAGCTAGAGGGATTTACAAAAGACCCATGTTACAGTCAAGACTCAGTGAGCTTAGTGAAGTCAACACATATGTAAGGATCACTTGTCTTTTTAGACACCACCATCATACTGCTATCCAGTGGTTCATCAACTCTCCTTACTCCAGTCTTCTCCATTCACTCTAGGTCTTTCTTGGCTTTCAGAGTTAGTGATAAGGGAATCCATTGTGGGGTCTTTAAAGAGAACAGCATAGCACTGGGTTTCAGTTTGACGGTAAATAGGTGCTACCTCAGACCAAGACCATTGCACACCTTCAAATATTTGTTCTTCAGCGTCTCTAGGCTGACACTAACTACTTGAGCTACCAGGCCTAGCACCTCAACAACAGGTATGCTGAGCAGAGAAGAGTGCAGATGCCAAGGAATATGTTGTCTTCTTCCTGAACCTTATACACTGCTCTTGATGAGGCACACACTCTTTTATAATGGCAGATCGAACAGTTTGCTGGACACTCCACTTTTGGGGTCTGAGGGACTTTTCCACATTTCTAGCATTTAGACAGTCTACTAGTCTATACATGTTACTGGCTGGGCTTTTTTCCCCTCTTATTGAGTTTCTTCTTCTCGTGAAGATGTTTATCTCTGCTCATAACGCTATCTAACAAGCATGTCTCTCTTTTTCCCACAGTATCCCACCCACGTGTATATCTTTATATCCTAGAACCAGCCTGTCTTTGATTAGCTCATCATGAAACATGCAACATAATTGCAGCGTTCTGCCAAAGAATATAAATCAGTAACAGATGAGTCCACAGTTTCATTTTCTCCTTGTTTTCTCAAGTTAAAGGATGATTTTTCATATACCACATTTGTTTTGCCAATAAAAAAGCTGTGGAGTCCATCTCTCACCGTAGCATACTGACAGACAAGTTCAGCCCCTCCTCTTGGCGTCCGCTTCATCACCCATGCAGTACATGACTGAATGTTTACCTGGTTGTCTTCTGATGTTGTGTGGAGATTACTAGCTTGCTGAAAACACTCAAACTATCTACTCCATTTCACCCATTTCTAATGTTTGCTGAAGTCAAAAGGCTCTGGTGGCTTTAGCCGAGTGTCACACTTGGCCTGGAAACGGGGCCTTATCCACGCCCTGCAGCTGCTCTAACTCCATTGTCTGCGATCTCACCCAGGCTTTTCCAAACGCCGGTATATACTATCCCACTTGTCACACCATGTTTCCTTACCATTTAAACTCATGGGAAATCATAGAGATCCAGTATCCTGGCACAAGCATCCATCATTGTGCACAACTTTAGTCCCTAGTACAACAAAAATAACATTACCCAGAACCGTCTGGGCCTCCTTATATTTCCGACATAACCATCGCACCACAGAGGACTGCTTGCTGGCTGTGGCTCAGCTGTTTGATATGGGAACTGGAAAGGATTGAGCTTTGGGAACGGCCAGTTGGTCTAAAGTCTTGAACACAGTAATAAAGACTGGATTGTGTAGTAACATCTTGCTCCTTAGACTGGTGTAGTTTAATTTCATTTCATTGTATTAATATAAAAATGTATCTTTTCAAAAAAAAAATTGTTGCTTCCCTTTGGACTTTAAATATATTCTTTATACAGATTGTTGTTCGTGTATTATTGTGGGGAAAAATAAAATAAATTCTTTAGTTAATATTGGTGCTCCCATCTCTGTCCTTGGGCTAGGTTGCGCTGCTCTCCCCTGTGGACCCAAAACAAAAACGAATAAACTAATAACTAATAAATAAAATAAAAATCATATATATATATATATATATATATATATATATATATATATTTCGACAGCAGATGGCAAAAGCTGCTGCCCACAATAAACAGTTTAATGACTGTAAGGCACAGGTCTTTTCTTTGTCATCTCAAAGAGTGTAGCTGATGAACAGAAATAGAAATTCTGTGTTGTCCCAGTGGCTGAGCCTTAACAGCAGATGTCTGAGGCAGGCCACATTTGATTATTTCTGGACGACTTCCTCCTTTGTAGCTCATAGAGACGGTACGAGAACCTCAGCATTTCACTGGCCCAAACTTAGGCTACGTCCACACGTTTTCTCTCAGTTTTGGCCTCCCGTCCACACTGAGATAACGTTTTCCCCGAAGGAAAATGCAGCGTTTTGAAAACGCTCTTGAAAACGAATACATTTGAAGACGGTGCTTTCACGTTGCAGTGTGGGCAGCGAAAACGGAGACTTTTGAAAACGATGACGCATTTTAGCAATGTGATGCAGTCATGTGACCAATTAAACAAAGATAGCAGTGGGCATTATACAGCAATTTTGTTTGCTCTCAATTTTGACAGCCCTATTAAAGATTAATATCAGTTTGTACAAGCTTCAGATAGCTTTTCTTCAAATTCCTTAATTCTCACTCACTTTTGCAACTTTGTACTTTTGTGTTACTCGCAGCAACAATTCCACCTCATTGTTAGTCCATTTACAAAAACTCGGTGCTTTTCCTCAAAATTTTGCAGTGACGTTTCAATGAGCCAGAAAGTAAATAAACGAAAGTGGTGTGCGGATCGATACTGAAATATCGATTCTTCCGATACTAGTAATTTATGTTCTAGAATCGATTCTCATATTAAAATATCGATATTTTAGTACTTTGGGGTAAATTTGTAGTTTATCATTAACAGGAACACAGTGGAAAGAAACTATATCATTCGGATCTTCTAAATTTGAAGGAACTACTTCCTCTTACGCCTTTCATAGTCATATGCAAAATACGGCTGTATAAATGTGTCGCAGCCCCTGGCATGTGCACTCAGAACAATGGCTGAGCGTAAACGGAGTCATGTGTGGACGTATTTTACCTCCACAAACAGCCAAGACGCAGTTTCCGATACATGTGGCAAGACAGTGAGGTGTTGTGGCAACGCCACTAACCTCGTCAAACACCTCAGAGTAAATCATATCACAGAATATGATGAGCTTATGTTGAGGCGAAGTGAAGAGGAGGAGGACAGGTGCTGCTAGGGCGAGACAGGCGTCTCTCGCGGAGTCCTTTAATGCTGCAGGCAGGCAACGTGTTCAAACAGTGCACAACTTCAAGTTTTTTTTTATTTCTATATGATTATTCTGTACAGTAGTCTGATGTCCTGTAATCATTATGAAGCGATATACTTATATTATTATTACTACAATTACATAATACAATTATATATTGTGGCGTGTTGGGGGAGCAGCTAGTTCTCTCCCATCATGCCTTGGGACATGTGCTGCTGTTTAGATGTTCTTGTTTTATTGTTTATGGTTACGTTACTTTTAACTGTTATCTTGAATGTTGTGTTTACGCTGTGGTGCAGAGTCACTGACAGTTGTTGTTTTGTAGAGAGAGTGCTGTACCCTGAGTGAGTTCTGTTGTGCTGTTGTTGACCCCTGAGGCACACTGTAGCAATGGCAAGTGTTTTAATATAGAGCTCCCCCTACCAGTTTGGGGTTGAACAGCAAGTTCAATCTCTCTGTGAGCTTCTTTGTTAAGGTTCCTCTGCATGCCACATAGGTGTCAAAAGAGGGCTTCCAAGAGCATGGCCACTATTTTGAAAGAGGAAGAAGAGCTGAGGAAGATTGAGGAGCTTATCACCTGCCTGGAAGCAGTGAATGGAGCACAACCAAAGAAGTAGGGAGATCCCCGGGCAGCAGCAAACCAGCCAGGGGAAGATCTGTTGGGCTTACCAGATGGAGCCTCACACCCCTGCCCACTGGGAAGCTGTCGGAGCTGCAAAGGCATGCTGCAGGCTCCAAGACAACGAGCAGCCAGCCAGCCTCCACTCAGGGTGATGCCTGGGAGCAGCACACCCTCATTGCTGGCAGCTGAGGGGGACAACGCCAATGCCTCCTGGACCAAGTACAGCCGACACTGCCACCAGGGGCTCCTGTCTGGGGGAGCATGAAGCTGCCACGCTATAATGGGGAGGCACTTCCAGAGACCTACCTTATCCAGGTACAGCTGGCTGCTCAGCTAAATGGATGGTCAACAGAGGAGACAGCTGTCCAGGTTGCCCTCACCTTGGAAGGCAGGGCCCTGCAGATCTGCACAGATCTTCAGCCAGAAGAGTGTTTAAGTTGGCCTGCTGTTGCCAGAGCAATGCGGAGCAGGCTTGGCCTCCGTACACATGCAGATGATGCCTGAGATAAACTTGCCAGCTGCCCACGGAGACAAGAGGAGAGTCTGGGTGCCTATGCTGCCGACCTTCGTCTTTACGCACAAAGACGGTACCCTGGTTTTGATGCTGCAGCACAAGAAGAGCTTGCTCTCCAGGCTTTCGTTCGGGGTCTCCAGCCAAAACGACTACAAGAGCACATCCGTCTGCATACACCGGAAACCCTGGCAGCAGCTCTAACTGAGGCAGAAAGAGTGGAGCATGTGCTCAGCTCAGGTGCACGCAGCCCTGGCACAAGTCACCGAGTGTGTCAAATGAAGTACAAAAGGAGCAACCAGGAGGAGATGGCCCTCCAAACCACCATCACACCACCCTGGCGATCTCGGCGAGGGAATAGGCCAGCAGGTGGCTAATCCAGGGACAACTGCCATCGGTGTGGAGAACCAGGCCACATTGCACGCCTGGCACCCCAGCTGCCGTTAAACTAAGGCGGGGTGGCACAATGGAAGAACTGCCCCCCCACCACCAATCTGTCCTCCGAATCACACTTGCGGGTTGGCTGGCTTGCCAGACACAGGGACTGTATCCGGACTGTGACCTTGCTGGCACCACCTGTAGAGCCCTGATAGAAACTGGATCTACGCTTTCCTTGGTACAGGCAGGAGTCCTCCCTGGTACTGACAGCCCAAGACTGCAGGGTTGGCAGCCTACTCAGCTCCACATCACCACAGTCACAGGGGAGCGTGCCAAAGTTAAAGGGGAAAGATCCCTCCTGGCGACTGTTGCTAACTGCACTGTGGACCACCAGTTCTGGCTAGCCGGCATCCAGGACCAATGCATCAGTGGTCTGGACCTGCTGGCCAAATGGGAGGCCACAGGGTACGTGTCCAGAGGAATCCTTTACCTGGGCACGGAGGCTGTGAAGCTCCACACCACCAAGGAAGTCCCGCTGCCTGCCTCCACTTTTTCAGCCAGTGTCAGGAAGCCTGAGGACCTGTCGCCGCTGGCGGTGGAAAGGGCCTCTCCTTCACCAGCAGTACAGCAACTGTCCACAGAGACCAAGCAAGCTGTCGAGGACTTATACCAGAGGAGCTGCGAGGGTCTCCAGGCTGATCAGCAACGGCAGCTGTGGGAGATACTCGACTTGTTTGCCGACATCTTTGCAGCCAAAGATGCGGACTGCATGCAAATCAGGCTGGTACAACATGACATTGACACTGGGGATGCACGGCCCATCTGCCTCTGCCCTCGTCGCCTTCCCCTTGCCAAGCGTGCCGCAGCAGAGCAGAAGATCAGGGAAATGGCAGAGGTGGGCATCATCGAACCCTCAGACAGCCCCTGGGAAGCCCCGGCCGTACTGTTTCGGAAAAAGGATGGTACCTGGCAGTTTTGTGTTGACTATCGTCTACTCAACAGCATCACATGCAAGGACTCCTACCCATTGCCCTGGATTGACGATGCCCATGACGACATTGCTGGGTCCTGCTGGTTCAATTCCCTCAATTAGCGCAGTGGCTACTGGCAGGTGGAGCTGACGCCAGAGGCCCGCCCAAAGACTGCTTTCTCCATTGGTCAGGGACTATGGCAGTTTAAGGTGATGCCCTTCGGCCTCTGCAATGCCCCAGCCACATTTGAGCACCTAATGGAGAGGGTTCTACATTCCCCACGACCGCTGTGTGGTCTACCTGGATGACCTCCTTGTCCAAGCAACAGACTTCGAGAAAGCTTTGGCTAACCTGACTGCTGTTTTCCATGCTATCCGCCAGGCTGGCCTTCGTCTCCACCTCAAAAAGTGCCACCTCTTCCGAAAGGGGACGACTTTTTTGGGTCACATTGTCAGCAGAGCTGGGGTTTCCACTGATCCTGCGAAGGTGGCTGCTGTGAAGGACTGGCCCATTCCAGGCAATACTGCTGAGTTGCGGAGCTTCCTTGGCCTGGCATCATACTACCGGCGTTTTGTCAAGGACTTTGCTACCATTGCAAGCCCCCTGCACTGGCTCACACAGGAGGGCCGAGAGTTCCACTGGAGTGAGGACTGCGCTGTGGCGTTTGATTGGCTCCGATCTGCACTGGTTGAGGCACCGGTGCTAGCCTACCCAGACCTGCATCTTCCTTTTGTCGTGGACACCGATGCCAGCAACACGGGCGTGGGGGCTGTCGAGAGCTGCTGACCATCATCCTGGGCCTCTGCCATTTCAGACCCTACCTCTACGGGAAGAAGTTCCTCCTGTGCATAGACCATGCATCCCTCACTTGGCTGCTCAGCTTTAAAGAACCGGAGGGACAGCTAGCCCGGTGGTTGGAGACGTTGTAAGATTACCACTTTGAGGTTCGTTACCGGGCGGGACGTCTCCACACCAATGCAGATGCCCTCTCCCGACGCCCTTGTGAGGAAGAACAGTGCAGGTACTGCCAACACCTGGAGGACCAGGAGGGCATGACTTTAGTGATAGCGTCACCACAGGGTGGCCATGAGAATGACTCTGTTCCAGGTGGGCACTGTAGCAGTCTTCAGGTCCAGTCCGCTGCAGGGCACACTGAGGGTCTGGAGGCCATGGATCCCAAACAGCTGCAACATGACCAGAACCAAGACCCTGCCCTTTCACAGGTTCAGTGTTGGATTGGGGCCGGTCAGAGACCATCATGGCCAGAAGTATCTGCACTGGACCTCAAGACCAAGGCTTTCTACTCCCAATGGGCTAACCTCACAAGCCGGAACGGCCTCCTCTATCACCGCTGGCAGGCTCCCGGGGGTCACCATGAGGTCTTCCAGCTCTTGGTACCTCAACAGTTGCGGTCCAGGGTCCTCCAGCTGGTCCATGGTGTGGCGGGGGCAGGACACTTTGGAGTTACCAAGACTCTGCGGCGACTTCGGTCTCGGTTCTACTGGCCCAGGTGTCGCCAGGATGTAGAGCTCCATGTCCATCTGTGATGCCTGCATGTCTCAGAAAGGGCCTTCCCAACACTCTCATGCCCCCTTGCAGCAGTATCAGGTGGGGGCTCCCATGGAGTGGGTCGGAGTCGACATCCTGGGACCCTTCCCCACCACTGGCCAGGGGAAGCGCTACATCCTGGTTGCCATGGACTACTTCACTAAGTGGCCTGAGGCCTATTATGCAGTCCCTGACCAGTGTGCGGGGACCCCGGGTTGGACTACCTCCACAACCTCCTGGCCCGGCTATGGGAGGTGCACCAGTTGACCAGGCAGGCTCTCCGAGACGCAGGCTCCCAGCAGAAGCGAGCTTCTGATAGCTGCTGCAAGGGGGAAGGACTCTCGCCAGGTCAGCATGTGTGGGTCTACAGCCCGGAAAGGAAGAAAGGGCTTTCCCCCAAACTGATGAGCCAGTGGGTTGGACCCTGCACTGTTCTGGAGAGGCTGTCCGACGTGGTCTACAGGGTGTGACTGGTCAAATGGAACAGGGTGGTCGTACTCCTTCGTGATCGCCTGGCACCCTATCAGCCCTTGAGTCCAGAGACTTTGCTATGGACATGCTGGTTGCTGGGGACAGCTAACCACTCAGGTGGGGGCTGTGTGGCATGTTGGGGGAGCAGCTAGTTCTCTCCCATCATGCCTTGGGACATGTGCTGCTGTTTAGATGTTTTTGTTTTATTGTTTATGGTTACATTATTATGAAGTCACTGACAGTTGTTGTTTTGTAGAGAGAGTGCTGTACCATGAGTGAGTTCTGTTGTGCTGTTGTTGACCCCTGAGACACATTGTAGCACCGGCAAGTGTTTTAATAAAGAGCTCCCCCTACCAGTTTGGGGTTGAACAGCAAGCTCAATCTCTCTGTGAGCTTCTTTGTTAAGATTCCTCTGCATGCCACAATATTGTATTATGAAATACAATGAAACATTACATTTTTGTCGATACCACCCTGAATTTTACTTGGTATCGGATCGGAAAGGAAATCAGTGGTATCGCACATCACTAATAAATGGCAGACAGAAATGAGGCAGGTCGAATCTTCTTGCGTTTCACGCATGTGCAGTACTGGAATGTGGACGCACAACTCCGTGAAAATGACTGAAAACGCTAGTGTGGACGCCGAGTGTTTTGAAAACGCCATTTTCAAATCTATGTGTGGACGTGGCCTTAGAGCAACCCCCACCTGGGATAGGGTGCGCAGCTGCTGATGAAGGTTAAGGTGTTAGGAAATACCACCATTAAAGGGGTGGGGGATGTCACAAGGTAGAATATTTGGGTTTATGTCCTTTGCCTGTTTATTTTGTGCTTGTAGCATTTTAGCTTTTTTTTCTGCTTGTTGTTGGTTTTATTTGTTTTTAGATGTCTTGATTTTAATTGATATATGTGTAGTTTTAATAACCTGCCAGATTTAATGACTGTAAAATTGACCTAAATAAAGAGTGTGAGAGAAAGCTGCCAAGGATTTCAGCCTGGGGCAGGTCACTGAGGAACATTTAGTAGCTGCAATATGGAGATATAGGTGGGAGATCTGATCAATACCCAGAGATATTATAAGTAGCCTAAAGCAGAGGAACATGGGGAATGCCAGCGTAAGATGCCAAAGTAGAAGATGTGCTGCCACAAACACCTTGCCATTACTAACCGACCATAACGAGACCCAAAGCTAGATGCTATAGTCAAATCTGGAGGAGCCAAAGGGCAGAGCCCAGAGCTTCGCACACCTCTGTTAGTAACCTGTTTCAACTCTTTGTAAAGCAGCTGGACTAGTGTCGGGATAGCAGGAGTTCCAGAGGGGCATTCGGGATTAGGAGCTGTGTCGGTATCAGAGTTGTTTGCAGCAGCTCTGTTTTACCAACAGCACTGCCCAGTGTTGTAGTATCAGGAGGGAGGCACAGTGTTGAGGGAAGAGGTGTGTTTGCTGTCTGTGGCAGGCTGTTTGATATGGGGATGGGAAAGGATCATGCTTTGATCTGAAATCTTGGACAGAGTAACACAGACTGGACTATGCTGTAACAGCATGTTTGTCAGGCTGGTGTAGTTTATTTTATTTCATTTGTTTTAATGTACCGGTGTATATCTTATGAATAAAGTTTTTTTGACAAGTTAAGTTTCTTTTCCTTTAGTATTTTAATGCTCAACTGTTTTACTCTTTTTAGTCACTTTTATTGACTTTTATCGAGTCAGGTTACCTTCTATTTACAGATTGTTTTCCTTTTATTATCGAAAGGGAAATTAAAATGTGTTTTTTTCCAAACACATCCTTGCTCCAGTCTCTGTCCTTGGGCTAGGTTGCATTGCCTTCCCTTGTGGAATCAAAACAAAAACTAATAACTTAGAAACAAGATTTCCCCGGCTCTTTAAAACCTAGGTGGCAATATCATTAATAAAGCAAGTGGAAAGTTACCACTTAGCCTTGGCCCCACAGAGCAAAAGAGCACAAACTTCACCACAGATACAGAATTTGCAAGATGAAGAAAACACGATTCCAGTCAGCAAAAGCACTGTAATGGCCATCAAGTAGTATTACTGACATCAGACTATGTGTAGAAGTCTCTAAACATGAAAGCGTATAGATGACTAGAGATTTTAGAGGAGCTGCAACATGTCAGTGGGAATATTCAAGTCTGGAGCTGTTTGCCTTTTCCTGGAGTTGGACACCTGCACCAAATGGATTCCTCTCTTGCCAGAGACAAGTGCTCTTTCATTTCTGTAGAGACAGGAGACGCCATCTGCATCTTTGCAAAGAAAATTTCATAGTGCAGAAAAAAGAAAGAATCCCAACTGAAACAGAAAATACTTTCCAAGCACCATGTGAAGACCAAAGAAGGTCAAAGAGTACAGACAGTCATGGACTTTCATCTGACGTCAAAAGTATAAGCTCCACAGCTTTAATATTAAATACTGTATATACTGTACCCTGTAGGTGTGTATGTGTCTGTTATTTCTCAGTCTCAAAACCCACCTAGAAATGTGTACTATATTAAACGCCTCTTTAAAATGCATGTTACGTCTCAATCTCAGAGGACTAATGTCTATATCAGTGCAGTTTTGTGTGTGTTTGATAACAGGTCAGACAATCGAAACCTTTATCTAACAGGGTATACGAGTTCTGTCAGTCATGCCAGTGTATATTCCTCACTGAAGCCGTCACATTTCATTCTGTTTACAGTCCACTCACTCCCCACAGCCAGATATCAGGATTCCAAGGCAAACCACATGCTGCAGCACGAGGCCAACACCAGCTATACTTATTGGGTATTAGACGGCCCTGCAATCTCCGTTTCATGAACAACTGGTCTATAAACACTATTGATTTTCACACTGTGGTTTTTGGCACATGTTTCTAGTGGATTGTGGGCGTTCATCACAGCGATGACTAGTAATGAATAATAATGCAGACTTATGAGGAGACAGTCAGAGATGCTTTTGTTTTTTTGTTTCCTCATCTGATTAAAGCAGTGGCTGCAGGTGCTAAATGGTGGGACCCTGAGATCATGAGGTGGAGCAGCTACAAAGCTACTTCAAGCTATGTGAAACTACATAACAATGATAGACATGGAGGAAATAAATAATGCAACATATGATAAAAAAAATATCCTAAACTCAATTCTTAAATTGCATTATTTTGTATGGAGTCATGCCATTATTATTGACATCTGTAATTTCAATACAATATGAAAAGCAATACACCTTAACCTCCTCTGATAACAACAATCCAATTAGAACTGGCATTTCTACAATATGCTTCAATTTGTTACAGATCAAAGAAGTTTAGCGTAATATGAAACTTTAAATCTTAATTCTGAAGGTAATTTTATCTGGCCCAAACAATGATATGGACTAACCACACTACTGTTCTCTCCCTAAACCACTGTGCTGTCAGTAATTTGGTTAACTGTGGCCCAGTATAGTAGATGAGAAGGTAACTGCGTTTTTCATTTGTGTTTTTCAGTTTCAGGCACTGCCTTGCTTGGGTCACATTAAATTCTTACTCGTACGGGAAAGTCTCAAGAGAGTACCGGGTCACGTGGGCTAAACAAACACTTCAAGATTTCATCCCCAATAAAGCAAGCCCTGTAAAAGTTACTAGTACAAGCCAGGTTTTATTGTAATCTGTTTGGAGCCATGTTAAGTTTCTCTCCAGGAATAAATCCCCACTCTGTGAGTAATTTATCACGTTCCCAGCTGTGTAAACACCACACAGCGGTTCACTTAGAAACTCACCAGGATGCGCAGCAGCGATGTACCAGGTGGTGTGTTTTCAGGGAGGCTGATGTTGTAGAGGGGTCTGCTGAAGATGGGGCGGTTATCATTCTCATTGATTAGTTCAATAAAGATGCGGGCAAATCCCACATGATCCGACATGGATTCATTTGCATAAAGCTGAGAGAGAGAGAGCAAGGAACAGAAGCAATGAATACACACAGACACATGAATGTTTCCTCAGATATAAAGAATGATTAAAGGAAAAAACAACAGATTATTATGCATGGAGGCTGTTGGTTGCATTCTAAAAAGTGTAATCTGAATTTGCTACTGAAATAATTTATTTAAGATTTACAGTGTGCTACTCTGATTCTATAAACAACTCGGGGTTAAACTGAGGTGACAAAATAGCAATTTCACTGTTCAAACAACTCGGTGCTGTTTAGAAAGAGATATTGCTCCAGTCTAACTGTGCCTTGTGTCCAAACAAATCAAAACACTTTTCAAGAAACATAATGAAGTTACATTCGGATTTTCTTTTTCACAGCTCTGGCTTGGTCCACAGTTCATTTCCATTGATTATAAATCTTTAAGCTACTTTAGGCTTTTTAATAGATATTATCAAAAAAACCAACAGCTATGCTTTGTTGGGGTGATGCAGGTTTCTCAGGTAAATCTACAGGGCACAACTACTCAAACTAAGTTGAAAAACTTACTGAAAAACTGAAGCTGCGAATCTGTTCGTAGTCCAGCGGCATGGCAACCCTCATCCTGATGTCGGCACGCCCTTGCACCGCTGTGGGGGAGATGGTGAAGTATTCTGAATTGTTTCCTGTCAGAAACACTTGGAACATGCTGTGCACCCCCTGCCATAGGAAGGATAAGAGAGAGGATAGAATAAGAGCAAGAAAATTGTGTTTTTAAAAGATGGAGCACAGTCAGGTGGCAATATATACTGAGTCTAATCACATTTAATTATAGGGGGAAAAAACATGTCTATCTATCTCGACAGGATAGATAGACAGCATACATATTTTTCACGCATTTATGGCTGTTGTACCTAGAATGATGTATATCAAAAGCCTGCACATAGTCTAGTAGTGTTAGGTAATAACATGTACTAACAACAGTGTAATAACTGTATGATATTCATGTGTTTTCATTTAAATATTTCTCTGTCTTTGCTGGTAAAATGATAAAATTGCAGCTATACTAAAGATTAATGTATCGCTGATGACAGGACACGAGATACTTGTAATTTATACCTGTACAAATGCATGAATGATGTGGAAGGGTTATTCTCTTTTTCTGACAACGCTGTATTTTATTCTGTTGTATATAGTATCTTATTCTTCTTATCTTATCGTATTCCAGTGTTTTTCTTAATTTTTGCTACTGTAACTTTGCACTGTCCACTTTCTGCTGTAACACAACAAATTTCCCATGGGTGGGACTAATAAAGGTTTTCTTATCTTATCTTATTTTATTTTATTCCAAACTTTTCTTTCAATATGTCACATGTTTGTGTTCGTACTTTAAAATAATAGATTATTAGAGTTTTATATTTTCTAATTAGTTTTTTTTCTGGTTATTATGATCATATATCATATATAAATCTACATAGCCAAATACAAACACAGCCTCAACAGAGTCACTTTGATATGAACATATTTCATATTTCTGGTATTTTATTAGTTAGTTTTCTGAGCACACAATATTATTTCAGTTAGTTCATTTATTTTCTTGAAAGTCCCCCCACCTAGTTTTAATTTTGAGTTGTATTTAATTAACAATAATAAATGATCTTCAAAACCAGGATCAGCATGTAGGCAGCAGCTTTTTTATTGTCAGTCTTGAGCAGGATGTTTCTTTTCTGAGAACAACTGTGAAATATGTTGAACGCTCATAATGAAGCAGTTATAAAAAGGCACACCAAACAATGCACCAGTGAAGAAAATGTTAAATCGAGACGGAACAAGCCAACTCGAAAATTCCTTCAGGATGCATTTGGCGTGGAGGAGTGCACTTTGTACAAAAAGAACAAAGTGACAAGCCAGAATATTAATAACAGTAACACTGAAAGGTCCAACTGTGATCAGACATAAGAATCAAATCATAGCCCATACCACAGATTCATCACTTCTCCGTCTGTAAAACTTGGGTCACAGTTTAAGTGATACACAGAATTTATTCCCCATTTATTTCCCACAGAGCTCTAAGAGTAAGTCAGACTGCATGAATACCTAGCCAGAGAAGAAAACCATATGCTTTGCGCACATTGTGTGTTTTATGAGAGAGGAAAAGGGGTTGACGTGATCCCTGGTGACAACCATGACTATCTACCTCAATCCAGCTACATTCGTTTGTGTTTGCTTTCTAGCTCACTGCAGCGTAAGTTGCCAGCACAATGTTTATGATTATGTAGATTATGTGAACATGAAGACTGATTTAGAAATACTATGTTTTGTGTCATTGCAGTTATGTGTAATGAAAAAGTATATATATGAAATTTGGAATAATGGAGGGAAAAAAAACCCCAACTCATCTTTTCCTTCTCCACTTCTTTTTCCTCAGATAAATCCCCACGTGCAGATGCATTATGGGTAAATATAAACCAGTGACATCACATCTCTGAAATACCTGTGGCTTTCTTGAGCGGGAGAAAAAACCCCATCTCTAGGTCCTTCCTGTCTTGATGTATAAAGCTTCAGGGCAGCCAATCATGTAGCCATTGTGGCAGACAGAGGAAGACGGGTGGCGTGGTCAATTGGCATTATGCTGCCAGTTGAAATAGCCCCCTTGTTTTTGTTTTCGTCTGTGGGAGAACCATTGTGGCTGATGACTCCTATTTAAAAGACCATCCAATATGCAGGGATGTCACCTCAAACTGCCCATAAACGTAATTGCCCGTCCATTTGCTTCTGCCTTTAGAAGCCCCCAATAAAAGCATCCTGTCAGATGCAACTGCCACAAAGTTTAGTGACAAGCTCCAGCAGCAAAAAGTTTTTAAAGATGCTAGCCAAGTAGAAGAGGATATGAAGGCAGCGACAGGCAGAGAGGTAACTACCACTTGTGTCATAGTCTAAGAAAAGAAATGTCTGCCTATAATCCCTTACACATGGAAGGAGTGAGATTACAGAGCAGGTGTAGTGGAGTGTGAATGAGTTTGTGTGTATCGGCAATGACATGCAGGTTTAAAAGATCAAAAAAGCAATAAAAAACTGCAAGACAAAAAACACCTCGTGGGCTTTACTCCTTGCAATTGATGTACTCGTGGCTCTATCACAGCAGAGTAACAATGCAAGACTGGTAGAGTTTAAAATGCCCCGGAATACGTTTTCTGCATTTTCTCTTTATATTTTTTCCATGTGACACTTTGCTTTTTAAGCTCTTTTTGATGTCTTTTGTTTTGTTGCATGATGATGACTTAACAGTGAGCTGGGGCTGCTAATGCGCCGATTCTGGTAAGTGCTTTCGAATGCAGCATCTACGGCGAATCTAGTAAATTAAAACCGTCTCGGAGCCATTCCCCCATTTGCAATAAGCAATCTTAGCCCAGATATGTTAGGTGCCTGGAAGCCTCCCCTGAGCGAACGCTGATATTGGTGGTGGTAAAATGTTGGTTGCTAACCTACAGAGAGACCTCTTATCTCATGCCAAGGTGTCTGGGTCGTCACCCCACCTGCGTGCAGCAACACGCTTGCAGTGCTCTCTTCTCTGCTTGCTGCTGGAACACAGGCAGAAGCAAACACGCCATCCCTAGAATGGATAAACAGACCTGCTGCTAAATATTCCTGCTATCTCTCCTTTCAAGTGCTGTATTCCTCTCCTGACTGTTTTCTTCCTGCTCCACCAATTACTACGACTTATGATTTTGCTCCTCTCCTCTCCCCTCCGCAAGTCTGTTTCTCTTTATTCTCTACCTTCTTTTCTATCCACTTGACTCACAGTTATCTGTCAAATTCCACCCTGGCGGCTGCTGCGCCTGAATCAATCAGAGTTGACTAGTTTTCAGCTTATCTGCACCCTAGGTGATTGATTTTCCTCGTTAGGTATAATTTGATGCTCTATCCCATCTCTTCCAGAGCAAATTAAATTGTAGTCGAGTCCAATGCGCTGGTGTGAGCGAGCGTGTGCATATGTGAGCGAGGGAGAGAGAAAACGAGTGAGACAGAGCAAGCCTAAAATGTTTGACTTCTGTGTATATTTTGGTGTCTGAGTGTATGTGACTGCGTGTCACCACAGTAGGCTGATAGATACAGTAAATGGGAAGTGGCGGGCAAACCAAAGGAGGCTGTAGCACACTCCTGCTGACAATCCACACAATCCACATGACATAGTGAAATATAGTTTCACAGAGTGGCTGATGTCCTTTTTTGGCTGTGCATTTATAAACAAGATAACAAGATAGATTAAAATGTATCTTGTTAGCTTGTTAGTGCCGATCTATTCCAACTGAAAGTAAAAAGTCTGAAATCTGATAAAAACAAACTTTGAACTATCAATTCTGCGTGTTCCAATCAGGTTTATTTATTGCACTAATCACATTCTCTTCATACTGAATATTGGATCTGCTTGTATGATGCAGGAATGCAAAAATACATCTAACATTTTGTCACATCCTGATTTACTCTTGTTCTCTTTTACACTAGCATACTGTACTGTACAATAGAACTATGTAGCAAAATTAAAGGTCTAAGGCAGACAGAATATTAGAATGTGGTAAAGACAGCATCTTTTATCTGATATAATCTTTAAAAGCATGCCAGGATTGAACTAATCAGTATCCCACATGCAAAGACAACTTACAAAAGATCAATGATAATATTTTAGTATGTCTGTATCTTACCAAACAAGAAATATACTGTCACATTTACCTATTTTCCTCAGTTATGGCACTGATGAATGCCTAAAGACATGCTTTGTCTTTGTTGCATGATTTCATGATTTTATCCAGTTAGACATTTCATGTTTCCCCAAAATTAAATTAAAAGATTTCTAACAAAACAAACAACAGATTTCGTCTATCTTTGCTTATTTTCTATAAATTTTTAGCTTGAAGATGTCACACTGTGTCCATTATTCAAATTATTGCAGTTCAGTAATGATATGAATAGATAAATACTCACTTGTAGCATTTTGATTAATTACCACATTTCTGACAAAAGCCCCACCAGGTTTACAAGAAATGGTCGATTGATCATAATCCACCCAGGGCTATCACCACAGGTGGGTAAGCCATCAGCATTACTAAAGGGGGAAATTTCACCGGCTAACTGGCCACCCCTAGATGAGCCTGGCTCACAGCCCTGAGGATTGCTAGATGAGGACTTGGGGCAAAAAAGTGTGTTGAATATTTGCAGTTATTCATCAGAAATTGTTTACTACTCCTTTTTGGACATAATTTTGAAAGGTCACTGAAGTTGTCACTGGAAATACTTTAATGTTTGATTGTGTTATTGTCTGCCTATTTTGTGCACCAGGACTTTTGACGTGTAAAGTTTTGCCAGCACTGATCTAAGAAGTCTTCAGTTGTGGGCAAAAACTGGTTTTGTAACCGCTAAATTCAATCACTGACATGAGAATATTTGCAACAGATGCCATGAAAGTCACTTCAGATGTTCCGGACATATTGCATTCATTCCTGAGTCTGATCAAATGTTCTTGTGTAATTAAAAGAAAGGTGTTGATGAGAATAGAGAAGCCAAAAACGTAATGCCTCCCACTACAGCTGTTGTCAGCACAGGGGCATACAAATGTTGTGAATAGTGGAAACCATTAAGATGTGATCTACCCACCTCGTCCTTATCTTCTGCCTGGATGAAGAGGGGCAGGGCAAAGCCCACCTGTGCCAGTTCGGTGATGCGGACCCGATATTCAGAACTGTTGAACTTCGGGGCGTTGTCATTCTTGTCAATTAACAGGATGGTGAAGGTGGTCACCACAGTTGCCCTAGATGGACTGCGGTCATCATTCAGCTCGGTGGCCTAACAGGAAGCCAGAGCAGGAAATGTTCATCAGAGAGAGAAAGAGAGAGGGACACAGAAAAAAGAGAGAGAGAGACATAGCGAGAGTGAGAGAGAGCGATCCATTTGATTGGACTGAAAATGTCATTCTGGATGGAGACGGTCAGCACGCAATCTCACTCGGTATTTACAGCTGTTCATTTATTGGATCAAAAGGTAGACAGACGGCCTAAAAGCAATCACAGAAATAGGCTCAAAGTGAGGCCAAGAGAAGGCCAGCACATGTACATCCACACATACACACTCATACGCATGAACACACAATGAGATTTAGGTGAAAGAAGTCCAATTGAGGAGACACAATTACACACACTCTGTTTTTGCCTGCCTCAGTTATTGAAGATGGCTGCCCTCTGAAATGAAAAAAATAGGAGGGAATGATAGAAAGGGGCAACCACTGTCTTTTATTGACGAACGAGTGTCACAGGCAATAGGAGGAGAAGCAGAAACAACATGCTAGTCTGGATAATCAGATAGTTTAGCCTCTTTCGTAACAGTGCTCCAGAATAATTTGACCTCCACCTCCACGTGCTCAGTGCTATCTAAGCTGCCTGAAGTTGAGAAATTAGTTGTATTACTACGGCACACTCCAATCAATAGCAGCACCGGCTAAGAAAGCACAAGAAGAGGAGAGAAAATTTAGAGAGGAGGGAGAAAAATCCATATCTTATAAATAAATTTTTGGGTGACATTTTTTTCTTTTCCAGCCTTTTTGCTCATTCTACTTTTCTGGTTAGTAATTATTGATTTCAATTAAAAAGACAAGCCTGAGCCTGGAATATGTTTGCCAGAATCTCTTTTTGTATTAAACCTCAGAGCCAAATGTATCTCAATGGTCTCTCGTATAAAAATGTCACGCGACCTGCTTTTTATTACCAATAATTGCAGCCAAATCAGTAAATGCACAAACGCCAGAGAGGCCATTTCTCTTAAGGTGTGGCAGATTTGACTTGTCAAGCTATCAAGATCACGAATGGAATATTGTAACTACACAGAAAAATGAGGCCTTTGTTCACAAATCTTTCTGCTTTCAGCAGGACTTGGAAATCCATTTCACGCGCCCTCACACCCTGTGGGAACCACTCGGTGTACAATGGTGGAGGAGAAGAAATAATGACAACAAAAGTGGAGGACTGGACAAGGTGGCAAGGCTCCGGGTTGGGAGGTGGGGGGACAAGGGGGGGGCGAGAGGGAAGGAGTGACATGCTAAAAAGCCAAGCGAGACAGACTTGGCTCATGGAGGGATAGAGGGATTCAGAGATCACACCTACTTCAAACAAGAGAAAAGGGGAAAAAATGGAGGAACAAAGGAGGCCTCAGCATTAAGGAGGACTCTAAATCCTCTTCCTCTTTCTTGTTCTCTGCTCCCCTTGTTCTAATATCTGCTCATTCAGCACGAGCCTCTGGAGGGGACATTATCACAGAATCGCAAGCATGAATATGGCCACTAATGAGCCCAATAAAAGCACTTGAGTTTGTCAGAGTCTCATTTGTGCAGAAGCATATTGACAAAGCATCTAAAGATATACTGCACGCACATCATACATATCTAGTTCTAACTGATTTCCTGCATAAGCGACAGACTGTATATCCAGTCTAAGAGATCTGTTTAGTTGGTCTTTGGAGACTATATAGAACACACTTTCATATCAAAGTTCTCTCTTAATCCAGCGGTGAAGCAGCCTTTCAGTCTCTTCTCTAGCCTACGACAGTCCCTCCACACAATAACTCCCCCCACATTCGGCAGCTCACCCTGACAGTCAGAGAGAATCCTGCTGAGTAGAGGGGGTTTTCTCTGTCCAGCTGCCCATTCACTGTCAGGGATCCACTGATGTAGTCCAGGGCAAAAACACTGTTTGTGTTTCCTAGATGGAGTGAGAGAGAGAGGGAGAGAGGGAGACCAAAGAAAGTCAGAGAGAGAAACAAAACCTGCATAGTTGATAATTCAACATGTCTCCTGGGATACAACAAGAATCCTTTGGAAGGGAAGGTGGTGGATGAGCCATGTGCAAGTCTCTATTTCATGTAATATGGATACTGCATTCACTGTGCTGTCTTTTATCTCTGTACCTCCCTTAGGCTGGCTGACCTCCTCCAACCTGTCCACAAGCTGCTTCTCCTAAACCCGCTTTATTTCTGTCACACTCCCCTTCCCTTTTTCACTTATTTATTGAGTTCATCTGTAATTTATGTAGTGATAATGCTGTCAGTAACTGACTGCAAGCATAGTTACACATCCCGGGAACTACAAGCATCGTGGCTGATATCGGAAAGATCTTTTTTTATTATCACTGTTAGTGTCACGGAGACTTTTTTAAAAATTAAATAAATGGGCTACTGTTTTGTTTGTCTGTGAATTCTCATATGCAGGCATAAAACCATTTGTGCGTGCACCATGGGTCTCCTGTATCATTTGTGCTGCTGATTGGCAGTTAAGTCGCGATAAAAGCATCAAAGACGACGCATGCTAGTAAGAAAGGATGGGATGTAGGACATCAAATGTTTTTAAGTTTGAATTTAAAACAATCTTTACTTAGAAACTAAAACCCACAGATGAACTTCAAGAACATATTTGGATGTATAATTTGGTATTAATAGAATCTTATAATTCTTATAAGAATTTCTTAAACTGTAACATAATATGCTTACAATACAGATTGACTGCAGTCACCCCTTTTTGCATGGGTTGATAAATTGCATTAACTTTGTCATACTCCATGCACTCCTTCAGAGAGGAGCATTTCAAATTATGAACGCTGCACTGTTCTCATTAACAAGTTCAAGTGTGCCTGGTGTTATCCATTCACTTCAATTAAACAGGTTAAAATATTAGACCGAGGCCCACTTGAGTCCTCTTCTAATATTTTCTTATTCCCTCTATTCCTTTTCAAATTACCGTCCTTCTCGTTAACTTTCACACCTCTCTCACACTTTTCTGTGACACTTTCTCTTTCTGTCTCTCTCTCCCTCTCTCTCTCCGACACCCTGCTAATTACACCCAGCAGATGGAGAGCACAAACAAAAGTACACCCAATGGCCCTCACCTCTTCACTTTTAATGTTCTCTTGCTCCAGCCCCGCACTGCCTGGTATCTCCCTCTCTCAGATCAGATGCTCAAGTCTCACTCAGAGAAGCTAATGCCTTTACACTTTCAGTGTGATCCTTGGCGCCGATGATGTGTTATATGAGACGTGAATAGCCCTTTTGAAATCTCTGGTAAGTAGCACTTTATAAATGTGAATGTTATTACAGCAATCTGTTCAGCTGAAGGCAAACAATGGAGGAGACAAGACTAAATGAGATCAATGAATGAATGGGAAACATACCTAGGACTAATTCAATTACGCCGTGTTAACATGGAGCACTTTAACACTTTTAACAGCGGCCACCACAGCAGGTCATCTGTGATGTCGCACACTGCAGGTTAAACAGGTTAATGTGAGGGAATGATCAAAAATCGAATAATGCTGAACAGATAAAATATAATCCAGCCGCAACCAAATCAAAAACATCTGACAAAAATGAGTACTACACATCAGCACACCATTATGCTGCGTGCCAGGGTGGTCAAAAATAAGGCCCAGGGCACTAGAATTGGCCTGGAAAAGACTAGCACACTGGACAGCTTTAGAAAATATAAAGGACGGCATCGCTTTTCAATTTTTACCTGTAGTTTCAGAGGTTTTACAGCTTTTCCTGCTAATAAAGACGTTTCCATACAACAGTAAAATAATAGATACAGTAAAGTTTTTTTTTACTATTGACTATAGAAATTTATGGAGTTTTTATTGATTTGTTTTTACAATGGCTCCAGTTAAAAAAAAAGTTAAATTGTGAATTAAGAAAAATTTTCATTTTGAATTATATTACACAATTTAGGTCGTAGAATTTAAGTCATGCTGACAGATTTGTTTCATTTTTTTGGGACACATTTATTTATTGGTTTTAACAAGTTTTACATAATGCACCATAGGTTTCTTTCCTTTACTACAGCAGTATTTTTCATAATGTAGAAAAACTAAGTCGCACTGTTGAAATTGCACTTCTTTTTCTTATACTGAGATATCTGAGACATCTAATGTGTATTTTAACGTGCTTATACTGAGATAGGAGAGTTTGACTAGTCTGGTCCATTTGAGATTAATGTAAGCTGTATGTGGCATTCGATGTAAAACGACTCGACATCCCAGCTCTAGTTTAAGGCACGTACACTACTAATGTCCCTGTTAGCCCGCTTTGGGGAAATTTTTAAAATTTCATTTTAACATTTCCCCATCAGTGAACTGCGTGTACCAAATTCATGCATGTAAGAATTCAGTCAACAACTGGCCTGCATTAAATGACCTGTATTCAAAAATTAAATTTGAACATGCTAGCATCATAGACAGGTCACATTTAACTAAAACTTGTTATTGAAATCTTAAGCACCACAACATTTAACATGTATCGCTTTCAGTATGGCACAACTCTGAACGAGAGACACTCACACGATTGGACTGTGCATGCCTCCTGTGTCAAATTTAATGCTATGTTTGTTATTTGCAATAGCATTAAGACATTAAAGCATTTGTTTAGGATGCTCTTTTGCTATTTCCATGCAGAAAACTGATCGTTCAGTCTGCACCTGTGTGGATGGTCGGAAGCACCTGCTGCAGTACGCACACTTAGAGGGACTCTTTTGGTGGCAATGACAGCGAGAGCTAAACATTTACAGGTGTGGTTACACTTCACCATAGTTGATACTGAAGCCTTTTGCACATATGGCAGGGTGTTTTGTGGCACACATCAGTGTTGTGTCTGAAGGAGAGGGCCTAGAGAAAAATAAAAAATGAGCTCTTGAATTTATTTGGTTTCAAGGCTAACATTACTCCAGTTTTGGCAGATTACAAACAAATGTATACTGGATTTACTTTAAGGTCTATTCAGTAAAAATGAAACAGATCTGTCTGAAATACTATTTGAAGTTCTGGCCAGAAATTTGTTGTAGCTAATCCCCCGGTTTTGTCCTAATAATATAAATCAGTCATAGTTTTTGTAGCTTACCAACTATTACTTCTTTTACTTTACTTTATTCTTCTTTTTACATTTTGAGACATGATTGCTTTTCATTAGCTTTTGCATGATTAAACTAACTTCCTTTAACTATATGACATGATAAATGCTATTTTCCCTTTTTCTGAAATCCTACATTCACAAGTAAGAACACTGTGAACCTTGACCTACACTTTGAGCGGGATTAAGAAACATTCTCTTTCAGATAGGTTAGAGTAATAGCTGAGGTCTAGACTTCAGAGAAACATGTTGAGGTAAGTCTATAGTATACAACGACTAGGGGTCAACAGATTAACCCATGCCTGCGTTCCCCACTCCCCAGTCGGCACTCTATTATTGCCCTATATCTAGTCTGGAATGGAAGGGAGGGAAACTACAGAAGAATGAACATTGAGGAGAGGAGCCAAGCTAGCAAAGAGAGCAAAGCTTTGGGGTAATTGGCCTGGACTGAGGCCAAAAGGTGGAGAGTAGGATGTAGAAGGCACAGAAACTACTGCTGATCATATCCAGCCTACATAATGAATTTAGTTATGTAACTGATGACAAGTGGCATCTATCTATCTATCTATCTGTCTGTCTGTCTGTCTGTCTGTCTGTCTGTCTGTCGAAATATAAAGATGCTGACAAGGATTAAAACCATCATAAAACCTATCCTTCAGCTTCGAGACTACCTTATTGATGAACTGCACAATGACTAGTGAGCCAATAAGCCAGTAAGTCTGATGTTTTCCAAGCTGTTGGCTAACATTAGACTTAGTGGCTTATTTGCCTTAAGTCAAATATAATACTTAAAACCCCCCAAATTTTTTAGAGGCAATCGCTATGATTAAAACAAACCAAAGAAACACAAGACCATCAGTATGAAACAGCCCCTCATGGTCAGCATTAATAATTCCTATGGTCACCAAAATGATTCCCAACATTAATTTGACCAACAATCATTTTGGGCCATTTGCTAAAACGGCAGATGCTCTTATTTTTCTTTGGCCGACAGTCCTAATAGGTCTGTGAAGGTTCTCAGTCATCCAGGTCATCGTAGTCAAAGGAGCTTGCAAAGAAAAGCGTCTGGACTTCTTTAAGTTGCTTGAAGACGTTTCACCTCTCATCCGAGAAGCTTCTTCAGTTCTAAGGTCAAATGGTGGAGAGTCCCTGATATAAACCTAGTGGGAGTAACCCCCCACAGAGGGACAAAAGGACCCCCTGATGATCCTCTAATCGCCTGAGCCAAGGTGTGAAACTGGGTGTGGGTCCCAATAGGCCAGAGTTTCGGGTGTGTTCATTGTGAAACCTGGCCCCACCTTATCATGCGAATTCCTGAGGTCAGATGGCCCAGGATGTGAGTGGGTGTTAAGGCGTCTGGGAAGGGATCTCAAAACTGGATTATAGATGGCAGAGAGTTGGTGTCGTATAACCCCGCCTCTGTTCAAAGATGGCCGCTCACAGTGGACATAGATGGCTTCTTTCACTCCTCTTTCAAACCATCTGTCCTCTCTGTCCAAAATGTGAACGTTGGCATCCTCGAAAGAGTGTCCTTTATCCTTAAGATGCAGATGGACTGCTGAGTCTTGTCCTGTGGAGGTGGCTCTTCTGTGTTGTGCCATGCGCTTGTGAAGTGGCTGTTTGGTCTCTCCAATGTAGAGGTCTGGGCATTCCTTGCTGCACTGTACAGCATACACCACATTGTTAAGTCTGTATTTTGGCGTTTTTTCTTTCGGGTGAACCAGTTTTTGTCTGAGCGTGTTGCTGGGTCTGAAATGCACCGGGATGTCATGCTTGGAGAAAACTCTCCTGAGTTTCTCTGATACACCGGCTACATAGGGGATGACAATGTTGTTGCGTCTGTCCTTCTTATCCTCCCTCGCTGGTGTCTGGTCTTCTTTTCTGTGCCTCTTTGCTGACTTTAAGAACGCCCATTTAGGGCGTTTAGGGCGCCCAGACACCAGCGAGGGAGGATAAGAAGGACAGACGCAACAACATTGTCATCCCCTATGTAGCCGGTGTATCAGAGAAACTCAGGAGAGTTTTCTCCAAGCATGACATCCCGGTGCATTTCAGACCCAGCAACACGCTCAGACAAAAACTGGTTCACCCGAAAGACAAAACGCCAAAACACAAACTTAACAATGTGGTGTATGCTGTACAGTGCAGCGAGGAATGCTCAGACCTCTACATTGGAGAGACCAAACAGCCACTTCACAAGCGCATGGCACAACACAGAAGAGCCACCTCCACAGGACAAGACTCAGCAGTCCATCTGCATCTTAAGGATAAAGGACACTCTTTCGAGGATGCCAACGTTCACATTTTGGACAGAGAGGACAGATGGTTTGAAAGAGGAGTGAAAGAAGCCATCTATGTCCACTGTGAGCGACCATCTTTGAACAGAGGCGGGGGTTTACGACACCAACTCTCTGCCATCTATAATCCAGTTTTGAGATCCCTTCCCAGACGCCTTAACGCCCACTCACATCCTGGGCCATCTGACCTCAGGAATTCGCATGATAAGGTGGGGCCAGGTTTCACAATGAACACACCCGAAACTCTGGCCTATTGGGACCCACACCCAGTTTCACACCTTGGCTCAGGCGATTAGAGGATCATCAGGGGGTCCTTTTGTCCCTCTGTGGGGGGTTACTCCCACTAGGTTTATATCTGGGACTCTCCACCATTTGACCTTAGAACTGAAGAAGCTTCTCGGATGAGAGGTGAAACATCTTCAAGCAACTTAAAGAAGTCCAGACGCTTTTCTTTGCAAGCTCCTTTGAGTCCTAATAGGTGTGGAACACTGAAAATGACCACTATCGGAAGCAGGAAGACAATGAAACACAGGATCAATAACACAGAATATTGCAAAAAGGCCACATGTAATCAATGTAATAATCCTGCAGTAACCGCTAGACCCAAGTATCTTGTTAGGAGAAGTGTAGTAGTGTGTTGTTGTAAGAGTGTGCATGGGGGGGAAAAAACACAAAAAAACTGCCACTTTGTGTTACGCACTAGTGACACTAAGCTGACACAACATTCATTGCAACATTTCTTTTTGCCTGATGGGAGAGGCAGGCAAGTTGATGTTGACAACAATTGTTAGAGGTGGTGGGAGGGTAACGCGCATCAGGGACTTAGACCCACTCAGTGTGGGCATCTTGCCTCTAAATTGCTTTGTCAGCTTCAGTGGCCTGACTAGAATGCCAATCTTCTCCAACAGCCGCCCCTTGCCCGGACGACTGGGTGCTCACCTGGCCGAGCGGCTATCGTGCATACACAAACACGCGCATCTACAAAAAGCTCTAGAGTGCCGTGCTGTAATGTACATTTGCGAGATAACAGCAGGCTGCTGGTTGTACTCTCTGCATGCATCCGTTAAGAGGCTTTGACTCATTGCTTCAGGTTCCATTGAAGGGGCCTTCCACCTAGGCACCGCTGTGTTGAGCTTGACCAGAGAGACAGACTGAAATTACACAGGGTGACTCAGAGGTGCCACTGAGAAAGAAAATATAATCATAATCTAATTGCTGATGCAAAGTGTTCTCCAGTGCTCTGCTAGGACACAGTGATTAGACCCCCAACGGATGAAAATTGCTGTTCAAAGATACACACGCACCCAAATTATACACAAATAGCAATAAACTCTTTATTTGAATTTTGAAATTCAAATTTGTTACTTCAATTTGTGTTTTGTGTGTGTTAATATTTTGCTGTTTCAATTTCAAACTCCTAAGAAGAAATTCAAAGATTTGTGTACGTGTGTGTCAGAGTGCATCTAGTGTTAACCAGGAGAGTTTGACTCTGTGATGTGAGACTCCAGGGGATTAGCCATGCTCTCACATTACCAACAGTACTGGACTGGAAAATGAGAAAGCATGGCATGATTTTGTCTAGAGTGGGCCTGCACACTCAAATTCATCCACTCACGCACACACCTCGAGAAATGCCCACAGGCACTGAGACACACACAAACTCACACAAGCAGCTCTTATTTTCTGGGAATTTATAATGTGCTCAACAGCTTCAATGGCCAATGCTACAATTACAAAATAAAAGAAATCCAAATAATTTGCCACTTTTGAAGAATCTCGGCATTACCAAAGAATAGGTGGAAAACACGAGTGTAGATCTCATATTATGTATTGACAAACACATTTACACCCTTGCATCATTAACAATGGAGTGAAGGCTTATTTCCTGAGAACAGTTTTGTTATTGAAATTCACTCCCTCACAAACAGCAAAGGAGCGAGTGTAGACACAGGGGGGAAAACATGCTAGTGATTCTGGGCGACTTCCGTGTTCTAAGTTGCAAAAGTGGAAAACTTACACGTGTAGTTATTATGGGAGGATTGCCCTGGAAGCAGAAGATATAAAGGATCTGGTCTGATGAGTTCAACTGGGTGTGCGACGTGTGGATAACAATGACTTTCTCCAAAACTCGAGCTTTTGAGGACAGCCGAAACAGGACTTCTCCGAGTGTAATCGCCATGACTAAGCTAGTGACAACTGTTTTTTCTAGTTGGTGACAACACCATGGGGGCGCTGGAACATTCTAGTAATGTGATATGGCAAGCAGCCAGTGCTTAGAGGCTCGGGGCTAAGATTTTGTGTACTTTGCTAAATGTACACAAATTAGTGTCACTTTTAAGGATTACGCCTACAGGCATTCATATTAATGATGAGGTTTTAGTTATTGTCTTCAAACTACACTCGCTTCAAAATCTAAATGAACAGCTTCTCACTTACACTGATTTGCTTATGCACGTGCTCATCCGTGCATTCACACAAACCCTTTAGTGTATGACAGCTACTAGTGCATATGCATGTGCTCCTGTGTGTCTGCGATGTGAAGTGATAATGCCATTGGCAGACAAGCTGCATTTCATGAATACTAAATGAATTAGTTTCATCAAAAGTTTTTTTCTTCAGAAAAGATTCAAGGACAAGTATTGTCTGAGAATGTGTGGCAGATGAAACCGACTTCTGTTTGTAACCACAGATCACTCAGGTTGACACAGCTAGTAAGATGCACGTAAGCGGTCTTTGTGCTTTGACCCTTCCTGCCACCTGAAGCCCTAAAGCCTAACTTATGCTGTAACCTGATGTGCAGCTCCAGAGACGTGGGTCCCCTTCATTGCCAGCAACCTGTGTAAATGCTGTTAATGGTGTTGGCCATTTGCTAGGCTACGTTGCATGCTCTGCACAGGTTCTACAGATGTATAAATTAAGCTTTACTTTCATGTACATACAACCCACTTTGATTTTAAGTGGGCATCTCATTTCTGTCAGTATATTCAGCAGCATGTCTCACTTTTTGTACATAATAAAACATACTGCTGTAGAAAATAAAATAAATCTGTCAGCATGACTTAAATGATAAGTAATAAATGTGAACTTATGGAAAAAGTACTGAAAGCTCATTGCCCAGACAGCTGTAATTATAAATAAGATTTTTTTTTTTTGTATTTTGCAAAAAATGTCCTTTTTCTGGACGCATTGTAAAAAAAAACCAAACAATAAAATCTCATAAAGTTCTATAGTTGATAGTGAAAAAACAAGAACTTTTCTGTCATTTGATTCTTTATCTATTATTTCAATGCAGTATGAATGGGAATGGGGAAGGTATTTATTAGTAGGAAAACTTAGTAAAATATAGTTAAAAGTCTAAAATATATGCCCTCCTTCACATTTTCCAAAGCTCTCAAATGAGCCAGACCAGAGTCTCTGCTAGGCCAATTCTGACCCCCGGGCCTTTTGTTTGACACCCCTGCTCTAAACATTTAGACAAATGCTGCTTTTCCAGTAACGAGTGGGCGGATTGCTGAACAACAGTGGAATTTTTTTCCATAGCAGTACTTATTGACTTGATTTTACAACAGGCACTTGCAGCCACTTATCTTTGAATGTGCTTAGTGAATCCAATGAGATGTTAGCCTTTTGCGCCTCTACCAAAAGAACTAGTCAAATTTGCTTGTTCTGTGACATTGCACATGATCCCACACCCATCGACGTGACATGATCAGGCCAAGCTTTTGGCTCTTCTACCTGCAGCTGAACATTTTCTCATAGCTTAGTTTTTTATTGACTTATGTGTGAAAAGTGAAATTAACAGCTAAGTAAGAACAACAACAAACAAAAGAAAGAGGAAGAGAAGTACAGTTTACCTCTACCCTGCTGGCCAACAACAATACTGTTGGTTTGGTAACGTTACAAATAATTGAAGACACAGTCATCCCATGACCATTGTTGGAAGTGTGTGGGTGGAATGGGAGAGTGTCCAACTGCAGTTTGGATAGGGCATAAATCCTACTTTATTACATATTTATTAGGAACAAACAGCATTAAAACATTCTGTGCGCTTCCTCCAATGACTTTAGCTCAAGATGCCACTGACCTAACCTAACCTCAGACCAACACAATTCTCATCCTGGTCACAGATAAATGTATCCACGATCTACAATCTTCAGGTCTCATGAAAAATAATTAGGCTTACAGCTATTGATTCCTGGATTTGGTCTGTCAGCCCAAGACGTCACAGTCTCTTTTCAACTGAGTATTGAACTGGCAGTGTGGTCTTATCGCTAGTGTGTGTATTTGAAGTGTATTTGTAGCAGCGTGTTTGCGAAAAATCTTGTCGGTGTCTCTCAGTGAGACTAGGCTAGACTGATTTACCCTATTATCTGATTTTTTGCAGCGTGCTAGACAACACAAAGTCAGTTTTTGCACAGAGTACAAAACAGCAGCGGGTTAGAAGACAGCAGAAGAGGAAATTGGATTTGACATTGGGAAATGCTGTTGTTCACAAGCCAATAGCTTAGAATATCACTTCTTAAGGCCAGTGGTGTCCTCTTTATCCAAAGGGTAAATGAACAGAACAGCAATTGATAAACCTCCAGTGTATGCTGGAAATATAACAAAAGCAAAATAGACCTTTTATTACAATTAAAATACAGACCAATAACTGAGATCAATAGTGGAAAAGAATTTGAACAGCTGTGCAGTTTTTGTGCTCTTTCACGATGCATTGCTCTGCTAGCAGGGGCTGATGCCTTTGAGGAGGGTTGTTGCCATGCGGGGTGTCCTTGTTCTTCCACCACATCCAGTTGGCTAGCACATGTCAGAATAACATCCACAAAGATGTGAGCATCATGTCCTCACAACGCAGCAGATTTTGCATCATAAGGAGATGATCAGTATTATTGACTTCACATTTTAGTTGCTGTAAAGCTGAGGCTGATCACACCATAACAAAGTGAGGCCTGGACTTGGCTGTGATTGCATTTGATTGCTGCACTCTACTAGACTTCACTAGTCCTGGGATTGTGTCACAATCAGCATCCCGCAGACTATCTGCCTTCCCTGAGAGATTACATAGCACCGGGCTGTGGTGAGCCTCAGAGCGTCTAATTGAAAACCAGGAGAAATTCCCGTGATGCGACAGTGACAATAAGAGCTCCCTATAGAATAACAGGTATTAGGCTTGTCCATATTACAACATGTCTGCTGATACAAGTTAGGCAGTAGTCGCATGGAATCAGAGCATCAGGGTGTAGCAGTACTGAGAGATAAAGATATGTGGGGAAAGACAGACAACGGGAAATAATCGCCTTTACAACTTATCAGTGTGTCCAGGCAGGAAATGGCATGGCCGTACCTGTGACACCGCTTTGCTGAGGGCAGGCTAGAGGATGCCCCCCTAATACTAAGTGCAGTGGACAGTGGACACCTGTTCTGTCTCTGTGTCCATAGGCAAATGTGTACGTGCAATATGTGGTCTTGCTCTTCAGGTTCCTGACAGACTTCAAAATACCCAGTGATGATATTGTAAATTTGTACTACTTTAGCTGCAAATTAAATAACATCTTTGCTGCAGTTTCCCAGCACGAAGACGCTACAATGAGAAAGGAAGAATGGTCTAAAAGGAAAGAAAAGTGTAGCGATGGAAGGAGCTTAGAGTGGGATTAGTTGTGCTTGCATGTGACAAAAGCGATAGAACCAAGCACACAAAGATAAACAAGAGGCTGATATGAAAGGCTTGGGGGATGTCCTTTCGTTCTGTGAGACGCAAGGCTGACTTTTATTCTGCTTATTCTTACACTATTATTACAGCGCAGAGGAGAGGCTACAGAAACTTTACACAAGCTTAACTCTTATCCTAACGGACAGCAGTATTTTTGGGGCAAGACTGCTTGCCTCAAGTCCTCTATAATAGAAATCACAGAAAGCAAGACAGAAAGTTCTTTTTAGCAGGTAAAATATGTTCAGTAGGTCAATATTGGGTATTTTTTATATTTCTTAAGATGAATACTGTGCTTTAATATCTGTCTGTAAGTGTGAAGTAGGTGATCTGTCCGAGCATATATGTGTGCAGATAGACATGAGCATGTAGCGAGTAGACATTGTGCTAAAATGAGTCCATCTGGGCTTTAGAGTGATAGTTCCTCAGGTTATTGGGGGTGTCATTGAGACTGACTAGTGTTGTCTGTGTTTCCCCCCTGTCGTCCTCAGGGATGGGTTTGAGCAGATGATGGCTGATGTTTTGGGATTGTTTATTGCTTGAGTTGCTGTCCAAAAGCTATGATGTAATGCTATAGATGTGAATAATGTAATACAATGCTATGGCAGAAGCTCATTGGTGCAGAAGCTCATCAGTCAGAAACACCCCGGGTTTGTGTACTCTTTGATCTTTACCTTTCTTTTTAGTCGCAATTTATTTATGTGCTTAGTTTCTTCTTTAGCTCTGCTGTAGCTTGATAGCATAGCTGAGCATCATCTCAGTGATGACAGAGGTGCAAAGCTGTTATGATCTTATCTTTTAGAGGGATTAATCTGACAAATCTTTCCAAAGATCTAACAACTTGAGTCAAAGTTGAGATGCTAGTGTTAGAGGAGAACTGTCATGGGAACATGTAATCTGATATTCCTGAGAGGAACAGGAGTCACAGCAAGCGGTGAAACAAGACTAAGCACGCAGATATTTGATTCCAAAGACATCTGGGTGCCAAGTATCCATCCAACCATCCATCCTGAGGTCAAATGTTTTCATACAGAAACACCTGAAGCACAAGCTACCCCAAGGAGGAGGAGCCACAGATCTACTCCCTAGTCTCCTGAATGACTGAGCTTCTCTTTCTTCTTCTTTTTCTTTAAAAAAAGGTTTTTAATGTGTATTTAAATTTTATTACATGGCAGATGTGTGACTGAATAAGTAGGAAGAAGGACCACTAAGAGTAATCAATAAGGATCTGCTGCACAGCTTTCCCAAATAAAAAGCCTTGCAAAAATGACAAATACAATAATCGCAAAAAGGCATGCTGGACTGATTTTATTTCAATTCAGCATGCCTCTCAGCACTAAGGAGCATGCTAACATGATTACTACAACGTGAATTAAGTATTGTCTTTTAATCTTGTTTGCAGGCACATTGCATGGTCAATGCTGCTTTTAAGCTGCTTTTAAGCTGTTTTGATGATTATACTGCATGCCCAATTTAAGATATGCAGGAATCAACATCATTAAGTAATAAATGCACGAAATAAAAAGTAACTTGTATATTTGGAGCGACTTTAGTACCACTGACAATGATGAGCATTAAGTAATTTACCGACCATCAACTCAGAAGAAAGATTGTGTTTTAGCCACACTTAAAAAAACCAAAACTCTGTCAGGAGTATACATGAATATGTTTGTTTGTTTAAGGCAACAGCCACTATAGGTGTGCGATAAAACCTTTCTTTCTCATTTCCAGTAATTGAGGAATTGTTGGAGCATTTTGGGTCAGAAAACCCCCCACAGATGTTTAGAGCAGGAAAAATCCAGTGGATAGTTCAGCAGTGGGCTATTGCTAAAGTGATATATAATGAGAGCAGTGAGTCAGAGGTCCAATAAGAGGGCTAAGTCTCACCCTGTGGACCGGGGATTTACCATCAGAACCGCTACCCTGAATCTCCTTCATCATAACAAAAAAATAACAACTGCAACACTGCGGGCAGAGCGCTGCTGTGATTCTATCTCATGTACACATCAAATCCCAGATACACTCCTCTGATTGGAGGAGGGAGAGGAAATCCTCATCTTGAGTACCACAATCATTAGCGTGAATCACAGCTGCAATTAAAACCTCGTTTATCTTAATTACTGAACTAATGAGACGAGTCCCGCAGGAGTGAGCCGCAGTCTCAGAGGACACTCGGGGTGAGGAGCGGGAAGGCAAGAGAGGAGTCATGCAGAGTCACACTTAAGTCTGCAAACAAGCACGCCCTCGCACCAATCTCAGCAGATAGACAGAGGCATATGTGTAAGCGTGCATGTACAAGCACACACATATAGAGGCTACACACACATATATCCATGCAAAATGCATCATCATATAACCTTACCCTCCCACCTTTATCTCCTAGCACTACATCACCCTTCAACTTCCATTATCTATCAAACTTATAATGATTTTATCAAGCCTACAGACTCCATCTCCATAAGGGCTTAGTGCGGTGCTATAACTCTTGATTTTGCAACGACCGGGAATACATCGCACCACCTAATTAATGTCTTTTTAATGCTTTTCTCCTCCAGAGCTTAACTCAGCCAAGCTCAACTTTGCAACAAGCACAACACACACAACAATACAACATGTGGCAGCAGACGGTAAGTAAGACTGAGTAGGTGTGTGCACTGAATGGGAGCAGCAGGTTTATGGTGAGCTCAGTAAAGAAGTGGGCTGGGCAGTGGCCTCTCTGTCCTGAGCATACAGCTATCAAGCGCACACACTCACAAATAATGCATGGCTGCGCACATGTGTGGACAAAGGGTCAAATTCCTTCGTTCAGCTGTGAGATTGCGCAGTGACTCAGCAGATGGTAGAAGACTGAATATCTTTATCACCACAAATTCCCATGGTGTGCCAAGCATATCAAGCGGTGCCAGCCCTTATCAGCCAGCTGGCAATAGTGGAGGCACCGATGTCCCTCCATCCTGGCCATTCTGGGCTCAACAGGGGGCAAGCAGAGTTTAAAGGATACAGTCCACAGACGGTTGTAATCCTCCCAATGGGTGTTTATTTTCCACCACGCAGATCAATGTTTCAGTCCTGAAGGATCTTTGAGGGATTGTTCGTCCTTCAGGACTGAAACACTGATTGTGGTTGAAATAAACACCCTGCAGGGGTATTAAAGAAGCATTGCAGCAGTGGATGGACAACAGAGTCAAAAGTGTTTGTGTGTTTTATCTTAATAGAAATAGAGATGCTTCATGTCTCTCCTGATTAACTATGATTCAGGTTTGTATTCTCAAACAGGCCGCACAAGTCTGACTGATACGCTCAGCGGCTGTGATGCATACAAGCAACACAACTGGGTCAATTACTCAGATATAAATCATAATTTAAATTGACTATTTGCCGCTCACAGAAGCTTTGTGACAGTCAAGAATAATTTATAATAGTGCTGTCAAAATTACTGCATTCTTTTTTGTGAGTCAATTGTAATATCTGACACATTAGAAAGAAAAATGAACACAATTAGCACGGCTAGATCACTTCACAAGTTGTGTAGGGTTCTGTAAATTGCACAGGTGGCTCACCGTCCCCGTGTCAAAACAGGTGTTAATGTGCATCAATGAGGAGAAAAAAAGAAACAGCTGAGGGTAAACTGATGGAACAGTCATCAGGTAAACTTGTTTTCCATTCTCTTCAGATACGATGTCAACAAATAGCACTAACATTAAGTTAATGTGCAGTCAACTCTCGATCTGTCTGTGTCTGGCCTGCATCCACTTCCATGAGTTCTGCTTTTCTGGCACATGAAAATACATTCATATCCATGTGCACAAAAAAAAGTCTGCCTTCCAGTAATTAACTCTATAAACATTTGTCCAGGCCAATTACCCTGGGGCAACGTTGAAACTTAAAACGAGCATGCTTAAGTTTAAAATAAGGAAATGGACTCAAGCAAGATGGCGTCACAGTGACTACTGATTTGGAGAAAATTAAAAAAGGTTGATTAGCTGGGTATACTGGGCAATATGATTACATTTCTCTCAATAAATATTACTAAGTATTCATTCAAGCCACAGGACTGTGCAAAAGCCTTCAGCTACCTGTCATTTATTTATCATTTGATAGGAAAATAGGAGATAAGTGCATCAATTTATAGAGATATTAGACAGTCAACATGCTTTTAACGAATTCGGCAGTGTGTTTGGGATCATCATCAAGCTGAACTGGCAGATATGCAGTCCCAAACCTTGACGGAGCCTCCACCGTGTTTTACAGAGGGCTGCAGACACTCACTGTTGCACCTCTCTCCTGTGTAATTTGATATACTTCAGCCTTTCTCACAATAACCAAAGAAAGTCTTTGAAAGATGTTCAGAAAGTCTTGATAAGTATCGCCTCACGAGCTCTTGAACAACAGTCTTGCTACTTTGAAGTAAAACATAAAGAAATGAGTGGTGATTCAAGACTTTTGCACATTACTGTAAGTATGGGTTATTTATATTTAATATTAATATTCACTTCCACTTATTCCACTTAGAGGAAATTAAATTCTATATTAATTCCATGCTTTTTTCCATTCTTCGATCAGAAGCTTCAGTCTTAAAAAGGTAATTTATTGCAATTAATCCCAGCAAATCTTTTCATTAATACCTTTTCTTTTAAACTGATTAAGAGTTGTAGTTACAAAATAATAGCATCTTAAAAAAGAGAGTAATTGACTACAGCAGGAGGAATTTAGGATATTGTCATCATTATGTCATTAAGCTGTTCTGAGTTATGCTTCCTGCATTAAGAGCTAACTGTAAGATAAATTGGCACAGGTGTAAACATGACAGCTGAATCATTCACTTAATCTAGTTATATTCATAATACTGGGGTGCATTTAAAGTTTATCCTGTTACATAGTCAGTCAATATTACTCTTGTTGTAACTTCTCCCAGATATCCATCTACACCTTTAGCGCAAGCTTAACAACGAGTTTTACAGGATTACGAAGCATGTGAAGCCAGTTTTACAGAGCAAAGTGGTGCAGTGGCGCATAAAGATTAAGACACAAAGCTACAAAGTGTGTGCAGAGTTAATACGCAATGCTTTTGCTGCATGCCGTTAGTACTCATAACAATAATTATTTCACGAAATCTTTATATTAATTTGATTCCTTGAGCCTCGGAAGGATGAATATAGTATTCATGTCATTACAAATACCTGTCTATCCCCAGATACGGATCAACACCAAAGTTTAACTTTAAGCAACCTTGCCCCAGGGTCAATCTGTCCACCAACTTTCATGAAGTCAGTTCAGTTTGTGAGATATCTTCCTGGCAGACAGACAGACAAAGCAACTGGCAGGCATAAACATCATATCCTTGGCAGAAGTAAGAAAACTGAGTATTTAATGCAGGATCACTGCTTCATCCTTATCAGCACCATACAAGCTGTACAACTCCAAAGTAAAGCTCTCAGATATAGTAACACCAACACAAGTCAGGGATTTCCGAAGTGAGCTTAATATGGCGGTCATTTGTTTTGGCCCTTTATCTCAAATCTAAAACAAAATCTTAAAGAAAACAAAACAAAAAAAACCGCAAACGGAGACGACAACAGAAAAATCGTGGCATCCTTCTCGTCTGCCGAAGGTAAAATTTGTCACGCTGACAAATCATAATCCTGTTTTGATGGCACAAGCCAACTTAAGAATGATAACACAAAATGAAAGCTGACTTCTGCATAACTGAACCAAAACAGTGATTAATAAATGCTCAGAGCCAAGCCTATTCTCCAATTCTGAGGCGCTCCTCTCTGCTGTTATTGACTGTTGTGCTTGATGAGACTTGTCTATTATTACTGCGGAATTATGATAAGAGGTGATCGATTCCCCTCTATGTGCTGCGGATGTCAGATCGATTATGTGACTCAGACCTGTGATGATGGTGTAGCCGATTCCTCTTGGTCGACCAAGATCCTGGTCAATGGCTGTTATCTTCCGCACTTCGTATCCCTGCAGAGACACACACGCACGCACAAATATAACCTGTAAGCTGCATGCAGTCTTCACAGACACATTTTTTTAGTTGTTGAAAAGTAGTTTCCACTTTAATCAGAGAAAAAACAATAACATCAAACCCTTGGGACACAGTTAGCAGTTTTTGCTAAATAAAATACAACTACATGCTATTTTGTCCTCTGCTATGTGCACACAGGATGATAGACGCCTTGAATGTGTTTGAAATCTCCCTTTCTCTTTTCTTCTTTTAAAAATCAGGACAGGATACCTTAGTTTATACCGGTGAATCAAATATCTGTAACCAAAGCATCAACAAGCTAACAGAATATTCCTAGGCATATCAAAACCGTAAATATCCACTTATCTCTCACAAAGACGTGCCCATCAAATTTTAAAGCATAACAGTATCGTATTTCCAATCCTCCTTTGTATCTCTTCAATGGAGAGGGTGGAAAAAAATGTAAAAAGTGCAGGCAAATCACAAACTATTTTTTCTTTATGTGTGTTATTAGCATTTCATTGGGGTTTATTTCTCCTTTCATTGTTTAGAAGTTCCCCTGCTGCGTCAATGACTCTGCTACTCAACAAAACCACAGTGTGACAGCTGAAAAAAGAGAAGAAAAAAAATCAAAACGAAAGACAGAAAGCTATTTGAAAAGTCTTTGATCCGCTGAGCTTTCTCAGCCTTCTTGCCTCAATCAGACGCAGCGGTGGTACTTAAAAACCCCTGTGCTGCAGTGTGAGATTGAGAGACCTTCCCTTACTTCCTTCCTTCTCTCCTCCCTCCCTCCCTTACTCCCATCTCAGCCCTCTCACTCACACCCGAGCAGGCTGCCTCCCATTGATCCTGCAAATTGTGTCTAAGACGTGTTTATGCTCCATTTCTGCCAAAGCATCTCCTGTCATTGACCAATTACAGCAGAATCAATTACAAGCCTTTTAGAGAGACTGATTCGCACCTATCACAAACTGAGGGGGAAACACACCCACACACACACACAAATGAGAAAGATGCAGGGACATACTAAGAGAGGAATAGAGAAAGTGAGTGTGGAGAAGTGATGCTGAAGTAATATGAGCAATATTCTCGAGCTGTCCACACAAGTGCAATATGTTCAATCAAGCGTCAAAGATACAATCCCTCCCCTCCTTCACACACATGCAGACACACACTAACATGTATACACTGAACCTCTTCTCCCTCTTTTCATCCTTTCATTTCTAGCTATACAGTGCATTACCCCCCCATCCTCCTCTCCTTCTCCTCATTGAGTTGACAGCCAAATTGCGTTTGTCCTAGAAGGGGCTTAAACGTCAGTCCGAGCACAGATTCACAGCTATAACAGCTAAAAACCCTGCCCTGTGATTTCATCTGAAAATAATAATAATAAAAAAAAGCATTTCTTCTACTCCTTTGTCAAACTTTTCCCTGGATGACTGCTTGATTGGCCCAGGAATAAAAGAAAGACAGAAACAGAGAAACAAACAGGCCGCCAGAGAGGGAAAGGTAGAAACAGAGCGTGCGCACTTACACCTTTGAGAAATGACCTATGACAGGGACCCAAGTTTGATATCTCTACGTGTAAATGTCAAGGGCCTTGAGAACAGTTGACACTCATTCCGTCACTGTACGCCCTCGGCTTATCACCACCAAACACTGCATAATGGAAATGACACAGAATACCACATGAGGTCATTGAAGGAGTGTCTGTGTATAAGTGTGGTGCTGCTGCGGGCTTGTACTTATGTGTCTGGCTTTAAGCACTGTTGTAATCCTGTGTCTGTAGTTGGGTCAACAGGGCTAAGTAATAGATTTCTGATTTTGGCTGTGTATCTGCCGTGACCTGCTCTTACATTGTAACTGTAATAGGATTAGACACTGCCCCCTACTGTTAGAGGTAAGAGATGAGGCACTCCGAGGCAGTATTACTGAGGATTAAAGCTTCCAAGCTGCTGTGATCTGGAATCCACTTACTAATGTTAACTTTACAATCCAATGTAATTGGACTCTTTTTAAAAAAATCTTCCCTCTTATTCCCTCATCTAACTTTATACCTGGCTTTTTTTCTTCTCTCCGGTCACCTTTTTCTCATTCCACCCCGACATCCTATTCTCTTTCCATACCCTCACACCTCCCCCCTTCCTCCTATTGTGACCTTCCTGGTGACAGTTGATGAATCAGAGAGTCCGGGAGACACCGGGCTTCGACTCCGTCACGCCCCGTTAATATGCATGCAAATGTAGCACTTGACATTTCTACTACAGCGCATTCGGGCTGGGAACGAGGGACGTGCGGGTTGTTGTGTGAGTCGGGGGGCTGATATGGGTGAGAGACTGGGGACGAGACAGAACGAAAACTGATAGAGTGAGAAACCACAATCGGGACGGACAGTGTTATGCCCCTGTGTGTAATTCTCTCTCTACAAGTGGAAACATCAGTAGCTGGACCATTAGCCACCTGGGAACTGAGTTTAAGAGCTGAGCCAGGAGAGTGAACATAATGGTGTACAGAGAAACAGACATTTAGTGTATCACATACCCATTATAAACCTACTTGAAACTGAAACAAAGCTACGGCCATTTTGAGTCCCTAATGTACTTCATGTTATACCCAGACTTCATACACATGCCACAGTATGAGCGCATAAGACCAGAAATCCTGTAGCCCTTGTGACCTTTGGCAGGGGCTTCGCATCTATGGATGAGGATTGTAAATCTATAACAGTAATTACCATCTTCAACCACCACAGTGCTGTATATGGGGGCACTGGACTGAATTTGGGTGCATTTCCAACATTTCCAGTGTTGGAGGCTCAGGAGTGACGATAAGATGTGAAATATCATGCCGTCATTCAATTAGAGTCAATTCAGTTTTTTTTATAGATGGGCGATCGTGGCTCAAGAGTTGGGAGTTCGCCTTGTAATCGGAAGGTTGCCGGTTCGAGCCCCGGCTCGGACAGTCTCGGTCGTTGTGTCCTTGGGCAAGACACTTCACCCGTTGCCTACTGGTGGTGGTCAGAGGGCCCGGTGGCGCCATTGTTCGGCAGCCTCGCCTCTGTCAGTGCGCCCCAGGGTGGCTGTGACTACACTGTAGCTTACCATCACCAGTGTGTGAATGGGTGGATGACTGGATAGGTAAAGCGCTTTGGGGTCCTTAGGGACTAGTAAAGCGCTATGTAAATACAGGCCATTTACCATAGAGCCCAAATTACAACAACAATCACCTCAAGGTAATTTATAGTGTAAGGTATGGCCCCAAAAATAATACAGAGAAAACCCCAACAGTCAAATGACCCCTCTGAGCAAACACGTGGCAAAAGTGGGAAAGAAAAACTCCCTTTTAACAGGAAATAACCTCTGGCAGAACCAGACTTGGCAGTGAGGAGAGGGAGACAGGACAAAAGACACACTGTGAGTTCAATTGTAAACACATAGAGGTGAGTGAAGGAGAAATGCTCATAGCATCATGGGAAACCCCCACAGCCAAGACCTGTTACAGCCTAACTAGGGGAGGATTCATGGTCAGCTGATCTACTATAAGCTTTATCAAAAGGGGGAATTTTAAGCCTAACCTAAAAAGTACGAACCATCTGTATCCTATTCAGATTGGGAGCTGATTCCACAGAAGAAGGTCCTGAAAGCTAAAGGCTCATTCTCCCATTCTGCTTTTAGAAACTCTTTGTTTTTAATCATATTTCTTTGCACGAGTTGTATACACCTACTGAATAATCAAAGAGCAACATGAGCATGAGACAGGAGGAGCGGGATATGAGAAATGAGGTAAAATATAAGTTGAATGTTCTGGCATCAGAGCAGGATGGAAAGAAAGAAAAGACGAAAGCTGCTTGAAGAGGGTACACACTGTGGTGGTGAGATGTAAAGTGGGACTGTATTACTGACCAGGGGAACATCCTCCTCTATGTTGGTACTGTAGGGCAGATTGGTGAAAATGGGATCCATGTCTTGGACATCAGTGATGGTGATAGCCAAGCTGGCAAGCCGTGACAGAGGTCTGATTTTGTCTTGATCCTTTCAGAAACCAAAAAACACAAACAAACAAACACAGTATACATTTAACAGCGCTAATGCAATTTTGCTAACAGAGACTAAGTTTTGATACTGTATGTGTGCTGACCGTAGCGTTGACGGTGAGCTGGTAGGCTGTCGTCGTCTCATAGTCCAGAGCTCTGGTCACAGTGACAGTGCCTCGGGCTCCATCAATGGCGAAAAAGGCAGAAGGTGGCTGAAAGGAGAAGAGAACACTGCCCCCAGTGCCTTGGTCTGGATCGGAGGCGTTTACCATGAATATGGATCTGCCCACTGGTGTGTCCTGAAAGACACATCAAAGAAGACACACAGAGAAGTGAATATATACAAACAACAACCCAAGTGTATGCAGGAAGATATAATAATAATGGATTGGATTTATATAGCACTTTTCAAGGCACCCAAAGCTATTCATTCACTCTCACATTCACACACTGGTGGAGGCAAGCTACAGTTGTAGCCACAGCTGCCCTGGGGCAAACTGACAGAAGCGAGGCTGCCATGTCGCGCCAACACCAGTAGGCAAGTAGGGTAAAGTGTCTTTCCCAAGGACACAACGACCAGGACAGAGAGCCCAGGGATCGAACCGGCGACCTTCCGGTTACAGATGCGCTTCCCAACCCCCTGAGCCACGGTCGCCCACATATCTCCTATAATTACATTTAAAAGTCAGAGAAAAATAAAGAATGAAGCAGGTACAGGTTTTATTAACTACGAAAGCAACAGATGGCAGTTTAACTTAATTAATAATTATTATTATCCAAAACAATTTGGTTGTGATTGCGATTGATCCCCAGCAGTGTTTCCCATGAATAATGACATCTAATAACAAAGTATTTGTAGTCCATCTGGATAAATAAAAGCAATGATTTCAGTAATACAGCTAAACTGACGCGAATGTGAAACAATAACCCCAACGTTGGTTTTGAGTTGCCCGTGGAGATCAGGCACACAAGACAAATTTATGGCAGACTTAACCCTCTTGTTTGCAAGTGAAAGAGCAACTTGCCGGGGTAAGGCAAACTGTTGTTGTTACAATAATGCATCTATCCCTACAACAGAAAGTATTTCTTGCGCTTTGCTGTCTGTAAATATATGCATTGCCTATCTGTGTTGCCCACAGAAATGGTCTTGGGTATCAAAAAGCTAAAAGCAAAGATATATGAAATGCCCAGAAAGGCTGCAAGATGCTACACCAGAGGGTCATGTGTGAAATAAAAAACCAAACAAACAAAAGAAAAAATTAAATAAAAAAAAGAGAAGGCTGTATAAAGACACACATTTTCCAGGTAGCCCGAAAAGTCTGTGGAACAACGGCATCATTAATTGGAATTTTATCTCAAAACAGCCACAAATACATGCACGATTAATAAGAAATGAGAATGTGTACAGGTACAGAGGGGAAAGGACGTGAAGGAGGATGGGACGCATCCTGATATTCCACTAAAAAAGAAAAATAAAATCCACTTGCACAGGTCTTCTACTCTCTCCTCCTGTTTACCAGACCTGTAGACACAGACCAGAGAGTGTGTGTGTGTATGTGTGTGTATGTATGGGTGTCTACGTTTACGTGTGTGTGTGGTCTTGTCTATCGCAGGGGCAGAGTGTGACCACATGGGGAGGTCATAGTGTTGAACTGAGCTGGGCCCTGAGCCAGAGCTAAAGTGACACAGTAAGAGAGCAGTTGACCCCACAGTCTGTCTGCACTGGTGTCAGGGGAGTGTAGAAGCCTATTTGCATGTGCATGTGTGTGTGTGTGTAAATAGTGGTGTGTCAGAGTCCATGAAACTGTGTAACTGTGTGTGAACGCCTGGGTTAGAGGGGGTAGACAGTATGAGCAGAATCAGACCTCGCGTGGGCATATGTGTGTACGCATTTGTAATTTGTGTAATGAAATGTGTGCTCTGCTCTCTCGGAGTGGTCTCTGCATGCAAACATAAACAGCATCGCAAACGGGTCTGTCCAACCACATTAAGCTAGACTGCCATATGAGAATTTAAGGAGAGCAACAAATGTCAACGAGAGTAACAGAGCAAGTTTTTTACCCCTGGAATCCTCGCTGTGTTGTGTAATGTATGCAGACGGGGTCCCGGATCGTTTCTCAGATTTATGTAGTGAAAATTAATATAATTTACTTTTTTTTTTTTTTTTTTTTTTTTTAAAGTAGGTCTGAAAGTTGTGAATGCTCAGATGTAATCGGAGGCCTCGGGTTAACATTATATTTCTTTTAGTGCAGTTGCTCTGACTACAGGGAACGACACTGTGGCAATAAGAGCGAAAAAGGAAGAGCAGAAAATCTATTTCTTGTTAGAAAAAAATGAAAATAAAAACTAATTTTTAAAAATTGAGAACAACAACCAGAGCTGACAGCTTTCAGTCACTTTCCATGCTCTGCTCTCTCTTTTTGGGTCCCTGAGAAGCTCTGCTGCATCACTTTGAGTGTAACCTGGCTGACAATTGCCGAGTGAAGGAACAGAGTTACTAATCCACTCCCCCACAACAATAACTGCATTTGAATAAACATCTAAGCTGCATTTCTCTGATATATTTAATACGTTTGTCAAGTTGTCTGCTTAGGAGGAAATTGGAAACACCTCTAAAGGTACCCCACAGCCTGCAGCGCGACACCCGAGCACAGCAACAAATTAATTGGATGAAAATATACGCAATCAAACTCTAGGTGAATTAATTAAATACTGTTGCATGTAACGTGTGTGTGTGTGTGTGTGGAATGGATGTCGACATTATCAATTCTGCTTTGATGTCAAGGAGGCAGTTTGATGGTTAAGTGTTGTGTTGGGTGAATGCATGTATGTGTGTGTGTGTGTGTGGCACTTTTTGGAAAAAGTGTTAGGATGATATCTAAATGTGTGTGTGTGTGTGTGTGTGTGTGTGTGTGTGTGTGTGTGTGTGTGTGTGTGTGTGTGTGTGTGTGTGTGTGTGTGTGTGGATAAAGAATGTGATCTGATGTATCCTTTTCTTCCCCTGAAGCATGCCACCTTCTATCTCTCTTTGCGCAGCAACCTGTGAAACAATAACTCATAAACACCGCCAGGGTCAAACGCCGCAAGGTTCGGTAAATAACGCAACGCGCTCATATATGTAAACGCACACGCGCGCACACGCCAGCACCAGTTTTGATCTCTCAGATTTGACAGAGGCACAGCATTCAAAGCACTTCAAGCAACAACAGTTCAAAGCTTTGCCAGGATGTGCAGATGACCAACTCTCAGCAGAATGTGTCAGTGTGCCAGTGTGGTGCTGCTCAGGTTAGCGGGCTCGCCTGCGTGAGGGTGAAACTCGCGTCTGAGCCGCTATTCGATTTTTTTGGAATCTCTCCCTGAAAACTGAATGCGAACATTAACCAGTCACATTATTCAGTCTTATCTTCTTGCTTCCCTTTAGTCTCTGAAGGTCAAACTGCTCAGTTTGCATAAACGGTGCATTTTAATACTAAGAGCAAAACAATAAAGCAACCTATTTAAAGAGTTTCCTTGGATCGTCAGCTCCTCTTGATGGATTTCTCTGCATTCCAGCAGTCCAACACTAAAGAGAGCTCCACGGCCTGAAATATTCTCTAAGCAGCCACTACACAATACTGTCTTCTACTAGCACTTTTCTCCTTTCCAATTGGTCACAGCACCCTTCCTATTGGGCTATTGATTGGACTCGTGTGAAGTCGATGTGAGTGACCAGGCGCAAAATACAAGGCAGTGAATAATTCTGGTTTTATTAACCTATAAGACTACGCAATCATTTCTCCATAAATGAGACAGACAGTAAACAACAAGGACACAAGAATGGGTGAGCACTGGCAGCTAAACTGGATACTACTGAATGCTAGTTGAGAACCATGTATGTGTCACTACCTATATCTTCAAAAGAGCAAAAGCCAATTGGTTTGTCACGGCACATATTCCAGCATATAAGCCTTGACAGTGCTTTGCAGCTTTTGAATAAATGGGGCTATTTCCTTGGGAAGAAGAATGTTAAGTGGAGAGATGGTTGAGGAGGGATGAAGACAGTTCCCTGCTGTGTCTTATCTGAAGTGCACTGTGGGAATCACTCTTCTCCCTCTGAGAACTGCTACTTATGAAAGAAGGAGAAACATACAGCAGAGATATATAGAAAGATAGAGACGGAGGAGCATTCTGTTTATGGTACAATTCAAATATTAACTGAGAGCTAATACTAATTTTGTGTCACAGTAACGCTGAAATGCATAAAAAATGAACATAAAAAACCCTCAAATGCAAAAGTGCTCCCACTAAATACTCCTACTAATATTTAAAATGAAAAAAAAAGACATTTTTAATTGCTACCTGTGTTATTGTAATCAGTTTGATAGATTTTACAGAACCTACTAACCTAATAACAGAGCAAAAAAAAAGTATCCTTACATTTCTATAGTCCAAAAAATTTCAAAATACAATTATGCTGCAGCACCGATCAATGAAAGAGTGAGAGAAACTGCGGCATCGATGAAACTTCCCAGGAGCTTTGTGGGCATCATTGTGAAAAGGAAGAAATCAGGAAGCACATTTCTGACTTGGCCTTTCAGCCAACTCAGTAAAAGTTTAAGGAAGGAAGGCAAGTGACCAAGAAAGTAGTGCTCACTTCAGTAATACCTCTGAGATCCTCTACAGATAGATAGATGCTGGACAGTTGCCTGTGCAGCATTACGTCAATTAGGCTGTAGAAGTGTGGCTAAAAGAAAGTCATGCCAGTTGTCAGACAGCACTTAAAAGGCAAAGCGCTGGACGAAGAGTACTCTATGTCATAGATAATGTATATAATATCAATATACGTCTGGTGAATTTCTTGGTACATCACCTTTCTTATCAAGCATGTTGTGCACAGTTTGCAGTAGCCAAGGATTCTTATCAGGGACAGAGACAAATCCTTGAGAATAAATAGCTTATGCAAGACACACTTAACCAAAATATTTCAGATCACATCCTATCATGCACACCCAGAGGACGGTGCTGGGACCGTTTCTGAAAAATCGAACAGTCCAAGATTAGCTGAACACCTCTGATGTGCTCAGTGAAGTCCTCTGACTAACATAGGCAGCAGAATTTTTTAGGAATGATTTCCAATTAATATCAATTAATAAACCTTAAACAGTGTAAGTTCTACTCCAAAGCAAATGAAAACGTACTATTTCAGTGTTTCATCTTAACTCTGCAAAGACAAAAGTATGAAGAAGGTCGTAAATGTGACACGAAAAAACAGACTACAAGTTGTAAGGAGACTGAAAGAACGCAGACTGCGATAAAAGGAAGGGGAAGACAGAGAATACAGATGAGGAAATCAAACTGAAGGCCTGTCACTAACAACCATGAGACATTTCTAATAAAGAAGGGGGTCCCCATTCGCTTTTAACTTTGCCTCTGCTTTATCGTACGGTGTGTTTGCCCTGCCTTCTCCACTACTAGTCCTCCATGTTTAAAATTTCCGGTTTTTAATGGCAGCGGCACTTCTGAGGCCACAGAGAGTCAGAGCTGGATGGACCAGGACTACACGCCGCAGCTTCTCTGTCGGACTTTAACAGGGCTTGAATCCCCTGAGGGCTGGACCTGTGAGGATTCCACTGGTTAAATGTCAGCGGTCTCCTCTAGGAGTCCTTGAGGGAGCAGTCCCTACAACGAGATTAGACTCTGTCCAAGAGTGCACTTAGTTAATTCATTAGTGTGTCACTCTCAGTATGGAGCCAAATTCATTCACACTGTTGTGTAAAGGTAAATTATGCTCTTCAATTGGACGAGCTTAAAAGCTCCAAATTACTCTATTATTTATTCAATTAATTCGACAAATAGTTAAACACGGCTCTTACAAAGCAGAAGAAAATACAGCGCTCGTTAAAGAGGAGAAAAACAAGTAAAATATATAAAGTTAAACATTTAAAGCTTTTGATATTACAGTTCCTCAAAGACCGAGGATGTGATATTTAATACAGCTCACGCTGGTAGCATATCGCTGCTGCTCATTAAACAAAAGACTGCAAAAACAGCACCAATACTTTGCACTTTGCTTCTCTCTGAGGAAATGCAGATTGGTCTCCATCAGCCCCTGAATTTATGCCATAATGCGTGTATTTTTTGAACAAGATAAACAATGTTTCATCACAGCTAGTTAGTATTCTTCTAGTATTCTTCCTAGCACATACTGGATATGTTTAATACATTTTCTGACGAAGTCTAAGTTCATTCGTCTTGTAAAAATAACCCGAAGCCCTTGATGCTACTTTGGATTCACGCCACCATGCTTCTTCCTTCTTAAGTGCTTCATTTGCTCGGGATTTACTTATCTATGATATTTATAACAGCACAGAAACTGCATTGATTTCACTGCTCAGAAAAGACAGGTGTATTGAGTGTGAGCTTTTCTAGCCACATGGTCTAGAGATCAGTGGTGATAAGCAAAAGATGCGGCTCTTTTAAATACTTTTAAATGTTTTATTGATTGGGCCTGTGTCAGCTGGAGCTTATTTATCTACTTATTTAACATGTTTGGGTGGCAGAAGCTTCGAAGTAAGTGAAAATTTTTTAATGATGGTATACAAGCTGAATAAACCACACTCTTGCCCAACATGACAGTTTTTGCAATGTTTCTGAGTAGAGCACCTGAATGCAACTTAAACAAACCTTAAAAAAAACATCATATCTGAGAAAAGTGTAACGACTTTTTTTTTTAATGAAAGGGATATTTTATAATAATTAGTATTTATAAATCAGGCTTAGCAAAAAATTTCAACAGTTGATTGTGACATATAGTCACCTTAGATCCTAGCAGAGTAAAGCCAGAACAAATATGAAACTTTGTCATTTCAAACCGTATGACGATGTGATTCACTATATCTTAAAAAAAACCCAACTTAATAAGACAAATGGATTGACAGAAAGCAACTAACTGAACGTCCAACTACTCCAAATGTGTGGCCCTGCTGCTGTCGGCCAAAAATCCATCTGCGACCCGTCGATTAAGCGAGTAACTTGTAAGTTAAAAATGCTATCACTACGATAAAAGTCACGCTAAGTTTTTTTATCCAACCTAGTAAAGCCGATGGCCAGCCTACAGACTTCTAAGTACAATGTTTTGTTCTTATTTTGTCAGAAATGTTAAAGACATGGTGATTTGAAGGGGCAGCGCCTGGGTTTCGGCTCCCTGCTGCTCGCAGCGCCAGAGGCCCAACTGTTCACTACAATAGAGCCATGATTACACCTACACTGCTCAGAAGGTTTTCAGTTCCTCCCCAGCTGTCTGCTCTCCGCTTGCAACCCAGCAGGCATGTGATTGTACCAGCTCAGCTCGCCCTTTCACTTTCTGCCTCGCACAACCTCTGTCCCTCCATCACTGCCTCCCACATGTGGCACCTTGTCACACTACCCCGACATTATTCCGACCTATGTGAGGGAATGTATTTCAAATGAGGAGAAAGTGCAGAACTGCAGGGCAGACAGATGTTCCCTTACAAAAAAGGGTAAATGATTTGACCAAGAAAACATGGCTTTGGTTTCTGATTAGCTGATTCCTGTTAGTGTGACAACTTAACGGTTTAAAACATATTTTTAAAAATTAATGGTCCAGTTCTCCAGGTAAGAAGAATAAAAAGCACTATTGCTATGTTACCAGGAAACTAAGGCTACGTTCACACTGCAGGCGAAAGTGCATCAAATCCGATTTTTTTGACCCTATGCGACCCATATCCGATCATGCTATGACAGTGTGAATGGCGCAAATCCGATATTTTCAAATCCGATCTGGGTCACTTTCGTATGTGCTACTGAATCCGATACATATCCGATGTTTTAGAAAGCGACTGCTGTTTGAACGGTCAAGTCGCATTAAATCCACCTTTTACGTCACCGACACAAGACTGAAGCCAATTATCAGCGCCAGAGAAGCGCCCGAGAAGACATCGCGAACGCTTCCTGGCCATCCAGCGTAGATGTCAGTGAAACTGTTGGGAAGACAACGTAAACATTTTATTTGTACTGTATAATCTGCAGATTCTGACAGAAATCTGCAGCTATCCTTTGAAGCACCGCTCCTCTCTTAAACAGCAATAAGGATCATTATTAGGTTATTTACATTATTATGTAAATAACAAAATAACTTAAAGCAAAAATTGGGAAACGTAAAGTCCGAAGTCTTTATATTAAGGGCCATCAGTCAAACAATACTGTTGCTCTGGGTCTAAACAGAGCGCGTTGTGTGTGACATCTTCTTTTGCGTATGCGGGCCGCTTTGAGCGTTCACACTAGAGCGCGTTTGCTGTCGCATTTTATTTGTAGTGTGAACGAGCAGTAAAAAAAATCGGATTTGATCAAAAAATCGGAATTGAGCATTAAGACCTGCAGTGTGAACGTAGCCTTAGAGCCAGTACAAGATCTCGCCATGCTGATTACTAAAATTAACAGTCAGTGTTGTCGTACAATAAAGCAACATTTTTGCATTCAAACATGATATTTTTATTGAAACCTATGCTACAAAACAGTCGGGAATTCCCACAAAGTGGAAAAAATTTGCAAAAAAATGTCCTCTCTAATGCAGGTGTCACAAAGTGCTTTACAGCTTAGTCAAAGAATATGAGACAAGTAAACAGGAGCCGTCCACACTGACGTTAGGCGAGCTGTTTAAAGTCATTTAGAGGGCAATCTGAGAACAGTGCCTGTGCTGTGTGATGCTAACATTTCTCATTGCTTCCTTTGCTCCTTCCTTGCATCTCAGCTAATCTCTACAAGGATGTGAGAGAAACATGTGAGGAAGAGATTCAAGGTGGAGAGATGTAAACTGTCATGGTTCCTGGGTCGTGGACTCAGTCCTTTGAGTTTTGTCTTTTCTTTATTCTAGTTGTGTTATTAGTTCCAAATTTTGCTTATAATTTGAGTTTCATTGTATATTAGTCTTTAGTTTCCTTAGTCCATTAAGATTTAAGTGCCCTTTAGCCCTTTTTTGGTTCTCTGTTTTTAGTATTTATATTCTCAGACTTTTTTTAAGATTAGTTATCTGGGTTCTGCTAATAGTTATAGTTCATAATCAATTTCTTGTTTTTTGTTCTTCCTCCTCCTTTTCCTTCTTCATCTCTGTGTCAGGTGTTTAGTTACTTCCTGTCTTATTTTGTTTGTCTCTTGCTTTGTGTGCATTGTGTTCATTTTTGCTTCCTCTTTGTCTCGTTAGCTAGATTCTGCTCGACTGTGTCTCGTTTTCCCACAGTCTTCTTTCTCTATTGCCTCCAGTTTGCCATCCAAAGGTCACAGCAAAAATCCAGACTCTTCAGGTCAGGCAACATTTTTAACATTTTTGGTGTTCTTAACTGTTTAACAATTTTTCACTGCTTCAAGGTTCAGTGTGTTGTGTTCGAAGATGCTCTACTGCATACCTTGGTTGTAACTCATTGTTATCTGAGTTACTGTTGCCTTCCTATCAGCTCAAAACAGTTCGGCTAGTTTTGCTCAGAGAAGCGCCACTTGCTGGATATTTTTTTTTTCCAGACGATTCTTTGTAAACCCTAAAGATGGCTGTGTGGGAAATTCTCAGTGGATCATCAGTTTCTGACCTGCCTGTCTAACATGCCAGACAGTTCCCCAAACCTTCTTCACTCTGATGCTCAGTTTGAATTTCAGCTCAACTTGACGATGCCTATATGCTGCTCCCATGTTACTGCCTGATTAGATATGGGCACTTACAAGCAGTGGTGTACTGAATAAAGTGGTCAGTGAGTAAAATAGATCCTGAAAAAATACAGGCACGAACTGCACAGTTACATGGTATATACAGTATGTAAGACTTTCTCATATAAATAGGTGAGGCCATGAGCTGGCAATAATTTCACAGTATGTAGTTTTGGCAGAGATGCTGAAGCAGGTGAATCACAAGAGTACTTAAATTAATCATAGAGGTGACACACAAAACCATATTTCACATTTGAAATTAGCTTATCAATAATTCACTGGTATTGAAACAAGATAAAGTGTCCTTCATCTGCGAGGTTTCGATAGCAAATGAGGAAAATTATACAAAAATGATTTATACCCTGCCAAAAAGAGTGCGGTTCATCTTACTTTAAAACTTTGGGGTTTTTAACCCTTATTTCTGTTTGTGTGACTAATACTTGTTCAACTATGACTTAAGTCCACATTACTTATCTCATGGCTGTGTTGTGTGTTATATTTATAACGGTGGCCTGTAAGTTTCCAGAAACATGTCCAGGATCCCGAGCTTCGGGAAACCTAGCTTGTGGCTTAACATTCATTATTTATTGCAAAGAAACTCAGTGAATAAGGTCGGTGATGAAACCATGTAGCAAAACAAGCCCACTTCTCAAGGGAGGTAATAGCAAGTTTAAATACTGTATGTCATGGCAGTAACATTTACAAACCAATGAAACAGCCCGTCTCATAAAAAAATATGTCAGTAATTACAATTCCACTCATGGTAAATGTTGTGACAGGGCTTCCTTCATAGCCCGTGATTTCCCAGGGGCAGTGAGCAGTAGTATGTACCTGTGATAATGCGATGGAGACTGGACTTGGGGCTGAGGTGGAAATGGGAAACCCACCTCATAAAGCCCTCTAACCTTAGGAGACCCACTTGTAAAGCTTACGTGTCTGATACCATCATTTCAGCCAGAGTATTGAGTGTTATCTTGAGCCAGGTTTGAGCTAAGAGACTGAATGCGTGAGTGACAGCGTGGAGTCTACTGCAAACTCCAATTGCAGGTATGATGCTTTCTCGCAGTATAATTACTGTTAGTGAGCTCAACTCTGAACATGAGGGATGGAAACTGTGCAGACACCCAGTGTGCTTTGTTCATAATTCACTGAATTAGCAGTGATAAGCCAACTGCCTGTACTTGTCTAAGTGTGCTTTGTCGAGTAGAAGTAGAAAGTGAAATCTGTCTAAAAGAACATTTCCAGTTGCTTTGGATCAATTCTCAAAGTGTTTTGAATGTTTAAATGTGGGATCCTTTAAGAGAACACACATCAGAAAGATGTGGGTGTTTTAACTGTTAAGGATTTTAGTGCAACTATTTACAGTGTGGACAACTATTGACTGTCTTTTAGAGCGAAATAGCTGAGATTAAATTTACCTAAATATGCTACCATTATTATTTCATGGTGTAACTCATCACCTGCAAACAGTCTCTATAATCTAATAATCAAGATTGACTTTGCTGTAATGCAGGTTGTCTTCGTTTACACATGAGTAACTGTGATACTATTTGTATATCTTTTATTGATTGATGTTTTTCTGTAGTTGCTTCCTTGTGGATAGACTTCCAGCTGGTACTGGTGAAAGTCTGCTCTAGGAACAGAAATATACATTAGTTTTAAAGTTTTAAAGTTAAAATAGTTTTAAAGTTTTGAAAGATTTTAAATGCAAGACTGTTTTCTTTACCTGTGTGTTTGAGCCAAAAGAGTTCCCAGCCATCCTGAGTGTCATTCAAAGGTAACCTGATAGGCATATCTGCTCTCATTTAGATCAAAGCTTGTAGGCCAAGTGGGGAAATGTGAATTTAATAGTTGCTGCCTTTTCTGTTGTATTGATTTAATGTTAATAAAGACTGTTATGCAAGCTGTGTGTTGCCTTTAGTTTAGTTTAATATGTAACCTTATACAATTGTATCAGATATGGCTTAGGACTCAATTAGTAGCAGTCAATAACAGTCTGGAGTCTGCTGCTGGACCACAAGTCACTGGTGGGCAACATATTTTTATTTTGTTTTGTTAGATTTTCTGTGTCGTTGAGTGTTGCTGAATAAATCCCTGGTTGGTCGGCACCTTATCTCTGCCTCAAGGATCCCACTTCAACCCAGTCACCAAACCAATGGCCATCCTAACCAGGGGCGTAATTTCAAGGGAGGTTAGGGGGGTTATGACCCCCCCCCCCCCCCCCCCCCCCCCCAATAATAAGACCCAACTAATATATAACCCCCCCCCCCCCCAATAAAATTATGAATTACGTTGCATAAATAGGCTGTTGATTTTCCTTACTCATTTCAGGTATTACCAGCAAAATAGTTGCACGTTTAATCATCTAGGAATTTACCCAGATTTATTTATTTATTTAGACAGAGATCTTGACACCCCCCCAATGTTCAGCACAAAGTTACGCTGATGATCCTAACACTAGCCCCAGAGTCGTACATGTATAAGACTTATGCAGGACTTGAGGTAAACAGAATTACCAGTCCTGTGTAAAGTTTCTTTTTCTGTTACTGCAGTTTATTGTACTGTGTGACCATAGGAGGAAAAATATTTCCCCTCACACACTTGTAAATCTAAGTCATCTTCTTCTTTACAAAGCAGAAGAGAAAACATTGTGCTCTTAAAATCAAGATCCGAAATTAATTTTATCAATGAAAGTAACTGGGCTAAACCACTATTGTACATTATAAGATGAAGAAGAAGCACTTATCTGAAAACTCTGACCACAAGAATTTGTCATTCTGGTAGCTTGTTTTGAAAGCCTTCTATCTATCTATCTATCTATCTATCTATCTATCTATCTATCTATCTATCTATCTATCTATCTATCTATCTATCTATCTATCTATCTATCTATCTTCAATTCATATCTTTATCCACTTTGACCTCCAGATCACAACCCAAATAAACATTTTCAAGCTGAATTGGAGACAAATTAAATCAACATAATAATGGGCTGGATTGGCATGAGCCACCAGACTCTCTGGATTAAACACATTCAAGACTGACCTGAAGCCATCTAACCATGTATATACTGACAATATTTTATAGGCATGCCTCTCTAACAGTTATCAGTCATTTTCTAATGGCAGTTAGTCTTTCCTCTCTAAATCGTTTGACCCCCCTCTGTTAAACTAGTCAGTAAGGCCTAATACGCTGCAGTAATGTGGTGCAAGTCTTTGTGTACCATACAGGAACTGATGTCCAAAAAGTGTCTTACATTATAACCTGCTTTTATTCCTTCTTGTTCTCTCTCGCTCCACTCTATGGTCCGTCTGCGATTTTCTGGAGAAGCACTCAGCCGAACAAAATGATTCCACACCAGCAGACAGGGAGAGGGGCCACTTTTGAAAGGCAAAGACAGCCTCCCAGTGTGTGTGAGAGCGTGTGAGTGTCAAGGATTCATGATGTGTTCCTGTAATTTCCATTTAGATCTTTTTGAGGGGCTTTTTTTGTTTGGCTGATATTTTTCAATTTTAGTGTTTACTATTTTCAATAATGGAGTATTAATTGAAAAGTCTTATGTTGCTTCAAGTTTGGGTGACTATTTAAAATAATATATTTTAAAAGTAGGACTTTGTTTGGGGAAAGGTTTGAGGTAGCAGTAATGGTTAAAGTAAGAGGATTATGAGATAGGGAATCAATGCCTCCAGTGGATGGCGTGTGTTTGTATGTATGGGTTGGCTATTTTCTCCGTGGAGAAAAGACAACATATTTATCTCCTTATCAGTCTTCTCCCAAAACTGCCTAACCCCCTGTCAAAGCTCATGGCTGACTGCCTCCAAAGAGCTGGAGCTGTTTGTTTAAATGTAAAGGTAATCAGGCCCAGCATGCTGCAGGAATCCACAGAGCCAGAGAGAGACAGATGGGTAGATCCCAGGGGAAGGGTACAAGGACAGGCCAAATCACATCAGCCAGCTCTGCAACCTTTTTTTTTTTTTTTTTTTACCTGTTATGGAAAGTTATCCATATCGGTTTAGAGTACTAAAAGTACAACTCATTTTTCCTGCCTTATTTAAAGCAGTTACCTGTAGCTGTGGTTGAAACTATTGCTGCTTGGAGGTAGGGAAGCTCCTTTTTCTTAAATTTCTCTCAAATTCAAATGCAAAAGTTTGTAGATGGAATGCACATTTTAAAATTGACTTTGACAGTCTCGTGAGGACAGCTTAGTGTACATAGCATTCGGGTAGCAGCAATTTTAGCTCACACTCACGGAGGTTTTTGCCAGTTAAAATGTCATACAGCTGCTCGTATTAGCTGACACGAGCTATTATATTCATGACTAACTTAACTTAGAGCTCTACAAAGGTTTGTGTGTGGACGGGTGAAACATTGCTTCAGTCCTCTGAGACTTGAGGCCATTCATTTATGCTCTCTTAAGGTAGAGATCAGACAAACTAGTTGAGCGAATTCTTAAATCCTGAAGTCTACATCAGAGCATAATGCATTTCTGGTATTTGTCAGGCTGCAAATAGATCTTATACTTCTAAATTCTTCTCTAATTGGTTAGTTTAGTAAATTCTGCTTTTTAGCATAGTGCATTTTTAATGATTTTAGGCAAATTAATTCATGTTATTCATGTTATAAGCCGAGCTCCCAACTAATGGCTTTCCATTTCAAGGCTGCTATTACAACATAAGAGGCATGCTGAAGGTGTTAGCATCCCAGTGTCCAGATAACATTATAATGCTGCTATCAAGAATAATAAAAACGATCAAACAAGATAAATGAGCTTCATTTGCTTCATGCAAAAATGTAGTTGACATGAATCAGTGATTACCAGATTACCAGTGACTGCTTAATGGATAACAGTGAAAGATGATGAATCCTGTTTCCTTTTCCTACTGTTGAACATCTTGTTCTCATACACAATTTTCCTGTCCTCCCCAACTCCCTTTTTTAAGAAGTCATTTTTTTAAAATAGAATTAAATGCAAATTAGAGTAGAGCTGATTATCATATAAACGGCTGTTGCCTAGGGGGCAAGACACTCTGGCTTTATTTATTTATTTTGTCATATTCTTCACAGTTCCCCATAAAACTCTGACTTTAATCAGTCTGCACTTTCTTTTAAAGACATAGGGGAATTTGGGACTGGTTGAAGGGAGGCGCGCATTTCTGTGTATGTGTGGGCAGCCTGTATTTGCGCTTCTGTGTGTGCATATGGGAGGTATGTGACCAAGAGCAGAGCGTACGCCTGTACAGCTTCATTCTGCACACTGCTCAATTAGCTCTTGATGTTTTATTTTACAGGTGAGCGCGATCACCTGTAAAGGTACACAGCTGGAACAATAACGCAAAGCCCCATAATCCAGTAGTGAATGGCAATTTTACATAGTGGTCCAGAGGCTTTTTATGGCAGCTGGATTATGTTTGCAGTCACCCACCAGTGCAAGTGATCTGATTTGAATTCACTGGGAGTGAGGGAAACACTGTAAATGGGTAATTACCCAGAAGTAACATAGAGGGGAGAGATGAAGTGAAGTAGTGGGAAAGGATTTAGGCAAAGACCTGCAGATTAAAGATTCCTTGTAACTTAAAATTTGGGAACTGACCTCCAAACGGGCTGCGTGTGTTGGATGCTAAGACTTGGTATCTTTATGTAAACCTGTGAGGGCGGGGCTTCACTTGAAAAATTGTTAATTTGCTAATTTGTTAAAAAAAACACAGATGCTCAAAATTTGATTTGTGGTACTTATTTGGGTTTTTGGGGTACATTTCAAGGTTTTAACATTTTGCATGCATTTAATGAGATGTCTCAAAACCCCTACTGGGGGTCAGAGTATAGTCCTCTCATTGCTGTAGTTTCTTTGTAGCGTGACCATAAGTCTACTTTGCTCTTAAAAATCATCAGTGATTGATATATTTATCTTGTCAGTATTGACACACAAATTTCACTATTTAAGCAAAGGGCTACGTTTTCTTTTCTACCGTTTCTCAATGGGTTCAAGGAAACTAACCGTGTAAAGCCTGAACTATGAAACTCACTTAAAAAAGAAAACAAAAAGCTGGAGTTTATTGAACCTTCTGACCCCCCCCAAAAGAAAGCATATCAACTTGCATATGTGTGTTTTCATTTTGTATCAGTTCTTTCTAAATCCAACGTTTTTGTGAAATTAATTGCTCACAGTTTGTTTAACTTAAACAAACTAAGGGTTTAAGTCAGCAGTCCCCAACCCCCGGGCCATGGACCGTTACCAGTTACCAGACCGTGAGTTGCTTGTACCGGGCTGTGAGATTTGAGGCTCGGGTGTGAAATTTATGGTTTTCAGCGCTTTTATCAGTTTTTATCATTATTTTTCATAGTTTTTATCGTTAACTCATTTTCCCTAGGTCTTTTTCCATGTGTTAGGAATAAATCTTCTTTGTTTTTTGGTGCCGCACTGGTTTTATTTTGTTCTATTTATCCGCGACACCTTAAAGGCTGGTCTGTGAAAATATTGTCAGACATAAACAGGTCCTTGGCGGAAAAAAGTTTGGGGACCGCTGGTTCAAGTTACAAAAAACCAGCTGATGATGTAGATATAGAGGACTTAAAAAACATAATTAATAGGTTAATAGGTCTTATATATTTTTGGTCACCTAACAACAGTCTGGATAACTGTTCTGATCTCATCCACCTGTCACCATTTCTCTGCCTCTGGCACAAAAAGATGACATCCCCACAACAATAAAACATCTTGACAGAGTGCGCAGATAGGTTGGACTAACTGGCAACCGGTAGCTCTGACTGAGGGTGCGCATGCTTGTCTAAAAGTGATGATGCTGAAAGACTGAAAACTTGTCCAATCTATGACTCACTAAGTTTGTTCTAGGATAGCCCCCAGCAATGATGACAAGCAGTTTAGAGAAAGGACGGAGCGATGGATAGGCGTTTCTATCCCTGCCCCCCACATACTCATGTCTGATCGAAGGAATCTTCTACAATTCTAAAAACTCAATTTTTTTACTATTTCATGCTTTTACCCAGGATATTAGTGACCTCGCATCGCAATTTTCATGTTCTGATTCATCACCCTGCATGGCCTGTGTCCACCACTCTTTTACAGTGGAAACATTTTGGTTTTAAAGTAATATTTAAACAATCACAAGTGGAATTCACCGTGCATGTGCAACAGTGCTAGTGTTTAAGGCTGATGACCAAGGGAAGCTGCACTTTACACATGCCATTATCAAACGAACTGCGATGCCAGGGTTGCTGTTGAGGCCATCTCATCTAAACAGCACACGGGATTTGATGCACTCTGTGCTATTCAAAAGATACCCTGCTCTCTCTCTCCCTCCCCCAGTGCCTTTCTTTACTCTCGCCTTGTTTCCCCAGTGTGCCCTTGATTTCAAGCTTTTTGTGTGTTTTCACTTCACTCTGAACTCTGTAGCCCTGAATCTCTCCATTCTGTAGTCTGGTCCTATAGGTACGCTGCACTCTATATCAACAACTCTCTCTATCTGTAGCCTTGGGCATGGGGTGCCACGAGGGCATAAGGGGGCTCTACTTCCATGAGTCTTAATGTCTCAGGTGTCTCTTTGCACACACCCACTCACACAGACACCAGTAGAAATCTACATGCTTCTTTTTCCAATGCATAATTCACAGACTTCAAGCAACTGCAGACACATCTGACCACATATAAGCAGACTGTCCTTCTCCTGCACTATGAACCCCAGTACCCCTTTCATTTTCATGCATTATTCTAGGATTTTAAAAGGCCAGTGGTTACTCCCCAAAGGAAAGCTTTGATTTTCAGCAGGGACCCAAACAAGCACAATATTTTTTAAAAAGTTTTAAAAAAAAGGGTGTTCTTTGGATTGGATGGGTATTCTTATCAGCTGAGGGACTTTACGAGATATGTAGTTTTCATTTTAACAACTTCAAGGGACATTGCATTTATTGATATGTTTATAAACAGGAGGCAGCAAGGACGGCAAGCAGACGTATCTGGTAGAAATGATAAAAAACTAAGAAAACAAACACAGATAGTTTGCCACCTCTGCCACTCAGGTGGTATACTATGATGGGTTCTCATAGAAATTTGCTGTCATGTCAGTATAGAAAATGCATTGTTAGGCTAGTAGAAGCACATCTACATATAACATAGTCCTCTGTCCTGTAGTGAATTAGACCACTCAGAATAAACAGATTTTTTTAATGTGAGAAAAAAAAATTTTCTGTCCAGTAGACGCATTCCCAATCTGGCAACAGATGCAGCTAACTTATCAGCATAAAGGGAAATGGGCCTATTTTTAATTCACTCAGTTGTCCTACATAACTATCTATGGAGCTGCAGTATATTTCCCGACGTGTCAGTATGTAGCACTCGTGACTAAGAAGAATAAGATAGACGTATGATGATACATCAGCAGTGTGCTGCAAAGTAAACATAGCAGTGGTCCTGCAATCGCACCTTCTGTTTATCTGCCTGAATAGAATAGAATGGAATAGATGCAAATAGATGAAACTAAATGTAAATGTCAGATACGGGAAGACAAACAGATCTGAACAGACTGACAGCCAGTACACAGAAACCACTGCACTACCGGGGTCCGTTTGCAATCACTTCATGTAGCTCTGCAGTAGAGAAGAGTGGGACAGAGAGATAATCGAGCAAAGAAAAGTACTGCATGTAGGAAGAAGATGGGCATAAATGAGACAAAAACACTTTCACAGCCTCTTTATTACAGCAAAACGTAGCTGAGAATTACTAGGTGGGCTTTGTGTATATTACATGATGATAGCTAATTAAAAAGCAAGGCAGAACTAATAACACCAGTACAGAATGGCAACACATATAATCATCTCCCTTTTCTTTTCCTGTCTTTTTTTAAGAGGATCATTAGATGAAAATTGGTACTTCCAAAGCAAATATCTCCACCATTTATTTCCATTGTCTCATTTTCCTCCTCGCTCTATCTTAATCTCAATTATTACAATGTGATGTTGTCAAATTAAATTAACATCTTGTTGATGAGACGTGACACCAGTGATGGAGTGCTCAGCAAGTGGAGTGTCAAGGATTGTCTGTGTCTTTAACTGTCTCAGCCTCCTTTGCTCATTCAGCATTTCATAACACCATTTTATTATTTCATTTGTAGGAAATCTTATATTACCTCATGGTAACTAGAGACTCAGTTTTCCTCCCCACATGTGCTTTATCTATAAGATAAGTCCTGGCAGGGCACTGGGGGGAAAGGAGTGGGCGAATGCACTGTTCAGTTATACATCAAAGCTCTTATTTTGGGCACATCACACAATATGGAGACGAGAAGGGGGCCGTCGCCAATAGGGGTTTCACAAAAATGAAGTGGAATCTTGGTGACTGTTGCTATTATCAGTGTTCACTGGGGACGGGCAAAACTTGCTTATAACACAAAATATCTAAATGCAATAAGCCAAAGATTTGTATCTGAAAGACTGTCTGAGCTGTCATTCAGCTCATTGACTTTAAACAAAGCAAACAAAAGCAAACTGTTACAGAATAACAAACTCCTCATGACTGTACAGTACATTTTTACATTATCTTTTGTTCATTAAAAGTGAGGAGTGGTCTATTCTTTGGGTACCTAATTATACAATGTCAGTGTGCAGCATTCCTTTCCAACTTCCAGACCTCAGTAATGTGCAATCCTACAACCCGTTGTCCTTTCTTGCTCGTTTAGTTTGACACAAAGGGTTTTTTTGCTGAGCTTTTAACTGTAATCACTGGAAGGAATATAATTTTGAAATGTACAAACACTAAATGATCACAGAAACAACACAGTGCCATACTGAGACAGTGAAGTCTGACAGAAAATAAGAAAACGAATGGTGTGTGAATGGTGTGTTTAAAGATTAAATCAAAAAATCCCCAAAAAGGAAAAGTAACCTGCTAGAAACCAGCACGTGCTTATTTACAATATATAATTAATATCCCTTTTCACAGCTCTACTAGGAGCGTAAATGAAATATGACATTTGCTAGTGGTAAAATTAAAATAAAACCAGTTTATGCCCTCCAGGAACAAAGACACGCAGGGCAAATCTCTTGCAACGATATACAATCTAAAACCTCTGGGGCATATGATCAAGCAATGCTATGATTGGTGATTCAAAAGAATGAACAAAACAAGTAACATTTAGTTACATTAGAAAAATACTATCACTTAATCCTTTCAGCTGCTGGTGGCGGGTTGCTCAATAAGAGGACGTGCCAGACAAGATGATACTAGACATATCTGAGTGACTAGTATGACAACCTGAAAATGAAGCAGATATCTGACAATCATGGGCTGTAAGCTGGAGCTTAAACATCTGTTTGTCACTTTAATTAGTTAAAGAATTGTTTTTGTTACTGCAGTGCATGTCCGCTGCAACACAGCTCGCTTAAACCTGGAATCAAAACTTTAAATACACAGAAGAAATGGCACCAAAAATAAAAAAATGGCAATCTTGCATGTGGTTAACGCAATGTGCATGATTATAAACACTTAACCCTGTCATAATGCTACATTTATAGTGGAGGACATGAAGGACTATGAAGGAGGAGGAGACTGTAGGTACCATATGTAAGTACAGTATTTCTAAACCTGTTATTCGATTTGCACTGGGTGAGAAGCAGGGATGGGTTGGGTGGACCACTGGCAGACCACCAGACTATCACAGGGGTAACACAGAAAGTCACACCTACAGCTAATTTATAATCACCAACAAACCTAATATGCACATATTTGGACTGCGGGAGGAACCTCGACAAAACCTATGAGGAGTGCATGTCACACACAAAAGTCCCTACCTGCCAGCTGGTTCAGACATCCCTTGTTCTTGTATGTGGTGACTCACACGACTGTTAGAATAACACCAGTCTCTAGGTAAATTTTATTCATTTGTTGTTGTTGTTTTTCAAGGTAGAAAGTCTACAATATTAGAGAAAGAACCCTAAAAAGCAGATGATATCCTATGAGCAAGCAACTGGCGTCAATGGGGAGAAAGAACAGGATGGGACCCCTTGCACAGCTAGATTCGTGGAGGGGCAGCTATTTGTGTATGAGGGTGAGAGAGAAGAGATAAAAGCAGCATAAAGAGACTATAAACAACAAACAGGACAAAACACAAACTATGGGAGAGCGTAGTCAATAGTTTTACCGACATGCAGCGATACAGATAAACAGGGACTGAATGTGACTGAAGGGGAAGGGTTGAGTGAATCATTGGAAGTTCCCCCAGCAGCCATAGCCAATTACAGCATAACTGATGGAGGATTCGGGGTTACCTGATCCTGAAGCAAGTTTTAATCCTAATCTTAAAGGTAGAAAGAGTTTCTGTCTCCTGAACCCCAACTGAGAGCTGGTTCCACAGGAGAGGGCCTCGATAGCTGAAGCCTCCCATTCTACTTTTAGAAACTCTAGAAACCTGAAGTAAACCTGTGGTCTGTGAGTGAACTGCTCTACTGAGAAATGATGGTACTGTTAGGTCTTTGATCCCTTTCTAGTCTAGTCTGTTAATACTCTCACATTATTGTTATCGATCAACTTCTTCTTCTTTCTCCTTTCCTCTATAGTTCCACTATATGCATAATTTTTCTTTAGACCCTCTATCCTTACCATTTCAACAGTGAAAGTGACAACCAAAACAGATTTGCAAAAATTGGAAAGGTTATAAAAGGGAGGGGGGGAAACAAATGTGTAGGCAGGGAGGGGGATTCTGAAACACAAAAGAAGACAGAGAGAAAGAGTCACTGAGGATTTTGCATAATGCTGAATGGAGCCATGGTGAGGATAAAGGCACTAATTGGAGCTAAACAAATATTTTTCAGACATTAATTTCTTCCCTTTTTTAGTAAAACTCTTTTTTTAATAACTATTCTATGATAAGCCCCATTCAGATATAGGATGCATATCATCAGGTTATGACAGTTGTGACAGTTTTTTGTCATTCAGGCATACAGATGAGTGGCAAAAGACGAAAAAATAGAAACTACTGTGGCTGTCATACGCTTTGGGGGAAATTTTGCTGTCAATGTTTTGGCCCCTTACAGTGAAGGTTCTTCTAGGGTGACAGTCTTTTCAAAGAAAATGATGTAAATCATATACTGTGGCACACTGCAGACCCCAGAACCCAAGCTAACTAACACTTGTGAAAGATTTTCTACATATATAAAGACCCATGTATATATGTAGATATTAGGGGTGCAACGATACACAAAATTCACGGTTCGGTTCGATACTTTGGTGTCACGGTTCGATATTTTTTCGATACAAAAAAAATGTTCATGCCTTTTTAATTTGTCATTTATTAAAATTATAAATATATATTTTAACTCAAAAGTACAGTTTTTAAATTTAATGTTGCTGAAACAAAAGTAATTAAAAAAATAAATATATCTCAGGGCTCTCAAAATTTCAAAATCCCTGGTAGCCCTTCGGGCAGGGACTCTTCAGTTTTTGGTAGCCCAAAATAAATGTAAGTAGCCCGAATAAAAAAGAGAGCAATTTTTTGATTGATGTTTTGTTTCCTGCTTTGTTTCCTTTACAATATTATACATTAAAGTATAATATTGTAAAGGAAACAAAACATTAATCAAAGAATTGTTGAAAAACAAATTACAACATTGTATAAAAATTACAGTCATCAACTCAAATACTTGGTTCTAACTGAACAGAAATTTCTATGAACTTGTAAGAACTGTGTAGGACATGAATCAATCTGTGTCAGATCCTGAATTTGAAATTTCCACTGAAGTCACGGGTAAGAGACAAGTGGAACCAAGATCTAGGCCATTTGCTTTTTGAAGTTTGCAAAGACTGCTAAATTTTGCCAGTGGTAGTTCACTCTTTGCAACATAGTACGCTGTTCTAAACAGATTTTTCAGGTTTATTTTTAGTATGTTATTTGCAATTGGTGTTTGTTCTGGGAAAGATATTGCAGACTGAGCAATAATGCATTTCTTGCATTTCTCATGGGTTCTAATGGGGGCCTTTCTTAAAATGACTGGTCCCAGTAACAAAGGCGCTTGTCGACTCGGAAATCGAGAGAAAACCAACAACACACCCGGCAGAACATTATGTTGTTTACACGGGTGCACATAAGTGGTCCGCATGTGCGCATTCGCTGTCAAAATAAAAGACGCGCACCAGATAAGAAGTTGCAACGCGCGTTTGCGTCCATATAAAAAGCACTGTTTTTGTCCGCTAGAGTGGGATTTTCACGGCACATTCCGCACCACATCTCTGTGCGTTCATCATTTGTTTGAAGCCAGCTCACCTCCTGCAACCACTTTTCCGAGAATACGTGCTTCTTTTGTGGTTCGGACTCCTTCTGACATTTCTTTGGAGGTGGAGGAACACCAAAGTAATTGCTTAAAGGAGCTTCTTCAACATCTTTAAGAGTTTTAAACAAATGTCTGTCCTCCTCCAGAAAATCTTATGTATGCAAACACGCGTTGCAACTTCATATCTTGTGCGCGTGTGCTGGTATCATCAAAGATGAGCTTGTGGGGCCTTTTCGGGTTGAGGATGGAGTCAAGCTCAACTCCCAGTCCTACTGCCGGTTTCTGGAAGACACCTTCTTCAAGCAGTGGTACAGGAAGAAGTCTGCATCCTTCAAGAAAAACATGATTTTCATGCAGGACAATGCTCCATCACACGCGTCCAAGTACTCCACAGCGTGGCTGGCAAGAAAGGGTATAAAAGAAGAAAAACTAATGACATGGCCTCCCTGTTCACCTGATCTGAACCCCATTGAGAACCTGTGGTCCATCATCAAATGTGAGATTTACAAGGAGGGAAGACAGTACACCTCTCTGAACAGTGTCTGGGAGGCTGTGGTTGCTGCTGCACGCAATGTTGATGGTGAACAGATCAAAACACTGACAGAATCCATGGATGGCAGGCTTTTGAGTGTCCTTGCAAAGAAAGGTGGCTATATTGGTCGCTGATTTGTTTTTGTTTTGTTTTTGAATGTCAGAAATGTATATTTGTGAATGTGGAGATGTTATATTGGTGTCACTGGTAAAAATAAATAATTGAAATGGGTATATATTTGTTTTTTGTTAAGTTGCCTAATAATTATGCACAGTAATAGTCACCTGCACACACAGATATGCCCCTAAATTAGCTAAAAGTAAAAACAAACTAAAAACTACTTCCAAAAACATTCAGCTTTGATATTAATGAGTTTTTTGGGTTCATTGAGAACATGGTTGTTGTTCAATAATAAAATTATTCCTCAAAAATACAACTTGCCTAATAATTCTGCACTCCCTGTAGTCTGATTTGTCATAACTTTTCCGTTTTGTGGTAAGCTTTTCTTTGGCTGTCACTTCTTCACCCTGACGTCTCTTATTTGGCTCAGCAGAACTAAAATATATATCCTGCTGCTTTTACACACACACACATAACGGTCAGCGATTCTCTGCGCGATCAACCTCTCACATGTTTAAGCTTGCTGCAGGAGATTTCACTTGTCATGTTTGCATAGTAAGCTAACGATTGATAAGACGATGTCAGAGGAATTGGTGCGCAAATTATCATCACTCACCAATCAGTACTGTCGCTCTCTATACACAGTTCGCGCGATTGCAAAGTGAAAGCAAAAAACAAGCGCAAATTCAAACACGATTTCAATATGTCACATATTGACAGTGGCTCACCGATGCCAATGACATAATTACCCAGCTACATTTCCGAAAGAATGCAAAAGCATTGACATATATTTTTCCTTCCTACAATAGCCCGACGGGCAGGGCAGAGATAGATTTTGGTAGCCCGACTGGAAAAATCTTTTGCAAGCCCTGTGTTACAGGCATGGCCCTTTAAGGATGAAGCCTGATGGGAAATGTATTCGGGATGTGTGTAGCGGGACTGCCTGGTGTGTGTGTGAAGAGAGAAAGCGGAGAAGGGGGAAAAGTAACGGTTAGCTACAGAAGAGACGAAAAGAAAATAAATAAAAGGAATATAATAACTCCCTCGACAGCCAGAGTTGTGTCGGCGATGCTCGCTGTGAGTAAACTGTTTCAGCCCACTGTACGCGGTGTTCGTGCCTTAGAGAAGAAATAAAGTTCGGTGAAGCAGTTTCCTACGCCTCCTTCGATCTTTTTGCTAGCGGAGTTGACCTGTATAGTAAGCTGTTGCCGGCTACGAGTCAGTTACGGAACCTTCAAGTAACTGCCAGAGGTTTCCTTACTACGGTTCGGGGCCGCGGATCTGGCGCGGTAACACCTGTATCTGATTGAGGAATCACTCATCTTTGGAAAAGAGAGTTTATTACAGAGAAATGGCTCTTTCCAAAATAAAAGCTATACTATACGCTTCTTCTGGGCTATATTCTCAGCAGCATATTGTAGCGGGTCAGGGCTGTTCGGGGTTCTGTTTGTACAGTTATGTTTTGTTTATGTTGCCATAGTGACGGGTGACGCCCTCTCGCTGCGACGGTGTGTCCTTCCGGGGTCAGAGGGCGCCCTGTGTGTTGTTGTTGTTGTTGCTGTGCGGTTGCCACGCTGAGCAGTTAGCTAGTGGCAGTGTTCTTCTGCAATGTCAATAAACGGCTGTGCTCCCTGGCTAGCTCACGGGAAGCAAGGCCAAACGACACCTCCGTCTCCTCGTTGTCTGAGCTCGCCACATTGGTGTCAGAAGTGGGATGATGGTGGCACCCCATGTTCTGACCCGAGTGACTTTTCCCCCGCCGGTCGTGACCGGCCGGTGCCCCAAAAGAAGGCACCTGGACATTTGCAGGACTTTGTGTAGGGCAATGGGGTCGTCGGGGACGACTGACCCCTTAGGTGGGGGGCTATGTAGCGGGTCAGGGCTGTTCGGGGTTCTGTTTGTACAGTTATGTTTTGTTTATGTTGCCATAGTGACGGGTGACGCCTTCTCGCTGCGACGGTGTGTCCTTCCGGGGTCAGAGGGCGCCCTGTGTGTTGTTGTTGCTGTGCGGTTGCCGCGCTGAGCAGTTAGCTAGCGGCAGTGTTCTTCTGCAGATGTCAATAAACGGCTGTGCTCCCTGGCTAGCTCACGGGAAGCAAGACCAAACGATACCTCCGTCTCCTCGTTGTCTGAGCTCGCCACAATATTAAACATATCAGGTCCCCATAAGGAGAATCATGTGCTAACGGCTGTCTAAATGACTCGGGTAAAGTTTTTAGCATGCATGCTTGTTGTTTTTGTCTGCTTCCACTTGTCTTTGCACTAGGATGATGTCGGCGTAAATGTGCAGTCATATTCGTTGTGTTCCCACTAGTGCTGTCAGCGTTAATCTCGTTGAAATGACGTTAACGCCACAACACGGCAAATCTCCGTTAACGAGCTACCCCTGCGTGGGGCTAGACGGCCAACACATTAACGAGCTAACTGCGCTAACACACTAGTTCCCACCCATGTAATTGAGCATTGCGTGGCACATCCAACATACTGTTTTACTTTAGTCCATGACGCGCTTACCTTCAGGGTCATACGTCACATGAAAACCAAAATAATTCCAAACGCCAGATCTGAATGAGGGTGGTGGAGGTTCAATTTGCCATGTTGCAAGGAGAGCTTAACTTCTGTCTCGCTAGCTTGCCCTGCGCTCTTCCTTCTGACGATGCTGTCTGTGTTGAACGCTCAGTGGATCTGCGCTCGACAGTGCAGCCTAGGCGGAGTAGTCGAACGCAGATTCACTGAGCGCTCAACACAGACAGCATCGTCAGAAGGAAAGTTGATAAAATAAATTACAAATTTTGTATTGTTCGATACATATGCGTACCGAACCGAAAGCACTGTATCGAACGGTTCAATATCGATACGAGTATCGTTGCACCCCTAGTAGATATATATATATATATATACACACAGAGTTTCAGAGAGGTGTAATGACGCTGTCGTCGTGGCACATGGTGGCCAAACTCTGTAGGTGACTTTCACGGCAATGTGTCTCACAGATTCATTCAGCCAGTGATGGAGAACGTTTGTCATACACCGTAGATTAGACGGTACAACAAATGATGTGGTTGAATTAAGTAAAAATTTTCTTACTACATGATGGACAAAAATCTATATTTTCCCATATTTCTGCGGCATATCCTATTCACCAAACTTTTAAGTGAGCTGAACAACTCAAAAGTGACAACAAACATCAGCGCTCACTACACACAAACACGTCCCATTATAGATCAGACTGGTCTAATCTTTTGTGCCGATCCGTTAAATGTGCTGTGTTGAAAGAGATAAGTACTTATGGAAAAGACACCGGGGTGCTCATTCATACATGTAGCCAACACGTACAGATGCTGTCAGATTAAATCGTGTATTTGAAAGGTCTAAAAAACACAAAAGTGCCATGAGAGCTAGCACTCTATCTTCCTCTGTCTCCTATACACACATAAACATTAACACAAGCAGCTACAAAATATGGAGGGACTGACAACATGCGTAGCTGTCTTTTATGTTGGCAAAACTCGTCAGAATTCACAATTCTGCTAACGGAGTGTTAGAGAGAAGGAGAGTGCCAAAGGCAGGGTGGGGGTGGGCACAGAGAGGTGGGAACCACAGACTTGAAAGAAAGGGAGAGAGGGAACGACAGGTTGATTTATTCAAAGAGTGAGGAGTGGGTGAATCAAACTTTAATGGCTTTTGGGAGTGAACACCGTTCTCCCTCTCCCTTCAATCTTGCCCCTTTCCAGGCTTTCCTTGTGCGCTCTCACCTTACTTTCTTTACTCCTCGCTTTTTCTCTCCCCTTGTCTCCCTCTCCCCGAAATACACTTTCCGATGGTCACTCGCAAACATGAGCCCTCCCTTTTTTTGACAGACAAATTCTCCACCCATCTCTGCGTAGCACACAAATCAAGGTGCTCTTCATGCTCAGCGGGATAAAGTAAATGACAGAAAGATAAAGAGAGGAAGAGAAGGTGATTTACCTTCACGAATGGCAGAGTATGTGATGCCCTGGCAGTATGTGTTGTGTTAACCCTTGGACTGGAAAGGATGCGGGAAAAAATTGGTGTACAGGCTCGACAATCTCTCTGACAACTCCCTTAAGTAGCTATTTTGTCCAGAAAGGCTCACTGAAGTCTAAAAATTAATCAGTCAAAAAAGAAAAGAACCTATTCCATTCAGAATGAGCAATGCAGACATGAAGTTCAGCTTACCTATTGCAACACTTCAGAAAAGTAGGCATGATGTAAACTGTTAGCTGACAACAGAGGACAAAACATAGATCTCAATTTTCCACTCCCCACACCCAGTCCTCAGTGTTGGGTGTAAGGCGTATTAATGTGCCACGTGCTAATTTTTGTCATTACATTACAGATACAATTATGTTGTTACTTGCAAAGTAACAAAGTAACAAAGATTCTGCCCCTATCTGCACATTGGGCAAATTAAAAAACACGTTTTTTTTCTTCTGCGCGGTTGTGCTACAGTCAACTGATGTCAGATGTGTGTGAGGGCAGGAAAATAAATGGTGGAGCAGTCTACTGCAGAGATATGGACTTACTTTAAGGACAAGAGAGTGATGGTAAAGCGCAAACTGTGTTCAAGATGGAAACGACTGCATTATACTGCTGACAGAACTCAAGTCCGCTGAAAGCATTTGCACAGACAGCGAGCTAACGCAAAGCTAGCCAAGAACCCAGAGTGATAAAGATGAGTGCATTCCCACCCCGGCCCAGCAGCCAGAGCCTGAACTTCAACAGGTAAAAAACAGCAGTGACGAGCAGTCCTGTTTATGTTTCTGAAATAGAACCACTGTGTCAACTGAAGTGTCTTTAGGCTGGTTTTGACCGTTGCGTTGTCGGTTTATTGTCGGTTTTGTGTTCATAGGTCCTATGTGTGTCCTCATTACGATAGGGTCTGGGACAGTCTGTTTGTATAACATCATTATGAGCCAATGTGTTTCAGGTCATTTTATAGATTAACAAGAGAGTAACGTAATGAGCAGTGTAATGAATGACTTTCTCTGGTGAGTAATTAGGTAATGTACTGCACTACTTTTAAGAAAAGTAACAATTACCCCAACACTGCCAGTCATATTATTCATCGCCTTTCTGCTTAATTAGTTACGAGATTTTCAAGCGGACTTTATACTATTTGCGCCAAAGGCTTTACGTGGTTAGAAATCATTTTTGGTTTTTCTCTACATTTCGAACAGCATCCCATTTCTTCTCCAAAAATGGGGACGTACAACGTTTCCCTAGGATTAGATTCTGTGCACCAAAACTGTAGAAAGTGGAAAGTTATAAATGGTGCCTTAGGTGAGTAAAATATTGACTGCTTCCCATTTAACCTTCTCACTTTATCCATTTTTTTCCTCTTTCTTCATAAATCCCTCCATCCCTCCCTATGGGGCTCAGGGTCTTAGTGTCAAGCAGAATTCTCTTCGAGGCCTGCGCCTGTCAACCAGCCACCACTCAGCTCTGTAACCACTAGATTCAATTTCACCATAGGAGAGACCAGGAGAGATGATACTAATATAATTATGGGCCAAATCCGACTTTTAGGAGGTAAAAAGAGAGAGAGGGGGAGAAAATGAAAGAGAAAGGGAGTGAGTTTGCGAGTTTCATATCGAAAGCAGGTGTGTGTTTCTGTGCAGTGTGTTTGTGTTTGCGTGCAGTGCATATGTGGGATATGTAAACACTCAGTAACACATATTTCATGAGGATAATTTCAAAAGAAATGTATTTCACAACAAGCAAGACTTTTGTTTTCAAGTTCTCAGACAACCTTGCAAATGTAAAGATATAAGGCATCCATATACTGTATTTGCTTTTTAGGCTAAGATATTTTTTTCTTACCTGGTAAACAAATTACCTTCAGATGCTGCAACCCGCTAAGATACAGGGCAGAAGGTGATAAAATAGTAGAGATTGAATTTCAGCTTTCAGAAGTGAACAAAGGCAAAGAAGAAAGGAATATAACAGATTTGTCTATGTTCTACCTGACAGCGACAGAGGGCACATCAAATAGCAGGTGCCTCTGCTTTGCTGCCAAAGCCTACATCAAGCACTAAACAGCTCATTCGCAGGCATAATAGGAGCTCTCAAACACCCTCTGCCAATATTATCTAAAATATGAGTGCATTTGCCTCTGTGTTTGTGTGTTTAGCATGTGAAATGTCTTCATGCTATCCATCTCAAACCTGTGGGAGAAAGTAGTAGCCAACAACGGAAAGCTAAAACAATGAAGATTTGAATTCCACACGTTTATAAAGCAAACGCATAAACAGGTAAAACCCTCTAATTAATCAAAAATATGAGAAAGCAGATAGATATTTGTCTAGCTAGAGTTTCTAAGAATGAGTCCTAATAGTATATTTCTATAAAAAAGAAAAGAAACAAAAACAGGCACAGCAACTCGCCAGAATGGAGGGCTTTTCTTTCTTTAGATGTCTGACTTTCACCTGAAGGGTTTCCACCTTGGGTTGTTCTGCTTTATATCATCAGCCATAGTTCATCAGAGATTACCGTAGGTTAGAGAGGGACACTGAGATACGGCTGATAGAAAATAGAGGCTGAGGAGGGATTTGCTCACCTGCCTGACATACCTGAGAGACAGTAAACAGATAAAGTTTGGGTATATATCACTAGGAGCCTCTTGCCTGTCTGCTTGTTTGCCAATACGTTTAATCCATCTATGCACCGCATTACAGCGCTGGTCAGAAGTCGGCTATACAATCTCATGTGCATCATTACTGCGTTATCAAGACAGGATTCCACTGCATTGCATATCTACTGTAGGGAGGGGTGAATGAGAGTATTGACTAGAGGACGAAAAAGATATGCTACCTGAATTCTGCAATATTGTGAGTGGAGGGCTCAACCAAAATAAAAAAAAAGCACATTTTACTATAGTGATGCTTTGCAGGGGTCATTGGAAACTGAGTAGAGATAATGGCTATAAACTGTCATGATACGTTGTGTGGCAGGCAGGAGAAGGACCCAGGATGCAGATTCACAGACACGGGGATAAACTCAAAAAACACAGCTTTATTGCTGGCCACGAGAAACAATACAAAATAAACTAAAATGGGAAAACTAAAGCATGAGATGTACAAGGAACCGAACCACGGGGAGGATAACACACAACATGAGGGAGAACGCGACGCCGAACAGAGGGAGACTCAGACAGAAATACACAGAGGGTAAACGAGGAAAGTGGGCACACACGGGGAACACAGGTGACACTGATAATCATAACGAGACAGGGCGGGGTGAACTGAACATGACATGTACAGGCACAGAGGTTCAGACAGGAGGAGAGAGAGCACGGGGAAATACAGACATAACGGGCTGGGGAAACATGAAACAACCACAAAGGGAGACGAGGGCTCATAAATACATAGAGGGCACACAGGGGGGAGAGAGAGCACGGGGAGAACTTAGACATAATGGGCAGGGGAAACATGGAATAAAACATAAGGAGAGACGAGGGCTCACAGATACACAGAGGGGCACACAGGGGGTAAAAGCCATGAAGGGAAAACACTTAGGGAACAACACAACAGGGCAACTCAGAAAACATGGCCTAACTAAGGAACGAAATACAAAAATACAAGGAACTAAGAATACTGGGCCCACATGGCCCAGGACCATGACATCAACTCTGAATAAATGTATCTGTGTGAAGTATATGTATATATATATATATATAAAAAACACCCAGCACGCCCCTGCGGGCGGTTTATCCTTCAAGCTCGGGTCCTCTACCAGAGGCCTGGGAGCTTGAGGGTCCTGCGCAGTATCTTAGCTGTTCCCAGGACTGCGCTCTTCTGGACAGAGATCTCCGATGTTGTTCCCGGGATCTGCTGGAGCCACTCGCCTAGCTTGGGAGTCACCGCACCTAGGGCTCCGATTACCACGGGGACCACCGTTACCTTCACCCTCCACATCCTCTCGAGCTCTTCTCTGAGCCCTTGGTATTTCTCCAGCTTCTCGTGTTCCTTCTTCCTGATATTGCTGTCATTCGGAACCGCTACATCGATCACTACGGCCGTCTTCTTCTGTTTGTCTACCACCACTATGTCCGGTTGGTTAGCCACCACCATTTTGTCTGTCTGTATCTGGAAGTCCCACAGGATCTTAGCTCGGTCATTCTCCACCACCCTTGAGGGCATCTCCCATTTTGACCTCGGGACTTCCAGGTTATACTCGGCACAGATGTTCCTGTACACTATGCCGGCCACTTGGTTATGGCGTTCCATGTATGCCTTGCCTGCTAGCATCTTGCACCCTGCTGTTATGTGCTGGATTGTCTCTGGGGCATCTTTACACAGCCTGCACCTGGGGTCTTGCCTGGTGTGATAGACCCCAGCCTCTATGGATCTTGTGCTCAGAGCTTGTTCTTGTGCTGCCATGATTAGTGCCTCTGTGCTGTCTTTCAGTCCAGCTTTGTCCAGCCACTGGTAGGATTTCTGGATATCAGCCACCTCCTCTATCTGCCGGTGGTACATACCGTGCAGGGGCCTGTCCTTCCATGATGGTTCCTCGTCTCCCTCCTCTTTCTTGGGTTTCTGCTGCCTGAGGTATTCACTGAGCACTCGGTCAGTTGGGGCCATCTTCCCAATGTATTCTTGGATGTTCGTTGTCTCATCCTGGACTGTGGTGCTGACACTCACCAGTCCCCGGCCCCCTTCCTTCCGCTTAGCGTACAGCCTCAGGGTGCTGGATTTGGGGTGAAACCCTCCATGCATGGTAAGGAGCTTTCTTGTCTTTATGTCAGTGGCTTCTATCTCCTCCTTTGGCCAGCCTATTACCCCAGCAGGGTACCTGATCACGGGCAGGTACGTGTTGATGGCCCGGATCTTGTTCTTACCATTCAGCTGACTCCTCAGGACTTGCCTGACCCTCTGCAGGTACTTGGTGGTTGCAGCTTTTCTAGCGGCCTCTTCATGGTTCCCATTCGCCTGTGGGATCCCCAAGTACTTGTAACTGTCCTCTGTCTGCAATGTTGCCTTCTGGTAGTTCAATCCCCTCAGTTCTGACTACCTTCCCTCTCTTTGTTACCATCCGACTACACTTCTCCAGTCCGAACGACATTCCAATGTCATTGCTGTATAGCCTGGTAGTGTGGATCAGTGAATCGATGTCTCGTTCACTCTTGGCATACAGCTTGATGTCATCCATGTACAGGAGGTGGCTGACAACTGCTCCGTTCCGTAGTCGGTATCCGTAGCCAGTCTTGTTAATGATCTCACTGAGGGGGTTCAGGCCTATGCAGAACAGCAGTGGGGACAGAGCATCTCCTTGGTAGATCCCGCACTTGATGGTGACTTGTGCTATGGGCTTGGAGTTGGCCTCTAGTGTTGTACGCCACATCCCCATTGAGTTCCTGATGAAGGCTCTTAGGGTCCCATTGATCTTGTACAATTCTAGGCATTCCAGTATCCAGCTGTGGGGCATTGAGTCATAGGCCTTCTTGTAATCAATCCAGGAAGTGCACAGGTTGGTCAGTCTGGTCTTGCAGTCTCGGCTGATTGTTCTGTCTACCAGTAGCTGGTGTTTTGCGCCTCTGGTATTCTTGCCAATTCCTTTCTGTGTCCCGCTCATGTATTGACCCATGTGCCTGTTCATCTTAGCCGATATGATGCCTGACAGGAGCTTCCATGTAGTACTGAGGCAGGTTATTGGTCGGTAGTTGGAGGGGACCGGTCCCTTCTTGGGGTCCTTGGGGATCAGGACCGTCCGGCCTTCAGTTAGCCATTCCGGGTGTCTCTCGTTAACTAGTAGCTGGTTCATTTGTGCTGCCAGACGCTCGTGGAGTGCAGTCAGCTTCTTCAGCCAGTAGGCGTGAACCATGTCGGGCCCTGGTGCTGTCCAACTCTTTATACTGGAGACCCTTTCTTGGATATCTGCCACCGTGATGGTTACTGGACCCTGTTCAGGGAGGTCGCTATGGTCAGCCCTCAGATCCTCTAGCCACTGAGCATTGCCGTTATGGGTTGCATCCTTCTCCCATATGCTCTTCCAGTATTGCTCCGTCTCCAGCCTTGGTGGTGCTGTTCTCTTATTGTTCCCTTGCCACTGAGAGTACACCTTTGCTGGTTCTGTGGAGAACAGCTGGTTTATTCTCCTGCCTTCTATCTCTCTGGTGTACCTCCTCAAGCGGCTGGCCAAGGCTGTGAGTCTTTGCTTGGCAGTTTCCAAGGCCTCAGGTATGGACAGCTTGCTGTATTTCTTAGGCATCTTATTTGTCGCACCTTTCTGCAACTCCGTTAGTTGGCTAACCTCCCTCCGTGCTACTTTGATCTTGTCCTCTAGCCTCCTTCTCCATGGAGGGTACTGCCCCTTGTCGCTGTTCAACTTGTAGCCAAGCATCTCACTGATCATATTTGTGTTGTTGATCATATACATATATATATGTATATGTGTGTGTGTGTGTGTGTGTGTGTGTGTGTGTGTGTAAGCGAGAATGACAAAAAGCAAAAAGATGCTGGAGAGAACGAGGATTAGATGAGAATAAATGACTAAAAAAATAAAAAAGAAGGAAACTGTGTTCAAGAACAAGGATTGTCTGAACAGCAGGAGGTGGCACACACTGGGTGCACTTAACAGAAGCTGTTTCTGGTGGCGTTTGATATTATTTCAGTGGCACTGACCGGCTCCCGGTGGGTGAGTGTAAGGGTCAGGCAGCTGAGCTGAGGAGTGTGTGAGGTATTGGGAAGGTTGGTCTTTAAATAACGGATGGGCTCCAAATTGCTCAGATCTCGGTGCTGCACAGACGCACACTCAGCAAAAGCTTTTGAGCTTGTCAACAGAGGGCTCCCTTTATAGAGGACTATTTGTTGAGTTTAGGAAATGTGAAAAAATGCTTCTCAGTGTGTTGTACGTTCACTCTGCCTTCTCATCCAGTAATGGATTTGTGTTGTAGCCCATCTGCTGTTCCATCAAAACATTATTTTAGGTAATAGTTGTCGCTCTTTGTATCCGGTCTCTGCTGCTGGCTGCCTAACTGTGTGGATGCTGTAAATCTGGCGAGCTCATTAGCACTGACAGAGGGAATGCTAGCAGCCCACCTGCTCCCCTTCACCCTCTTTATGGCTCTACAAATTAAAATGACATTTACACACACTCTCTGCTACTCTGCCTCCTGCACTGCTCACCTTGCCACTCACATTGCTTCATCTGGACAGTGCCGTCGAGCCTCACTTCATAACACCTCCTGTCCTATTTCTTCGAAAAACCCACGAGAATCTTTGTGTTGTTTCTGGTCTTTTCTTTCCGTCCTGCGTTCTCTGTCACTTGCGGTAAATCTCATTGTTTGAATCCTTTGTTTGTCGCCTCTGCTTTGTTACTTCTGCCACTCTTTCATCCTCCACACTCATCGCCGTTTCCCATCTTCTCCTTTGATGCGCTGATGGCACTTTAACCCGCAGTCATTGTGGCATGTCCAGTGAGTGACAGCATGATGAAGTGATGTTGCAGCATGTTTGCTTTGCCCGCTAAAGGTCGCTTAGGGTCACGGAGGTAATGAGGCCATAAAAATGCAGGTAACTAAAGTTGCTGAGAAATAATATAAGGTGGCGAAAAGGGTAGAGGAAGGAGAAACAGGGCAAAATGAGGAAGAGGCTGACTTGAAATGAAGGAAAACAGTTGCCAAAACTGGCAAAGGATTTAAGTGGAAAAGAGAGCGGCTTAATAAAGAGCTCTGTGCGTACTGATTGGACTGTGTGCTGCATTGTGATTGCAACGCAGTCGTGAAAATATGAATGAAATTGCAGTGTCTCATTTTTTCGAGCAAAGTACGCAGTTTAGTTCACTGAGATGTGTGATAAAACATATTTCACTTGCATTAGTCTAACATTGTGTTTGCACACACACACATGGTTTGCATGTTTTCTTTTCAGCGATGGCTCACTTTACAGGCTTACACTATTTCCAATGTAAAGAAATGCTGGGGAAAACTCGGATGTATGTACTGCCTGGGACTACACTGGAGTCTGATTTATTTCCACTCTCTGTAGCCTCAAACAAATAAGCTTAAATTTTTTAATCAATAGGATGCCAGGATTGACAGCAGTAGTAATTCAGTAAGTGATGCAAGGGAACTAACAGTATGTGAGTGACTGAGGGTCAAACGCAGCCCTGTTTAATGGCTTTCTCAAGGCTAAACTGAATCCTGTTGTTTGCAGAGCTTGAAACGTCTGCATGTGGACTATAAGTGAGTCCCACACAACTTAGCGGCGGTTCAATGCAATGGCCTGAGAGAATCTTCCCTGGTGGGTGATCTAAACAGCCTCGTCTAAACAGTCCTTATTTCTCCCATTTATTTGCCTGACTTTATGGATTGGGAGAGAAAAAGCCAGTGGCTTTGAAGATTTGGTGAAGACTCACAAAGGGGTATGTGCTCAATATAAACACAACAAGACTTGTGGATGTGTATGTGTTTGTGTGTGTGTGTGTGGATTTCAGTCCCTGTTTGAAGTCCTCCACTCTGGCAATTACTTCATATCAAGGATTAGATGAGGGAGAAGGCATAGACGAGACACAAAGATGGAAAGAAGTGAGAGCTGAGAAGGAAGGTAGCCGATTCAGTGGGAGGACAGAGAAAGGAGAGAATAGAGATTGAGGTTTGCACTGGAGTTTTCTCTTCCCTGCAAAGGAGGCTGTACACATTCTCTAAACATTAGCTGGAAGACAACTCCTGAAATCGTGGGAAGATCACAGGTGCAGCAAAACACTGCTATTTCCAGCATGGCAAAGACCAAAATGCACTATGAATAGGAGATGATCACCATAAATCAGACGTAGCCACTGTGCAGATACAGCTGTTGCAATAGGCATGACGGTGAGGTGAATTTTATTTATGTTTCCTTAGTGTTTCTGAAAATTCATTGCAGCTCTTTGTTTTCCAAAGTTTTCATCAGTTTGAAGTACAGATTCCAGAGGAAAATGTTCTTCTACTGGAAATAAAAGTTTTTTGTTTACTTTGACATTGTTTTGATGTTCAAAAAACCAGCAAATTATACAGAAATTGTCTTGCATATGATGACTTTTCTTTTTCATGTATACCAGAGTAATGAATAAAATCACAGTCTCATTTCCACTCGAGTACAATCGGTAAATAACGTCCGGGCATCCTCACCTCTGGAATATTGACAGTGTATGGCTGCCCGTGGAAGTTTGGGGCGTTATCGTTCACATCTCCGATCTGGATGTTAACTGTGTCTTTGACCACCTGGGGAAAGAAACACCTTGGTTAAATAGTTCCAAAGCCACTGCCACACGTTTCCTGACAAAGAGTCAATGTAAATGTGACACAAAGCCACGATTCAGAGTCAAAGAAAACAGGACAGGTGTGTGACAGAATTCTCGCTGGGGAGACTAGGTGGAATGTCACTTGTTTCAGCAATTATACTGTGTTGAGTCGGACAGGTGTCATGTAAGGAAGAGAAATAAGGGTAAGTGTAAAAGTGAGAGACTGAAAAAGAGACAGATTGCAAGGCCTCTGTGTGATATGAGGTCAGGCTATATGCAGGATGTCAGCGTGTGAAGAAATGTGTCACAACTATGAACGCAGTGCAAATCGGTCTCTTACCTCTTGATTGTCACTCACGTAGAATTCAACCTGCATCTCTGACTTGGTCTGGTGGAGACAGAGATCCATATCAGCACAAAATTTGCATAGACATGTAAAGCAAAGGAGCAGAGCAGAAAATCAGAGACAGAAAACAAAAAGGAGCTACAGAAGCCACTCTGAGCTCGACGTCCTTTGTGCTTTTCCCCTCACATTGTTTTGCACTTTTCGGGACTCTTTCATCATTTGATAATTTACGCCGCGTATCCTATTTTCAAAATTGTTCTGTGTGTCTTTTCTTGTACCCGGTGCATTTGCTTTGGTAATGTATGAGCGTGTGTGTAGCATTTAGTATGTGTGTGCACGAGTTTGTTTGTTTGTACCTCACGGTCGAGTTGCTGTCGAAGCCAGACCACACCGGTTTCTTTGGTCACAGCGAAATACTTCATGGCCTCTTCTCCTGAAACCCCATAGATGAGGGGTTCGCCTTCAGGATCATCTGCCTTCAGCTGGGCCACCGATGAACCTGTCAGCGAGAGAGTCAAAGGTCAGAAGTCCTGCAAAGTCAAAGTAGGCATCAACAAATTTTTAATGACTGAGCCAATTTAGAAAGCGCTGATTTGTGAGAGCATGCAATTCCTGAATATTCACACAAATGCAGTTGTCCTATCAGAATTTCCAATTTGCATGTTACATGTAAAAGTTAGCCTTGCATTAAAAATTGATCAAAAAAAAAAATATATATATAAATAAATACATCAAAATAAAATGCAAAAGAGTTAACAAGGTACCATGATTGTGACAGAAACTCTGACTTCTCAACATTATATTCAAGGAAACCTACTAAAAAAGAGAGAACCACAACAACTATATGTTGTAAAACTCCAGATGTCCTGGTAGTGTAACGGCTGAAGACGACTTGAAAACACACAAAGGCTCAGCACAAAGAAATGCAGTAGCGTGCAGGAGCAAAGGATTTTTAATTGGAGCTGCAGCAGCTCACGGGCTTCATTCATCATAAACAGTAGAAGCTGGCTAATCAAAACCAGAGGTGGCGTGCTATCATGCAGGTTAATCCGCCACGCTGGACAGATGTATCATGAGGCTGTGTTTAAGAGCGGCACAGAAGACGGTATCAAGACCTCCAAGCTGGTTGGCAAGGCTCATTACCCTCCAGGGTCAAACTGCCTGTGCACAGCATTGTAAATAATATTATATATATTAAAAAAATTAAGAAATATATGAATCCGGGAAGGATTAGAAGCTTTTTCACAAATATCAGAGGCAAGGTTTTCCTCACTAAAGTCCAAAACATACAGTACATAAAATACTTTAAGATACCAGTCACTGTCACTTCACAGATACCTAGTTTGAAATTCCTATTCATTTCTGCCCTGTGCCTCTGATCTGTCCGGTGACAGACTTTGCCCGTGTTTGTTTCCTGCCTCTCAACCTATCATAGCTGGGATGGGCTCCAGCACCCTCCTCACTAGCTGCATAAGTGGTTGGGAAAATGAATGGATGGACTAGAGCGAGAACCCAGCCAAGCCAGTGTATTTCCCTGGTCCCAAGCCCAGATAAATGTGGGTTATGTCAGGAGGGGCATCCGGCAAAAATCTTTGCCAAATCAAACACACGGCTCATCAATGATCGGTCGGGGTCCAGGTTAAGAATGACCGTCCTCAGTGTTGTTGGCCAACAGGGTGCCGGTGGAAACTGTGCTTGTGTTGGCCAAAGACAAAGGCGGAGGATTGTTGTCACGGGTTGGATGACATGGAGGGAGATTAAGGGATCGGCCGAAAGAAGAAGAAGAAGAAGAAGAAGAAGAAGAAGACTATACCAAAACACTGTGGGCTTATCTTTGCCTTGTAACTGCTATTTGTGCTCACACTGTTAATGCAAAAAATGCTGTTTGTAAATTCAAAAATGTGAGAATTTATCCTAAATGTCAAGACAGGATAACCTCACGGAAACACAGAAACTTAATCTGGGGTGTAATTTTCTTTGACTGCCTCTTGACCTCAGGGTGATATATGCTGAGGTAAGCATTTGACTGTTAATTAGGAACAGGTTTGTTTTTTTAAAATGAGTGCATGGACAGAAGAGAAAATAAACAGATCATTCAATAATTGCACAGACACAAACACTTGTCCCCCCTCCCTGGCCAGACAACAGAAGTGAAGCCAAACTAAATCAAATCTGTCACTTGCGCACCACACTGCTTAATACAGTGACCAATTAGGCTTCACAATCACACACCCCTCTCGTTTTATTAATACACCCCATTTTCTTATGAAAGGGTGGCAAAAATGACTAATTAATATAACGATTTATGAACCCCTCTCATTGCAGTCTAATGAGATTTATGCAAATTCAGCTGCTTTCAATATGAGTTATAATTTGGTTGAAGACGGTGCAAATTAAGCATTTTACCCCATAGTCATCAATAATAACTGTTTTTTTCCTCCTCCTTTTGGCCCTCTCGACTGTGAACGAATTGTCTGCTCCACATGGGTAGACATACACTTGAGTGAAGGATAACAAATGTTCATTTCAGACTATGTATGAGAGACAGTCTTGTGGAAGATTAACTCTTACTGCTGAGAAGAAAGATGAACCGAGACCAACTTACTGAGAATATGAGTTAGATTCTCTGCCCTGATTAGACAAACGAAGGGCTGCTCTAGATGCTAATATATTATATCACCAAATATGTGTGCAGTTATATATTATTGGAATAAATAAATTTTTTACATAGAGATTTAGTGCAGAGACCAATAACACTGCCTGAGAACTTCTCTTCTGGCTCCTGTGGGTCAGTTTTGTTTTATTAACAGATTTTTTTTAACCTTGCCTAAGGTTATAGACATTAACAGAGCAAAATGGGTGTACTTAGATAAAGACAATAGGATCGACATAATTTATTTTGTCCTCAAATATGGAAATTTCTGAGGTATTAGGATATTATACTTTGGTGAAAGACATTCTTAGCATAAATTAAGGTAGAAAAAAGATTTAGACATTTCAATAAACGACAAATTGTAGAAAAGTGGTTAATTGTATCATTTTGTTTTGGTTTTTTTCTTACAGATTTTTGAAACACTGTGTTTTTTCATTTCAAGTTATTTATGCTGTGTTAGTTTAACATTAGGATTCATTTTCAGGATTGTGGGTAAAGAAAAAAGGTGTAAAATACTTTGGGTCATGATTTAGGTTGAAGTATTAACATGTAAGGTGAATGTTATGTTTTGGTTAACGTAAGGCAACTAATGGTTATAGTTTAGGTTGGAGTAAAGAAAATGAATGTAAGTCAGTGCAATGTCCTCTAAAGTCACATATACACAGCTGTGTTTGGGTGTGTGTGTGTGTGTGTGTGTGTGTGTGTGTAGCGTAGGTATCCCTCTAATGCTTATCTCTAACACTGTGACACCAAGCCCTTTCGCCTGACAAATGATGCTATTTAGCAGCAAGTGATGCCAGTATTACTGTTATGAATGATACAGTGCACATTAATATTGCCCCCTCCCCATCCCTTCTAGTCTGCAACACTGCATTCATGACAAGAGCAATGGGCGAGAGGAACCATCTCTCTACTTCACCTTTCTCTCTACGATTGTCCTCGGAACCTCTTACTTCCTCACTTTTCTCTCCACTTTTTGGTTGTATTCACGTTTGTAAAGTGACACTAAAGTCACAAAGTCAGAGACATCGTCATTACCAGGACAGCAAGAACTGCCATCATGAACTTGATCAAGATGCTTTGTGTGTAAATATAACTAACAATCAGAGAGAAAAAAGTTAAACAGCATAAAACATTAAAAAAAACCGAAATTAGACTTAAAGATTTGAGTTAACTGATTTGAGTTTTTTTTTTCTGTTGTTGTTTGTTGGTTGTTTTGTTTGTTTTTGTGTTGTGAAATGTTAAAAACAAATAAAGACTTCAATTATAAAAAAAAAACAAAACGAAATTAAATCTAGCCTCTCATACAGCATCCTACACTGCTGCAACCAGTGAATCACAGCACAGATCCTGAGGGACACCTTGTGCATATCTCTGTGACATCCGCTGCTTCTGGCAGCATAGGAATGAGAATGAGTGGGTCAGAAACACAGCAAAGGAAGGTAAGCCCACAAAAACATCTAGGGACTGAACTGAAACAGCTACCGCATCTTGTTAGATTTGCAGATCAAGTATCTGAGACTTTCTTCTTAAGACCCCACAAATTTCAGATTACTCATTCAAGCTGTGAAGGTTCCATAAAGATGTTGAATGAATGTTAAATAAAAACACTTTCCACCTGCTTACAGAATCAAAGAGGACGGATACCTAACTGAGAAGCTTAAAGAAAACAATGAGAGCATTTAGGTTTAAATGTCTGGGCTGGAGTGTGAGATGGCCACAATAAGGAAACAGCGAAAAATGAGGGTAGATGTTAGTGGAAGGGAGGAGGAAGAACAATGATGTTTCTTAAAGGGAGTAACAAATACACCCCATTACTGCAAGCACTTTTCCAAAAGCATGAGTTCGTAAAGACAAACCATTTTTGCTTCACTATGTCAGGACTGAAATTCACACTACCACTATAGGCATAAGCCTGAAACTGAGGAAGAAGAGGAGGAGGAAAAAAGCAAGGAAGACTTGCTAACCTATAGAGAGCAACACCTGGATGTTTTACTGAGCCCAACCTTTTAGAAAAGGCATGGGGGCCCGTGGGGGGAGCTAAATCAGCCGCTGGAGGACATCAATCCCTGCTGGATCAATAAGAGTCGTGCGCGTTAGACGGGGACTAGCCTCGGCCCTGCCCTGGGGCCTCAGGCTTGGGAAAGGAAAGGGGCTGTAGGCCAAAGCCCTGTTTATTATGTTGGTGACATCTCTAGACCTCTCGTTCATCTGAGTTCTGATTCACTGGGACAGGCACTGTCAGCACTGCAATTTCAGGCATGCAGTGAATTATAGCTTTAAATTTTATGGAGCACAGAGGCTTAATGGATATATGGGCAATGTTCAGCTGTCTACCAGCAGGGGCAAACAAAAAAAAAGAAGAAAAAAAAGAAAGAATGGATGAAGCCACCTCGAACTATATGAGATTGACTGACTGTGCAGGATGGTGCTGGAGAGAATCTTGATCTTTACCTGCTCTGTATAAATACTTGATGGGTTGTCTTGAGGCAGGGCCAGTAAGACTGAAGTCATGCAATCACTTGGCTGATGAGTCAGTATGATGCCACTCATGTTACTGCACTGTCTATCCGCTGACAAAGAGAGCCTTCAAACACATCAGCAATGCCAAGCTGAAGCCGCGCTGCCTCACATCAATCACTGCCATCAAAAATTCACACAGGAAAACACTGTCATAAGTTAACTGGCAGCATGAGCTAATTTCATACAGCGCACTTCTACTTTAAAGTGAAGCATTTGCCACTTTATAGATTACCACGAGAAGAAAATTTGAAAACAGATTGTGGTGAGAAGCAAAAATAAATTTCACATCTGTCAAACAGAACAGTTGTGATTATGAGAGTGTGACTCCAAGCTACAGTGCCGTACACTTTTCAGCATCACAGATAGCAAGCGCAGAGCTAAAGCACAAAAGCAAACGAGAGCATGTGCAAATTATATGCCATTGCAGCACAATGCAAGGACGCAAACACTCATATCATAAAAAGCGAGAGCGATAGAGTAACCTGAATGAAGCAACAGGGTAATATCCGATAATGTTGTTCCATAAAGCTGTGCTATAAACTTACACACATACAGAAGGAAATTCTACTGAATATACTCGGCTGCAATAGCTATCAGCAGTCCCTGTTTGTGGTATATCTGACAGTGTGGTAACAGAGCATGCACACCCCAATGCACCAGTCCCTGTTCATGTATATGGAATATGTGCTATGGTGAATCTTGTTAATCTGACCTATTACTGACTTTGTCTTAGCTGAGGTAAATACTTTACTGTGACACTGAATTTTAGAAAAATCTCAGTCTGTCATGGACATGATACTGAAGAGGTAAGTGTGAGAGACAAAATCAAGATGAAAAGAGTTTGGATTTTAAAGAAATCAGGTATGCAAAACCTGACTTCTGCATATTCTGGTCATTTATATTTTATGTTTTATAGAAGATCCGTTTTGGTGCTGAGATGTGGACAAAGAATTTCTGGCCAGTGTCAGTATGTGAGCTGAAATCACAGAATACCTCACATGCATGTGGAATATTTCTATATTCACCATATATAAAAATATATAAAAAATACGGAAATAAGGACAGAATATGTCCCCAAATCAGATATTGAGACTCAACAATAATAATTTTATCAATTTTTTTAGACCACTTCCCAATGTAAGGTTCATGATACAGTCATGTTTTTAATGGTTAATCCACCTGTGTGTGCAATCTCTTGAATCAAAATGATAATTTTTGTTGGTATGCATACATTTTGACATTTACCGTTTTACAAAAACTAGTAGTTGATTAAATCAACAAATTACGGTTATTTACCTGCATTTCCGGACAGAAAAAAGTTTAAATAAACAACAATATATAAGTTTTAAACACATTTTGGAGTAATTTCTAAAATATTTGCATTTTCTAGTCTTGTTGTGCACTGTAGAGATGATATGTTTAATACTTTCATGTGTTTGTAGCTGTCTTTCTTATGAATTCATTATATATATCTGGAGCATCAGACAGCAGCAGGATCCATATGAGCATTTCTGAAACAAGGGAGGTATTAATTTGTTAGTTACAATAAATGATCAATGATATGGGGAAAGAATTAATCTGGATGTAATAAAATAACTTTTTGCTCTTTTCCACACCTCACACAGGTGAGGTGCAATGTGAGATCCTCACAACACATCCTGAGTGAGTGAAGAGACAGAAATGGACTCTCAAGCATCAAGCACAATGCACTTCTCAGTTAAAACCCTCGGCAGTCATAGCAACGTACAAACTTAACTCCATCAGTCAATTTGGCTCATGTGAAACACTTTGAGACTAATTTATGAGTCAGATTCCATCAAGGGATTTAAGCAGTTTCAGACTCATGCTTTTAAGAGACCTCTTGGGGGCATATGCAATGAGTTACACCCTTGCCACCAGTCAAAAACACAGCAAATGAATCTTTCTTCTATTCCTTTAGAAATAAGATGGAAATGAGTTAAAATCAACTCATTGCTGCTTTCTATGCCCACGGTGTTGTGCGCTTTGTTAATGTCTACAGATACAGGTTGCCTCGGGGAAGCCAGTTGGACGTAGAAGTAAACTAAACAGATCTACCTGGAATGACAATAGTGTGGTGGCCAGAAAATAAGTGCTTGGACCTCCATTTCCATATAAAGAGAGAAGTACGTGTTTGGGAGGCATCTTTAATAGCTGAAAAAAGGATGCATGCTGTTAGTTTATATCCCCGTAGGATGAAAATAAATACGGAGACTGACAGTAAAACCTTTTCCCCCACGGTGGTCAGTTAAATAGCTAACAATAAAAAGACGGGAAAAAAGAGAAAATGGCTCACCAATAATGTTTCCAAGTCTTTATGTCTCAAATAAACAAATGCAACCCATTTGTAAATTGAAAACTGCAGAGGACTACAATGTTCCTGTTGGGTAGTGGACACAAATCACAGCTAGAACCCTTTAAAGGATGTTATATCTGTCTGCTGCTGCAAAACAAAGTAGATTTACCACACAAAAATCTTCCCAAAAGTTCCTCTGAAACAAAACATTTGCCGTATTCCATTTCATCTTCCTCTCATTCACCTTTTCTTCAGCTTCCTTTCTCCTGTATGCACGTGTACTTATGTTTAAGTGTTCACACACGTGTTGGTGACATCAATAACTGGAATCGAGCCAAAGACAAATTGTACCTTGAGTCTGGCTTTAAGTGACTCCTGTGTTTCAACAACATACACCATAAGAGTCCTTGAGAGGCTGTGTATTAATCCGACAGATTTATGACTAAATCTGTCACGGATGAGCGGACACCCTCTGCCTTTTCTTTAGCCACTCCTGAGAGAAATACACGCCTCCTAAAGCACACACTCAACATCTGTGCGTATAACTTTTGTGTACAGCCTGAACATACTCAGTAACACAAGATAAACATATTTATAAGCTATGAAAATGTAGAAGTACTCATATTGATGTACATTTCCTGTGGAACCTCTGTTTAAGTGATTAATGAAATGTCTGAGAGAAGCACAAAGAAACACGCAGTTTGACTGTGAATGTAGCATATGTAGTGTACAGATTCATGGCTGTCTTCTATAGAAAGGAGGCAATCGCTATTAGAGAGCTTAAAAAGGAGGCGAAGTGTACTGGAAACAAATGGTTTGGGTACCTGTTCACAGCTTAAAATAAAAATTCTTCCTCACTATGCTGTAACCTTGCCAAAACAGAACAAAGTCAAAGTGATCTGTTTGTTTCCTGTTGAGATTCCAGAAGAAGAGGCATCAAGGTTTTTGTGTATTTTAAGGTGCACAATGATGAATGTCATAGGGAACTGCAACTCTGTGTTATGTGACGGCTGTGTGCAGGCAGGAAAAGGACCCAAGGTGCAGACTCCAGAGACAAACGTAAACTGAAACAGCTTTAATACTGAACTCAAACAGAACAAAAGTAAGAATCCAAATAACTTACACAGGCAGACAAAACACACAGCAAAATAAACGGTAGATCACAACACAGACACAGAGAAACACAGGGCTTAAATACACAGAGGGAGCAATCAGGGAATGGGTAACAGGAGGGAAACACAGCTGGGGCAAATCAGGCCTAACGAGACAAGGGGAAGCGAAACCAGATACATTAACCTCAGACAAGGACCTTCAGAATAAAACAGGAAACATGACACAGACTGAACTAAAGACACAGACTCACACGCACTGCAACAGAGGAAACAAAGACGTGGGACCAGGGCAGACACAGACACTGACGGGACACGGGGATATAGCAACTAAGGATACACAGAGACGCGAACTAGACAAGGGGATACAGCTGACAGGGGAGACAGAGCAACTAGAGAAGACAGAGACATAAACCATAAGACAGAACTCAAAGAACCAAAGACTAGAAATAATAAATAATATAATAAACTCAAAAACCCTGTGTCAACGACCCAGGCATCCTAACACTCTGATTATTTTAAGTATATTTTAAAGACAAAAAGAAATAATTCACATAAAAGAATACCATTAGAAACTCTAGCAAATAATTTTTGAAGCTGACTTCCGTCCAGACACGAATCATTGGTTGCCTTGCGTATGATAAGAGCGATCGCACGGCGATCTGAGGAAGAGGCATTTGATTGGATGTCCGGCTCAGGATTGGCTTTCTAATACACCCAAATGTTGAAGTGATGAAAACACTGACTGACAAGGCTGTGACTAACCAATCACGCTGAGAAACTTGGAGGACAGTGAAGGACATTAGTGGACAGTCATCCCACGCATTGGTGAAGGGGGACAGACCTGTCACTGCAAATTCACACGCAGCTCCATTCGGTCTCCGATCACACAGTAAAGCTCTTTGCTCTTGCTATTTTCTGTTCCATCCCATCACAGTCTTGCTGTTCCCCCACTCTCTCTCTCTCTCTCTCGCTTTCGTTTTTTGTCATCCTCTCGTCACGCTCCGTCCTGCTTGTGGAGGCCAGACAGAGGGACACAGGCAGCGCTGATAGGAGTGGACAGGTGGCTGTGTGCTGCTAAGGCTTCTGGAGTGACGGCTCAGCCAGCCTGGCCTGTCGTTGTCACAAAAGCAAATGCCTGCCCAAAACACACACATCCAACCCAAACCGCACCACTCCTGCCAATATGCCAAAATGTCCATCAACAACGGCACTTTGTGAAGAATGCCCAGTTTTTTCATTTTCTTTCTTTCTTCATGTCTTGCTCTTTTCATCTGTTTTTTCTTGCTAAGCTCAATTTTCAAGCCAGTTCTTATTCTGTTGTTTACCTCTCGTTTCTCTCCCTACATGCCCTCCTCTCCCACACTGGCCCTCTGCTGACCCCTCCAGGACTGACTATTACCTCAGAGTAAGCTAAATCATGGTCGGGTAATGGAACATGCCACTTTCACCGTGAAGCCACACACACATAAACACATCCACACTAAAACAAAAGCTTCTCCCTTTTGACCTTTTCTCTCCCGTTTACATGTTTATCATTTGTCCCCTGTATTGCTGAAATATAAGGTTGATGTTGTTTCTGTCAGCCCTGCGAATGTGGATGGAGATGTTGGGGGTAAGGCAGGAGCTAGGGTCAAGAATGAGGCTCTGGCAAGTGAGAGGTGAGCTAAAGTTCTTGTTGTCACTAATATGGAACCCTTCTGAAATAAAAAAAAAAAAGTCCTGCTTATTCTTTAAAAAAAACAACAACAAAGAATAAAAAGAAAAAAGAACAACAAAAACTGAGACAAAATGCAGAAGTGTGTGAAAAAACTGAGTGATGATCCAGTAGAAAGACGGCCTCATGTTTGACTTTAGAACACTGTGGTGTACAGAAGAGGATGCCCAGGTCCTTTTGGCTGTGAAACAATCCCAAATCATCATCCCTCCACCACTATGCTTACTGTGACGTATTTGTCTTGATATGCTGTCTTTGGCCATGATGCACAGCACCACATTTGGAGAAAACCAAACATCTTATCTGTCCAAAGGACATTGTTCTAGAAGTTTTGTGGTTTGTTTAGATGCAAGCTTGCAACCCGTGCTGCAATGCTCAGAGAGGATTTCTTTCTCCAGGCAACCCTTCCAAACAGGCCATACTTGTCCAGTCTTTTTCTCATTGTACTGTCAACAGCTTTAACATTTAACATGAGGCAACATTCAGCTGAGGCCTGTAGAGTCTGTAGCTCAAACTCTACAGGCCTTTTTGCAATTTCTATGTATATATTGCAAGGAACTGCATGGAGACATGTTGTAGACTAAGATGAGTTGCACTGAAGTGCATTCTAGTTCCTGGAAAGCTTACAAAATGCCCATGCTTTAAATATTTATTAAATAACTACCAAGCTATCTGAGCACCTCAGGTCAGTAAAGTAATTATTACTGGTAATACTAAAGCTGCCAATCAATAAATACTTGTCATCCTCTGTTATGTGGCATGATGTTCAAGAGAGGTTCCAAGTACAAGACACAGTCTGGAGAGGTAATGAGGAAATGTCTTTACTGGCAAAGCACAAAAATGAGAGAAACAGTCTAAAAGGTACGAGCAAAAAATACAGAACCTAAAGGAACAGGATTCATGAGGAACACTGCATGTACAAAGACAAGACTATATACATTTACAAAAGAGTGATTACACAGTAAAACAGGGCTACATGTAAAGACAGTAAAACACACCTGTTATTTTATAAAACTCTTCTCAAGTTTTATAAAAAGCAGCTTAATGGAGACTTGTCTGTGGAAATAAATGTTTGTTTTTTTTGTTAACACTGAAAATACCGAAAATGGTGTTGAAGTATCCACTTCAGTGTCTATCTAAGTGTCCCGCCTTGTCTAAGGAACAGTTCCAGCTGAAATGCTTCAGACAGCAATGGTAACCTTTCTGTTTTTATCAGCAAGTTCTCAAGTCGCAGATATCTCTTAACAGCAAAGGAACAACACAACTTTCTCAAAGCAAAATTGGAAATCTTGGAAGTAGCATTGATGCTGACCGTCCATGCTGCTAACTGTCGACTTCACAAGTTGCCACCGACATGTATGGATTGGATGGGTTGTTACCGACACCTGGAGAAATGTCAATAGCACCCTGAGAAATATATTTAGTTTGGAAAATGGTGATGTTTTCAATACTTATTTTGTAATTTTTAACTATATATTAAATATATATTTTCAACAATGTGTCTCACTTTTTCTATGTGACAAAGAAATGCTGAAAAATTGCATTTCTGCAGTAGATGATGAAAAATCAAATGAACGTTAGTGCAGCAAGAATGGCCATGTTAGTAAAGAGAAAGCTGTAAAATTTATGAAAATACAGCTAAAAGTCCAAATTTTATGCATTTCTTCATGTTTTCCAAAGCTGTCCAGTAGGCCAGATTGAGTACCGTATTTCCCGGACTACAAAGCGCACCTGAATATTAGCCGCACAAGCTAAAATCAGGGGAAAATCCTGTTTTGTACATACATTAGCCGCACCTGACTAAAAGCCGCAGGTGTTTCAATGTTGACTTATCATATGTAAGAGAATATGCACAAAGGGAATTGTCAGGAAAGAGATGGCTGTTTGGAGACACACCCCTTTTATTAATATTTTGAAAAACAAGTTATGGGTACATATTTGCACATGTAGTACATAACAGTAGCCTACAGCACACCAGAAAAATAGATTCGGACTACCTTTTAGGCTCAGGTGCAGTGACACGGCTTTAACAAGAAGAAAAGTCAGTCATTCACCACCATCTTCCTGCGCACTAAAACCACCAAAGTCCTCTCCTCCAGTGTCGGATACTAACAGGCTCAGGATGGCTTCGTCATCCACTCTCCGCTTCTCTCCTTCGTTGTCACTTTCAAAACCAAAGAAATCCTCGTTGTCAGTGTCAGAGTCGAACACCCTCTGAAGGGCCGTGGCGGTGTCCTCCTCTCCATCATGCAGCAGTCCAGCCCTTCGAAATCCGTTGGTGATCGTGGATGTTTTCACACTTTTCCACGCTGTCAGAATCCACCGGTGGAGTTGAGCATAACTTGCTTTTCGCAAGTTTATCGCCGCTCATCATCCACGCCTCCCGCTGAACGCGTACCGCTACTTTGAAGTAGGGTTCAAAGCTTGTGCAAAAAGTAGCGGCTTATAGCCCGACAATTACGGTAATTGCCAAGCCAATTCGTGCCCCCGGGCCTTATGTTTGACACCCCTGGATCACGTTATTATAGCATCACATTACTCCTATTTTATTGTTGGAAACTTAACATAACTTAGCGGCAGCAGCCAAGCTCGGGAATCTCTCTGGGACTTCGGCCTCACCAGACAGGTGTACCGTAACAGTTGCAAAACGACACTCTGGTCTGGATGCCGCCCGAGCATGTCTGATCCCGGTCAGCTCCAGCTCAGTTAGGTTTAGCTGACTAACTGGCCAAGTCAACGCCAGCTGGACTTTGTCTGGCTGGGCAGAGGTACAACCACAGCTCTATCTTCAGCTTCTCTTTCTCTCTTGCTCTCTCTCCCTCTCCCACTGTCTCTCTCTCATGTCCATCTGCTGTGAAGCCCTCTTGCTCTCATTGCCTCCTTTGCCAGTATCTATTCCAATTTCTCCATGTGTGTATCACTTTCACATCCATGTTTTCCTTCACCCCCTTATTGCTTCAGCCTGCCTCTTCCCTTCCATTAATCCTTCATTCTCTCTTTTTCATTTTTTTCCTTCAATATTCCTCCAGCACTTTCCTCCCATGATATTTCCCCCCCAATTTTTCTTTTCATTTTTTCTTCTTTTCCCTCCACATCACATTTCCTATCTGAACTCCCACTGTTTTCTGTGTGAGACAGGTAACAGCTGGAATTACAAAGGTAGAGAGAAGGGAGGAGATGCACATAGAAAATAAAGGGGACGAGATGGTCACTGTCTGAAAAGCTTGGCTGAAAATATATTAAGCTGACCAGTACAGGACTGCAATGCAGACATGCCAGAGCCTTAAGTGTGTGTGCGTGCATGTATGTGAGTGTCTGTGTATTAGAAAGAAAAGGAGAGAGCATGAGTGTGTTGAAGAGGATGCCCTGTGTGTGTGTGTGTGTGTGTGTGTGTGTGTGTGTGTGTGTGTGTGTGTGTGTGTAAACGCATATGTCCAGACTGTTTGTTACGCTGCAGCTGAATTTGCCACCATCACAGTTTTTTTCCCTCCATCCCATAACACGCCGCAGTTGTTTTATGGATTATAAATGAGCTCATTATCTGTAGTGCTCATTAGCTTTAGGTCCTAATTAGCCAAAATTAATATTGTTTCCTGACAAAGACATTGGCACTGGCAAATTGGCAATTGACCTCTTTGGTCAATCTGGGGAAAGGGACACAGTGATGAGGGGGGGCATAACCCCCCCCCCAAAAAAAAAAAAAAACCAGGACAGATCTGGACAATGACAGCTGCTCTGGTTTATCGGTTTGCGACGCCGCCCCCCTCCGCCGTGTCGTCCTCAAACTCGCGAACAACAACAAACTCATGAACAAAACAGCGTCTCCTTCAGCAAGACGCACTGTCATCACTATCACCCGAGAACTGTGACAGGTGTGGGTTAAAAGTGAGCACAAACAACCTCGTATTTTGTATGGTAAGTGTGCGAGTTTGTGCTGGCGTGAATGCAGGTACCTTACAATACACAATGACTGACAGCGGAAAAGCTCAGAATCTGTAATAAAAATAAATAAATAACTGGAGACAAACAGCAGAGAACAAAAAAAACACCAACCAACCAAAAATGGGGGCTAAAAAGAAAGGCAGAGAAGACAAGCTTGCCTAATTCCTTAAAAAAGTGATCCGCACTTCTAAGTAGGCCTTGTGTCACACATCATCTCGGCTGTGAGATAAAAGGGACGAGTTCTATTATACTGCAGTCACTCCAGCTCACCACTGCACCAACGTGAAAAACCACATAAACATTACAGGATACAGATACAAACACACTCACATGCCCTCTTGGCCTTTTACGGAGCTTACAGCAAACACGCACATATTTAAAAGAGCTACCGCTAAAGTCACAATGTATGAACGTGTTCTGAAAAGGCTGTAGTGGTTTTGCATGTGAATGTAAGTATACTGAGAACATAATCAGACCAAAATTATTAAAATAGAATAAATCAAAGGAAGCACATTCGAGCCAGGGACTGGTCCACAAAATGAGGGACAGAGTGCAGGCACCCCACATGTCAGTTAATTCCATCTGGCACCAACACAATGGCCTTTATGAGAACAAATGTCAGCTTTCAAGACAAGGACGAGATAACCTTTCTTCATAGAATGCACACCAGCCTCTGACGACCCAACGGTGATATTACACACTGCAAGCCGCAGGATATAGGCTGATCTAGCATGCCATCCAAACAATAATTTGAAGGTTTAGCAAATATCTTGCTCCAGAAGCAATCGCATTTTTGTGATATGTAAAGCAAACAAAAACGTAGTATTGTTACTATCGCAACTTTGATGCTGCTGATGGCAAAAATGAGGTGTTGCAAAAAAAATGTGCACTAAACTCAAGTCCTTGCCTCAGCTGGAACTCACTTTCTTCTATCATGCTCGGGTAATTTTCAGAAAATTATCCCAACCTAGTTAAGCGATTTTTGAAAATCATCTCTTGTGGTATTTGAGACCTTCTGAGTTTCAAAGACCATTAAGAGTTTTCCATGACATTTAATTTCTCTTTTTTTGAACTTACATCTTCTTTATAATTAAAAAGAAGGCCTTTTTCCGTATGCATAAAAGAACCCCGAGCCTATCTGTATCAGCATTTGAGTCACGACACTAACCGCCATATGCATGTCCATCTTCAAAGGAGCAAAGAGAGACAGCAACAGATACATTCTCACAAACACACACATGGAAAGAAATGCGCACATATATGCATACCTCCTCCTCAGCTTTCCTGCACTGGAGCAGAGAGAGGTGGTCGCTGATGTGAAACATCAATTTCCAGGTTAGCTGCTCTGCGTGGCTCAGGCAGGTATCAGCCGTGACCCACCTGGGCCAGATAAGCAGCTGCGAGAAGCTGATCCGCCATCCAGCAATGCACCCCTCACTACAGGAGAATGGGGTAACATGTGCACACATACAACTAACACATACACATGCTCAAATGCATAAGTAAACAAAACAGTAAAACCTGAACAAATAAGTACGTTTGAGGAGAAAGAATGAAAAAAAAGAAGCTAAATATAAAACTACATAAATGCATAAGTACTGATCAGGTGGAAGGCAATTCCTCTGGATACCACTGCGATTAAACTGGGTTTAAATCCGAGGCATTTCATTTGCACACACACACAAACGGATCAACAGACTGAACTTTTTACCAAAGCTGATATATTCGGGTATTGATTGATGATTTTGATGTTCCCCCATCTCACACTCTAAACTAAGTAGCTCACAAGTAAGTGTCTTGTCCAGTGACACAGATTAGTTTGTCTAAATTCTTGTGCTGTATATTCTTCAAACTCTAGAGACCCGCATACAGATGAATTTCATTCAAACCTAAATTTCATTTGGGGTCTAAATATGATTATCACGGTGTGAGAGCCCAGCTTCGATTAGTCAGCTAATCTAACAACTGCCACCGTCGCGGTGAGGCCTGTCAGCTGGGCGCTGGGCGCACTGGCAGCGCTGCTCAACCTGGTGTCGCAGCACATTCCCACAGACAATTTCAATTAACTTTTACAACCCTGAGAAAGATCTCACAAACAGCCTACAGTTATTCACACTTCCGCCGCCTTTGTATTTTTCTCAACGTTCTTACACTGTCTGGTCATAAGACAAAAAAACTGTCACGGTTCTGGGTCAGTTTGACCCAGTATTTTGAATTATGCTTTTGGTGTGTTTTGCATTTTGGATTCTTTTCTTATTATGATGATAATGATGATTATGACTTTATGTTTCGGTTATTCTTGTTTAGGGATTAGTTCGTAGGTTTTTGTGTTCTCATGTTTATTGCAGGTTTAGTTCAGTGTCTAGTCTATCTCTCTGTGTCGTGTCTGCGTGTTTGTTTAGTGGTGTCTTGTTTCCTGTTTTACTCTGAAGGCTCATGTTCCCGTCTTATGTCAGTGTTTCTAGCTTTGTTCCTTCTGTCTTATCAGGTCTTATTCCTCCCAGCTGTGTTCCCCTTCTGTCTCTAATTTCTTGATGACTGCCTCAGTGTATTTAAGCCCAGTGTGTCTTTGTGTCAGTGTCAGATCGTCTGTTATCCTCACCTCGTATTTTCCCTTATTGTGACACTGTGTTCATAGCCTTCTTAGTTTACACAGTGTTCTCTGTCTTCTTAGTTTTCCCAGTTTCAGTGTCCCCTAGTGTTTTTGTTATGCCTGCAGCCACAATAAAGGCTTGCCTTATTTTGGAAACCTAGTTCTGTCTCCACTGTGTCTGCTCTTGGGTCTACCTCATTCCTCACGCCGGCGCGCCCCGCCGTGACAGTAACCCTGTATGGAGCGGGGCACACCACAGAAGCAGTATGTGTTAAAGGAGATAGGGAGATAAAGAGAGATCACTACACTCTGAAATGTCTAAGAGTCCAACTCTGACGAATTACAGCTAAACAAACCTTAAAAAGGTTGCTGACCTGTGAAGATGATTCAGAGCATGACAATAAACACTTTTATATCACCTCCACAAAGACCTGTTTCAAGGTGAGCCTCAAATGACCAGGAATACCTACAAAATTATAAACAGTCAACAGTAATCAGGCAGTGAAATTAAATGAAAAATTACAGTTGAGCTTGCCGAGTCGTTCCCGTTAGTCAAGTCAAAAGTGACATATCAGAGCCAATCAAACGTGGCCTTTCTTGATATGATGGTTTAGCATTTAGAACAGGTTGTTCACCAATTAGGAGGTTGGTAGATTGATTCCCCAGCTATTGCAGGAACTTGGGTATATAAAAACGTGCTGGTCTGATTGGGTGAATGAGGCGTGTGAGTTTGGGAGCTCACAGTAGAAAAGCACTATATGAGTACCAGTCTATTTAACATTTACACTGCAGCATAGATTCAGTTTAATACCACCCATAGAAAAAGTCTACACTGTTGGAAAGATAGTTTTAAAGGTATAATGTTTGCTTTAGAAATTTTTCATGCAGAACGCATGACACTGCTGCTAAACAGCAGTATATACAGACAAGAAAAAGAAGTCACTGAAAAGAAAAAATGACAGATGGTTAAAAAATCTTAAAATAAAACTTGCAATGATTTTGTTAGGTGTTAGTTCCCAGGATTAAGTTGGCTAACTAAGGCCAAAACGGCTATAGTTAGTTCATAATAATTTCACTTCATGCAGCACTTTTCAGATATAAATGTTGGAAATATTTGGGGGGAAATTTTTGTGGTTGGCTGAAGTAATAAACTGTTATCTTTAAGAATGACATGTTTTTTAAAAAACACAATCGTAACATGTTATTATGGATTAACAATTCCACAATATATAGCTCTTATATTTACAGATAACGCTGAAAGCTATTGTTCCAAACCTGGTCTTGACTACAGTTTGACAATGAAATATATCAAATTACTGTACATCAACTGTTATTTGAGTGGTGAAAATGTTACTTTTCTCCTGGACAAAAATTAAATATTGAGTGGCTTGGAGGGCACATTCCTGGAAAACATGCCAAAAGGCTGCATTGGAAATGCATACTGTGGGTAACATTTCACTCCACCACACCACCAGTATCATTTATCATTCCAAACTGAGTAAGACACAGCATACCGTGCGGGCAGGAAAGCAATGACAAAGTCAGATACTTAGAAAGAAAAAAGACGAGTGAAAATTAAGCGTGTTCACGATGTTTAGCATTCAAGAAAAAGCGGAAGCAATGTTGCAATGACGACCTGTGTGTTAAGCGTTTGCACGGGCCATAATAGCACTAACATATCACGTGCTAGGTAAGCGCAGACAATATAGCACAGCACAGCGTCATGATGGATGGTGTGTTTGCAGACACTGCTGAACTGTGGACCCCATTATTTCCTGGGGGAGGAAAGGGGGAGCAAAGCACCACCGGGGAGAGATAAGGGATGATTGACTAAACCAAAACAGAGGTCCCTCTTGGATGGCAGTCTGCTGGCATTATTGGTAAGCCATTGTGGGAGTCAATGCACCACCTCAATGACAGCAGCGAGCTGTCACAAGATGTAAAAAGATCAAGTGTATCCCCTTCCTAAACTGAGGTAGGCGAAGACTCTTCATGTGGAGAGGAAAAACTTCCAGTCATTAAGAATATCTCCCGGACATGTTAGGACTCATCTCCTGCCGAGATCGGATGGTTCAAACCTCAGCAGGAAGGAATACTTCACATCTGCAGCTGGTAGATAGGATTTATAAAACCAAGACGCGCATGCACAGCCAGAGACACAGTCACTGTCGTGCACAAAGCACATCCACCAACTCAAACTCACAGTGACAGATGCAAAAGCAGTTGCCAGAGATTCAAAAA